>NW_006408821.1:475681-478069 GCF_000296735.1 Chrysochloris asiatica
GTTATCTGTGGCCTTAATACTTAGATGGGTGTGTATTTTGGTATTTTTTGTGCTTTCTGATTGCCTCCAGGTAGATGTGATCAGGAGATGGGCTTCCGTTTTCTCTCTCTTCCTAAGAAATTTCAAGATGCCACTATTAGTCATTATGATGTAATTTGGCATTTAATTTTTGATCCGTTTCCTTTTTAGTCTGTCTGTCCCACTCTACAACCCCCATTCAGGTCTTTTTCCTAGTGATAAACAATTCATGGCCAGCTGTGGCCATTTTGCACTCCCATTTGGTTTTAAGTGGAAACTGCCCCTTTAAATTTTGAGGAGATCTGTGTGCATGTGTGTGTAATAGCACCTGCCTGGTGTGGGGCAGCGGGGTGTGGTTTCCACTCACTTAAGCACCCCTTCTAGTCACCAGAATGGAGGTGCGCAGCCAGCGAGAGACCAATGATACATAAAAAAAAAAAAAAGAATGTCCAGACCTTCTTCTCTGAGGTTCTGTCAGGCATCTGTGGCTGCTCTGATCTTTCTGCCGCTCAGTCTCGCCTAAGATCACCACTCAAGGAGGAGCTAAGCACCTTTGATTAGAAAGCACTGGATTTCTTGCTTCTGCTACAAATTCCACTGTCTATAAGCCTTCCACCTTTCTAAATATTCCTCTATATGTAGTTCAGAGTTCTGGGACCATCCCCTGAGTCTGCTTGATCTGGTATTCTGTGTTGTTGCTAACTGAGCTCCTCATCGCACTTCTACCCAATCCACCATCTTGTGTGTTCTCCCTTTGCATTATTACTTTTGGCACGTCAGTTTCCTTATCTATAAATTGGGGATAGATAGCAGGACTGCATTTACATTTGTATAGTGTTTCTACTGAAATGAAATGACAGAAGCTGCAGCAGTGGACTCAAACATAGCAGTGATTGTGAGGATAGTACAATACTGGGCAGTAGTTTGTTCTCTTGTACTTATGATCATTATTAGTTGGAAAAGACTCAATGTCATCTAAAAACAATTCCAGTCTATAACAACAATGCCAGTGTATATAGCTGTCCAGCTGTTGTGATGTTGTTTGGGTAGTATCTAGACCGTATTAAAAAAAATGGTATGTGTTTTGGTGTTAGGTTTGCAAACAGTAATTCATTTGACTTATCTGGAGCTCAGGTTTTCCATCTGTAAGAAGTTATTAAGAGCCATCAAGTCAGTTCCAACTTATAGTTGTCATGTGTAGGGTTTCTGAGGAGCAGGTAGTGGGTTTGAAGAGCCGACCTTGCAGTTTGCAGTCCATTGCTGATTCTACAGTGCCAAACCAGGAGTCCTATCTGTAAGATAAGTTAGGATTTAGTTAGTGGTTTTTATGCAGATTTGAGAATTCATTTAGTGGTTTTTATGCAGATTTGAGCATCAGGAGTATCTGAATCACTACAGAAAACTTCATTCTGTTAGTTTGGCAGAAATGTCAAACTACATTTATTTCTACAAAATTTTAAAGATAATTTCATATGTGTATCAGTTGAGAGTTATTGAGTCAGATAATTTGATTTGCATCTCTCTAATAATGAAGTCCTGGTGTGGTGCTGTGTGTTAATGTGCCAAACAGCAAAGCTGTTTGAACTGTAAGGTTGGCAGTTCATGCTCACCAGCTGCTCCTTGGAAACCCTATACTGGGTCACTGTAGGTCGGAACCCATTCGACGGCACTTAACAACAACAACAATGGTTAATGATGTTGCACTGTGGGTTAATGCGTCAGACAGCAAAGCCGTTTGAAATGCAAGGTCAGTGGTTCAAGCTCACCGGCTGCTCCTCGGAAACCCTATACAGGGTTGCTATGGGTCAGAATCCACTTAATGGCAGTTAACAACAACAACAACAATGGTTAATGATTGTGAACATTTCTTCATATGTTTGTTGATTGCCTGAATGTCTTCCTGGGTGACGTGTCTGTTCATTTCCTGTACCAGTTTTTTAATTTGCAAGGTCGGTGGTTCAGGTTCATCAGCTGCCCCTTGGAAACCCTATACAGAGTCACTATGGGTTGGAATCGACTTGACTTAACAACAACAAATTATTAATTGGTTTTTTTGCCTTTTTCTTGTAGAGGTGTTTTAATTTCCTATAGATTTTAGAGATTAGTCTCTTCTGTGATATGTTGTTGCAAAAAAATTTTTCCCATTTGTTGGGCTCCCTTTTTACTCTTTTGATGAAATCTTTTGAATCACATAAGTTTCTAATTTTTAGAAAGTCCCAATCATCTATTTTGTCTTCCTTTGTTTGTGCAATTTTTGATAGTCTATGTGTGCCCTGGAATGCAAAAGTAGGGAGCAAAGAGGAGGGACCAGTAGTTGGAAAATTTGGACTTGGTGATAGAAATGATGCTGGAGAACGAATGATAGATTTC
>NW_006408821.1:480302-486551 GCF_000296735.1 Chrysochloris asiatica
GTCGCTATGAGTCGGTTCCGACTCGATGGCACCTGACAACAACATCAACAATGTGTGCCCTGTATTAAAGCCCCAAAATTTGTTCCTATTTTTCCATAATAACCTTTATAAGTCTGGGATTTACATTTAGGTCTTTAATCCATGTTGTTGTTTTTTGTATATGGTATGAGATAAAGATTTTGTTTCATTCTTTTGCATATCGATTTCCAGTTTTGCCAGCACCATCTGTTAAAGAGACTATCTCCTCCCCATTCAATATACTTTGTCCCTTTCTCAAAATTCAGTTAGCTGTAGATGGATTAACTTCTGGATTCTTAATTCTGTTGCATTGATCTGTCATTGTACCACTACCAGGCTGTTTTGATCACTGTAGCCATGTAGTAAGTTTTGAGATCAGAGAGTGAGAGGCCTCCAACTTTCTTCTTCTTAAGCAGTGCTTTGCTTATCTTAGGACTTTTTCCTTTCCATATAAAGTTTGTAATTGTTTTTCCATCTTTTAAAAGAATGTTGTTGGAATCTGGATTGGGATTGTGTTATATCTATAGGTTGCATTGGATAGTATTGACATTTTCACAATGTTAAGTCTTCCTATCTATAAGCATGATACATTCTTCCATTTTTGTAAATCTCTTTTGGCTTCTTGTAGTAGATTGTAGTTTTCTTTGTATAGGTCTTTTTTTTTTGTGCCACAAAGAAGTGTAATTTTTATTTAAATATTTTCTTGCAGGTTAGTTTTACTTCAGCCTTTTAAGGGCTCAATTCTTTACATGGGCTTTGGTGGTGGTTGTGGGGCAACACCTGCAGGTCTAAATCGGGGTGGGGGTGTTTGGCCCTTCAGAGCTTCACGAGAACGGTTCCTGAACACCTTGTTGTGAATGGCGCAGTTCACACTATAATGCAGTTTCACGTACAGCTTGAGAAGTATGTATGCATCGAAGACACTTGCTTCGGAAATATCCCTGACGGCAGCAGCCGCTACTATGTTTCAAATTATGAACTTCTTAATGGCCTTGTCCTTGGGTACACAGCGGGCGCTGCTCGTGCAGCAAATAGGCTGTAAAAGTGGTCTCTGTATTATTTCTTACACCTGCATGTGAGTCTACAGTTATTGCAGTATAATTTAAAAACATTTTTAAGTAAAGGTTTACAAAGTAGCTCATTAGTTTTACTTTCAATAAATAAATACACTTTGCTTCATTTCAATGATCACAAATCACTCCATGTATCATCAGTTAACAATATTTACCACTTTAAAATTTTCATAAAATATTTTATACCAATTTTTTTGTTGCTGTTGAGACTTGTTGTTAAGTGCCTTTGAGTCGTTCCAACCCATAGTGACCCAGTATAGGGTTTCCGAGGAGTGGCTGATAAGCTTGAACCACTGACCTTGCGGTTTAAATGACTTTGAAGTTCAGTGCATTAACCCACAGTGTCACACCAGGACTCCTAGTGATATTGAATTAAAAATACAATTTGAGAATTTGAATGTAAGAGAATATTTCTAGGAAAAATTAACACTTGTGACTATAGAGTTTAATAAAGGACAATTTCAAGATTAGTTGGATTTGTTTTTTAAAAAATTACCTTGTTGAGCTATAGGAGTATCTAAAACAATTTTAAACATGGGTGTCTAATCAAGGAATATTAGTAATGTAGACAGTGGCATACTACTTTACATACTTTCCTAGAAACTTGGATTGTATTTATGTCTTCAAATAGTAAAGGTGTCTTCTTTTCAGAGTAAGGAGAGGTGAAATTTTCAGAGTGGCTAGTAACATAAATAATAAGTATCTAATGGGACTGTTGCATTTTTCATTCTTTTTATCTCATTTAGGATACCTGACATTAATGTGGAGCAAGGCCAGAATATACTGGAAATCTTACATAACTGTTTTGAAGAAAAAAGTAAGCCTTGTTTTGTATGTGGACTCTGAGGGTTGGTATGGATAAAAATTTAAATTTGTCATATAGATTCATAGTCAAATGCAGCAAATATGTTGTAGTATGTAAACACATGTAAAATATTCTCCCAGAGAGTTTAAGTATATATGCAATTCCTAATGTACCTTCATGGACCCTAAGGATAATATTGGTAAAAATGATTTTCTTTTTAGTTCACACTGAATTATTGTACTTTGGAAGTCCTTAAATAATTATAAATGAGAGACAATATGCCGTATAGTAGAAATAAATGTATAAAATTATGGGAATTAATGAGATTTTGAGATGTTCTTTGGTGATGTGCTTTTCTTTGTGAAATGGGAATTATAGACAAAATGTTAGTGTTAGTTTATAAGAATGTGAAAATAGGTCAATCAAAGAAATAAGGACTGATAAAAGAAGAGTGTTTCTTCTGTAAAATGTCTGAAAGAAGAGCACATATTTCTTTTAGAGCTTTTTTTTTAAACCTTCAAGGAACATTTGAATATCTTAATATTGGTGCCTGTAATTCATTTTAAAAATGTGTCTAAATTATAATCAATAGACATTACACCATATTTCTTAAAATTTTATCCTTTTAGGTTCTGTCAATGATTTTAACACAGATTCTACAACATCGGAGTCTTCAACACCCAAAATAAAAGCTGCTTTTATTCAGTCACCAAGCAAGGTAAGTCAAAAGAGGGAGATTGGTAGGTTTATTATTTTATACAATACAGTGATGATTATGTGCTGACTCGATGGCACTTAACAGCAACAACAGTATGCCATGGAGTCAGTTCGGACTCATAGCAACCCTCTGCAGGGTTTCCGAGACTATAAGTCTTTATGAGAGCAGAAAGCCTCATCATTTTTCCATGAAGTGGCTGGTAGATTTGAACTGCTGACCTTGCAGTTACGTGTAACCCACTACACTACCAGAGCTCTTTTTTACATACAATATGGTGTTGTTGTTGTTAAATGCTGTTGAGTCGATTCCAACCCATAGTGACCCTGTGTAGCGTTTCTAAGGAGGAGCTGCTGGTGAACTTGAACCACCGACCTTGCACATCAAATGACTTTACATTCTGATGCATTAGCCCACAACGCCACACCAGGACCCCCATATACAATATTGTTGTTGTTGTTTAGTGCCGTTGAGTTGGTTCTGACCCATAGTGACTCTGTATAGGGTTTCTGAGGAGTGGCTGGTGAGCTTGAACTGCTGACCTTATAGTTCAAACGGCTTTGCAGACTGGCACAATAACCCACAACGCCACACCAGAATATAGTTAGGTTTAGTTATCTGTGCTATTTTAAAAGGAAATTTTGTACTTAAATTTACTTTAAATTTAGAAGTATTTTGTGAAAATATTGACTCAATATTTCCTGTGTTTGAAATTGGGAGTCTGGGAATTATAATTATCAATTTTTTACATTCTTAACTTTAATGTTTCATAAAAGAATAGTGTCTTAGGATGGGTCACCAAGAGTAGCAGAACCAGAGAGAGGGAGAATGGAAAAGGAGGGAGGGAAGAAGAGAGAATACTTAAACCATGTGAGAACCATGTCTGACTTCCTCTGACTCCACAAGGGGAAAAGAGAATCAAGCACAAAATCAGCCCAAGACCATCTTTGAAGCAGACATGCCTCGACCCTACAATGATCTTTACCCTATTTGACCACCAACCATTCCCCCCACAGCACTCTGCTTCACATCTGTGTTTAATAATCTATTGCAGTGGCCACTCAGAACTCATAACAATACTCATGATTATGGGATTTGTTAGGAAAGTGAACTGGGTACAATTCAGGATCATGGAAACAACAGTCAAAAATTCCAAGGACAGAGAACAACAAAGATGGTGGATCTGGTGGAAGTGCAGTGAGGAGCTCTGTGAGCAACAACACAGAATACTGGACCAAGCAGTTCAGAACTCTGAACCACATATAAAGGAATATTTAGAAGTTTGTGAGGCTTTGTTGTTGTTATGTGCCCTGGAGTCTTACAGCTATGGAATTTGTAGCAGAAGGAAGACATTCATTGCTTTCTAATTTAAGAAGCTCAGCTGCTCCCGGAGCTGCCATCTTGGGTGAGACCCAAGTGGGGAAAGGATCAGAGCATCCACAGATGCCTGACAAAACTGCAGAGATAAAGGTGTGGACATTCTTTTTTTTTTTTTTTTTTTTAGTATCTGTTCATTGGTCTCTCGTAGTCTGCACACATCCATTCTGATGACTAGAGGGGGTGTCTGAGAGATTGGACACCCCACCGCTATCCCCAGAGGGTTGTACTACACATGTTCACAGATCTTCTCGATATATAAAGTGACAGTTTCCACTTAAAACCAAACAGCAGTTCACAGCCTAAGCCAGCCCTGAACTGTTTATCATTAGGAAAAAGGTCTGACAGGGATTGTGGAGTGGGACAGGAATACTAAAAAGGAAATAGGCCGAAAATTAAATCCTGAGTTATATCACAACCGACCAGCAGTGGCATCTTGAAATTTCTCAGGAAGAAGAGAGAAAAGGGAAGCCCATATCCTGATCACATCTACCTGGAGGCAATCAGAAAGCATAAAAAATACCAAAATACACACCCATCTAAGTATTAAGGCCACAGATAACTCCTGAATATGCCTAAAAAACAGAAACAGATGATCATATCACCACATGTCCAGAAACAAGATAAAGTGACTGAGGCAAATGAGCTGGAAGTAGACCTACACTCCATGCTGGAAGATGGGCAGGCTTTAGAAATGCCTGAGAAGGAATTCAGAAAAATGATGATAAAATGTATCAAAATACTATACAGTGGAGTTGAGAAAAAGTAAGGAAGAAGTCAGGAACAATCAAATAAGATAGATACAGCATTGGAAACAACTCAAAACCTATAGAAAGAAGTCCAAATGATCAATAATAGAATATCAGAAATGGACAATACACTGAAAGGGCAAAGGAGTAGAACTGAAGAGATAGAAGTCAGAACTAGTGAGTTAGAAGAGAAATCTCTCAACACTACTGAGATAGAAGAACAAACACCAAAAAGGATATAAAGATCTGAAGAAGGTCTAACATTCATGTTGGACAACATGAAGAGGAATAACTTAAGAATTATTGGCATTCCGGAACAGGAAGAATCACACAGTCCACAGAGGAGATAGTTGAAGAGCTTCTGGAAGAAATTTTTCTTAACATTCTGAAAATGAAAAGATAAGCATTCAAGAAGCTGAATGAACCCCCAGGAAGGATAGACCCTAAAAGACAATCACCAAGACATATAATAATCAAGCTCTCCAGTTGACTTGGAGATGAAAAAGTGAAGAGGAAGGGCTGGTTGGTCCAGAGTGTGGTGAGACCTGGTTACTCCTGAGCCCATGGACAAGGACATAGCCATGGAGGGCTAGAGCTGAGAGTGAAGCATCCAGCTGATATGAAGTGAGGGGAGATGCACAAGAACACCCAAATTGGTGGACAGTACCAGTTTGACCTAGCATTGATGGCTTGATAATCAGAACTTGACTAGAGGAAGATTAAAAAAAAAATTTTTTTTTGATAAAGGATAAAGGAAAGGGTAAATTGTTACAATGTGATAAACCTGACCTATATTCTCGGAGGTAGTAACTCTAAATATCAACAGAGAGGGAAGGAATCTTTGCATCAACTATCAATGCTATCTCCTCTGTACACAGGCAGCTTAGACATTGGCTACCTCAAATGAAGGGGCGAAAAGGCACGAAGTGATTGGCTTACAAGGTTTCAAGAGGGAGTTTAAGAGTATGGGGGAAGAAGAAAGAGTTCGTACTGAGTAGTTTTCATCTTGTCTAGATGGGTCTGGTGAAAAGAGATGGGGATAAGATTCATAAGATTCAATAGTGAATGATTGTTACCATGACTAATTGCGACTGTCACAATTGTAAAGGTAGAAGTTTTGTAACAGAAACAGAGGATCTTAGGACCATCAAGGGAGAAGTGCACGAGCAGAATGCAGGACCTTATCCTGAGAAGTAGTGATACCAGAGACGGAGGCATAGATGGAGTCATGGAGAAGGGGAGTGGTTGAGGACTCCAGATTCATGGAAAGAGAGGGATTAAGAGGTGGTGGCCAGGAGGCTTGCAGAACGTGTCCTTCTGAGGTGTAAATTATTATTTACGCCTGAGTGATTTTTTTCTTTTTTAGTTAAAAAAAAAAAGCTAAAGTGAATATAGAGAAATGCTCCTAGCTGATGGTACATGGAGATGATAATCATTGTAATGAAACAAGGTGTATGATTTGTTGAATGTAAAACTGATGATTTGCCCTGTAAACTTTCACTCAATCCACAA
>NW_006408821.1:490082-497424 GCF_000296735.1 Chrysochloris asiatica
CAGGTGGCATCATTGATGGGCTCAAGTGTGGCAGCGGTAGTGAGGTTGGCCCAGGATCGGACATTGTTTCGTTCTGCTGTGCATGGGGTCTCTATGAGTCTGTTCCGACTCGATGGCACCTGACAACAACAACTACGACAACAATTATGCATGTGAAAGTTGGGCAATGTACAACCATAGAAGAATTGATGCATTTGAATTATGTTGGAGAAGAATGTTAAAAGCACAATGGACTGCCAGAAGGACAAACACATATTTGTTGGAAGAAGTATAGCCAGAATGTAACTTTGAAGCCAGGCTGGCGAGACTTTGTTTCTCATATTTTGGACATGTTACCAGCAAGGATCAATTTTTGGAGAAGGACGTCATGCTTGGTAAAGGAGGAAGAGGCCGACGAGATGGAATGAAACAATTGCAAAAACATTGGACTCAAACAAAAATGTGAGGATGGTGTAGGTTTGAGTAGTGTTTTGTTTTGCTGTGCATACTGTGGGTATGAGTTGGAACCAACTTAATGGAACCTAACAGCAACCCTGGAACGTAGTTGATTTTTGTGTGTTGATCTGTATCCTGAAGCTTTACTGAATTTGTTTATTAGCTCTATTAGATTTGTGTGTTTGTTGTATGGTTTTTCTGTTTAGATTCATTCAGGAACACATGGTTGGTTTTGGAGTTCTGGTGTGTCACTGTAGGATAAGCACTCAAACACAAGTTCAGTTTGAACTGCAAGGTCGGCAGTACAAATTTCACCAGTTACTCCTTGGAAACCCTATACATGGTTACTATGAGTGGGGCCTGACTCTCAGTCTTTTACCAATGAGGATAATGTTGGCTTTGGGTTTTTCCTAAAATGCCATTTATCATGTTTTAGAAGATTCCTTGTAGTCCAAATGACTTTATAATGAATATTTTTTGGATTTCTTTCCCCGTACCATTATTTTTAATCTATCTATGTCTTTAGATTTAAAATCATTTTCTTGTAGAAAACACATAATTGTGTCTTTAAAAAATTTGCTCTGGTAACCTTTTAATTAGAATATTTAGGTTTCTGGTATTTAAATGATTATTTATATAGCTGAATTAATGATTAATATCTACCATATTTGTAAGCTTTGTATTCATAGCCCTTATTTGTTTATCTTGTCTTCCATGTTTTATTATTTTTTTTACCTTCTCTCATTTTAATTCTTTTCATTTTGTTTTCCTCCTTTTATAGTGTATTAATTCTGTATGTTGTTAAAAACAGTTTTTAGTAGTTGCTCTAGAATTAGCAATAAATGTTTAACCCAAACTCATTGTTGTTGAGTTGATTCTGACTTATAGTTACTCTGAAGGACAGAGTATAGAATTCTTCCACAGGTTCTTTTTTTCGTACTGACCCCATTTATACCTTATATTTCACAAATCATCAAAGCAAAAATATTTGATGTACACATATAAAACAAAACAAAAAAACAAGAAATGTATATTTATATAAATGTCCAAAGAGCACATTCTCCAAGCCAGCATCCTGCCCGTATGCACAGGTTCTTCCTCAGTTGGTGGACCTAGAGCCTATAGCTGCTCTGTTTCTCCATGCCACCACTTTTGCCATCATCTCTGCTGTTGCCACTTTTCTAGGTAGGGATCTCGTGCTCCACTCATGCACTTGTTTCTCAATGGTTTTGGGATTGTCTATTCTTGAAATGAAAGATTAACTAATCCCCTCTTTCATTTTTGGTGACTTTGGGTTCCCTCTGTTGGTCTGTTTCTAATTGTTGTAGATGCTGTGTTAATGTGTTCATTTTAGTTCTTTCTTCTTTTTGGATGTGTGCGTTTATTGCAATAAATTGTCTTCTCAGCACAGCTTTCGCCGTGTCCCAAAGATTTTGGTATGTTGTGTTTTTGTTCTCATTGATTTAGAAAATTTTGCAAATTCACGTTTGATTTCTTCTACTACCCAGTCGCTTTTCAGCAGAGTGTTGTTCAGTTTCCATGTATTTGTCTTGATTTTCTTGGTTTTTCTATTGTTGATTTCTAATTTGATAGCATTGTGGTCTGAGAAGATGCTTTTTAGTATTTTGATATTTATAAATTTATGTAGACTTGTTTTATGGCCTAAAACATGGTCTATTCTGGAGAATGTTCCATGTGCACTTGAAAAGAATGTGTATTGTGCAGTTGTTGGATCGAATACTCTGTATACATCTATGAGGTCCAGTTGGCTGATTGTGTTGTTTAGTTCTTCTGTGTCTTTGTCAAGTTTCTTTCTGGTTGTTCTATCCCTTTTTGAAAATGGTGTATTAAAGTCACCCACTGTTATTGTGGATTCATCTATTTCTTTCTTCAAATTTATTAGAGTTTGTTTTATATATTTTGGCGCTCTTTCATTGGGAGCATAGATATTTAATATGGTTATTTCATCTTGATCAATTGTCCCTTTAATCATGAGGTAATGTCCATCTTTATCTATTATGCTGGCTTTTCCCTTAAAGTTTATTTTATCTGAGATTAGCACTTCCCCTCCTGTTTGCTTTTTATTGCAATTAGCTTGGCATATTTTTTTCCCCATTCTTTCACTTTTAATCTGTTTCTGTCTCTGTGTGTGAGGTGCATCTCTTGCAGACAGCATATTGAAGGATCTTGTTTTCTTATCCATGCTGCCACCCTTTTGTCTCTTAACAGGTGCATTGAATCCATTTACGTTCAGTGTAATTATCGATAGGTATTGATTAGTTGCTGTCATTGAATTTTTTTTGTGTGTGTGTGTGTGGTGTTGCTGCTTCTTTGTTTTGTTTGTCTTTCTCTGTTGAATTCATGCTTTTTGCATTCTTTCTTGTGAGTTTCCTCATAGTTTTAATGTTTTCATATTTTCTTGGATTCTCATCCTCTTGGTATGTTGTGAAGTGTTAAATTTTTTTGAGGTTTCCTTATAGTGCATTGACTTTTCTGTCCATTTAGTGCAGTCTATTTTATCCTGTAATCGACCTGACCTTCTCACTTTCTGGATCTCTGTTCCTTCGTGTTCACCGTCTTTTGCATTGTACTTGTTTTGGTCATAGATTGACCTCCCAGAGTCTCTGAGTTTGTTCTTATAGTTTTGTTTTGTTAACAATTCTTCTTTCTGTTGACTTAATTCAGGGAGGTGCTGACATGTACATCAATCTCTGGTTGTTGTCCGTTCTTGTTCGTCTCAGTCCACAGAACTCCCTGTAGGATGTTTTGTAGCACAGGATTGGCTTTGGTGAAGTCCCATAGCTTCTGTTTATCCTGGAATGTTTTGATTACATCCTCATATTTGATTGATAGCTTTGCTGGATAAAGGATTCTTGGTTGGCAATTTTTGTCTTTCAGTGTTTTATATATGTCTCCCCATTGCCTTCTTGCTTGCATGGTTCCTGCTGAGAAGTCTGAGCTTAGTCTGACTTGTTTGCCCTTGTATGTGACCTTTCTGTTTTCTCTTGCTCCTTTCAGGAGTGTCTCCTTCACTTTGAGTTTGGAGAGCTTGACTATGATATGTCTTGGTGATTTTCTTTTGGGATCCACCCTTCCTGGACTGCGTTGGGCATCTTGTATATTTATTTTTTCTCTTTTGAGGATGTTAGAGACATTTTCTTCCAGTAGTTCTTTGACTATTTCCTCTGTGGACTTGTGTGACTCATTTTGTTCTGGAATGCCAATAATTCTTAGGTTATTCCTCTTCATGTTGTCCAACATGAATCTTAGACCTTCCTCTGAATTTTTTACCCTTTTTGTGTTTGTTCTTGTATCTTAGTGGTATTGAGAGACTGTCTTCTAGCTCACTGATTCTTCCTCCATTTCATCTATTCCACTCCTCTGCCCTTTCAGGGTGGTTCCTATTTCTGTTATTTTGTTATTGATTGTTTGGACCTCTTTCTGTAGGTTTTGGATTGTTACCAATGCTGTATCTATCTTGTTTGGTTGTTCCTGTAGCACTTTCCTGAGTTCTTCCTTATTTTTCTCAACTCCATTGTAAAGTGTTTTGAAACATTTTATAATCATTTTTCTGAATTCTTTCTCAGGCTTTTCCAAGGTCTGCCCTCCTTCCAGCATGGAGACCAGATCTACTTCTGGTTCATTTGTCTCAGATATTTTATCTTTTATCTGGACATGTGCTGATATGGTCATCTGCTTTTGCTTCTTGGACATGTTTAATGTTTATCTGTGGCCCTAATACTTAATTGAGTATGTATTTTGGTAATTTTTTATGTTTTCTGATTGCTTCCAGGAAGATGTAATCAGGATGTGGTCTTCCGCTTCACTCTTCTTACTGCTTAACTCAGAGTAACTTTCACAGGTGTTGCCTGTTTCCTTGGTATATGGCAGCTGGTATTGGTTTTTGCCTTGGTTTTGGTGTTTTATAAAGTGTTGTTGCAGCTTGGTTATTTGGCAGCAGTTGCTGACTCTTTTTGTGTAATGTAGGGAGACAAAAGAGTCCTCCAATAGCAGAAGGGAGGCTATGTGACAGCCAAACAACACCACTCGGTTAGAAAACAAAATAAAAATAAAAAACAAAAGCGGTAATGAGAGAAAAACAGCAAGACCAAAAAAAAAAACAAAAAAACAACAACACAAACAAAAAAATCCGATGGAAAAAAAGAAGAATGCAGCACCAGCAAAAACAAGGTTGAATAAGGCAGTCTCTAATCACACACAAAAGAAAAAAAAACCAGACCCAGTATAGGGTTTCCAAGGAGCAGCTGGTGAGCTCGAACCACCGACCTTGCAGTTCAAAAGGTTTTGCAGTCTGGCGAATTAATCCGCAGAGCCACAGCAGGCCTGCTTTGTTACTGGTGGTAAAAAACAACTCAAGACATCTCAGCTTGGGCTGGCTTGTGCCTTGTGGGCGGGCCTGAACCTTGGAGGCTGGGCAGAGGGCTGGCCTAGGCAGAGGGGGTGGAGGGCAGGGGGTAGTGGCTGCTGGCAGATGGCGTCTGTGTCTGATGATGTAAAAAATGCCTCTCTCTGTCTCCCTGTGCTGTGGGCACCCCAATTTGCCCTATATCCACGCCGATAACGCCTCCCGTGGCAATGAGGCCCCCCTGCGAAGGACCATGTTAGTTCCTGTGGCCCCGCTCGCTCTCTGGGTGCGCCCGGCCTCCAAACGGATCCACTTAAGCCCCGCACTCCAAGCTCCGCAGTGGGTGGAGGCAGTCCCAGGAGTGGAAGCCGAGTGCAGGCGGTCGGACACTCAAAATGCCCACAACTCCCCAGCAGTTTGATCCTTTAAAAAAGCAAGTTCATAATGTTAAAGGCTAAAGTCTTATGTTTGCCCAAAGGCTGTCTGTCTACCAGGCAGGGGCCTCCCCTGTGCGACACCACCCACCTTCTTTCTTGGAGCCTGCATACCTGTGCTGCCAGGTCAAGGAAGCACCCTACTCCCCTCTTTCAGTTACACATATTCTACAGTTACAGTTTTGACAACCACAATTCATCCTGCTATGAGTTACTCACACTGAACTATAAAATTCTGTCAACATCATTTCCCACCCCCTTTTACCAGACCCATCTGGAAAAGAGGAAAATTATTCAGTGGGAATTCTACCTTACACCTCTCATTCTGAGACTAAGAACACCCCTGAAAGCATGTTGGCTAGCCACTTCTTGCCTTTAATGTCCCCCATTTTTGGTAGCCAGTTTTTAAGTTGCCTGTCCCTATCATCCCATTATTCTGAGAAAACAATTCTGTTCCTTGATCTGGAGAATCTTCCATTCCAGTTGGAATTTTTGTCAACTGCATCCATAAGCAAAATCCCAGTTCATCAAATTGTAGCAATTTGTACTTGTTCACAGTATCAAACATTTTCATCTAGTCGGGTTCTGGTCAATTCCACAGTAGCCATATGAGCTAGGTAAAATGTGTATCAGCTATAAGTTTGGGAGTTCACACACACCTCTCTGCACTTGAGATCAAATGATATCTTCACTCAGCCCTAGACCTCTGGGGCTAGATCAGTTCCTATGGGCTCAGGAGTTCACACATCTCCTTAAACTTCAGACCAGCTATACCTTTGTCTTCTCTCTCACTTCAAGGTCAGTGGGTGTCAATTGAACATGTCCAAATTACACCACCACCACCAAACTCAGCTGTGTCTTTATTGCTGCATTTCCTCTGCTTCTACTCACAAGTAGACCCAGGTGGTCACCAGGGAGCATACTAGCTGCTGCTCCCTGGCTCCCTTTAACTTTCTGTCCTAAAAGAGGGTTTTCCCTCATTTGCAGACATTTGTTTCCTTGATGTCTCTAAGGCAAATAGTTTGTTTGGAACTCAAAAAGCCAAACAGTCTTCTTTTTTACTGCTAGTAATCTTTCAATCATAAATTTCCTCTTCTCTTAGCACTTCTGGGTTGGTCTGCATGCCTTTTCAAATGTAATTGTCCTAATTTTGAAGGTTCTGGGTGAGGCTCAGGATTCCACCTAAAGCCTCATACCATCTCTGCAAAGGCTTATCCTAATTCCTATTTTAAGTGTGGAGCTGTAGGGTAAAGCACTGGACTGTAAGATCAGTTTGAATTACAGGGTCTGCAGTTCAAACTCACCAACTGCTCCTCAGATCCCCTATTCAGCGTCTCTGTAAGTCGGAACCAATGTGATGGCACTTAACAACAACAACAGTCAAGTATAGGTTAATGGGCTTACAAGCTTTCCATAATCATAATTCCCAGTAATCATTTCCATTACACATCTATGTCTGCTTTACAGTAATAGGCAGGAGAAATTAATATCCAAAGGCAATCAAACACATAAACCCTTTAAAAGCACTCAAGTTCAATATTTTCTTCATGTTTGGACTGACCCCATTGATGTGACTATGGACTTGGATGTCTGGCAGGGTTGATTCAGCAGCCCCTGGCCCTCAGTCAGGCATCAGTCTTAACCAGAGTGACATCTGCTTTAGGCAACTCTACAAGCTGCTCGTCCTTAAGCTGAAGCACTTAATCTCTTACATTCTTTTCTGCCATTACAGGTAACAAAATCCTAGCTAACCAAATAAAAATCAAAAGTTTCATTTCCCATGCCCCCTGGTTTGTTCTCTTACAAAACTTCATGCTTCCATGAGTCTAGAGGCATTGCAGTGAAGCCTGCTCTTGATGCTAACTGTAAAAATCAATTTGAAGACTGTATCTGACTTCCTCTGAAACCACAAAGGGGAAAGAGAACCAGACTCACAATAAGCCCTAGACCCATTCCTATGAAGTGGAGGTCAGGCATGCCTCTACCTTATAACCTTCTTTACTAGTGGAGGTAGCTATTGTTGTTGTTGTCAGGTGCCATCGAGTCAGAACCGACTCATAGCGACCCCATGCACAGCAGAATGAAACAATGTCTGATCCTAGGCCAA
>NW_006408821.1:498779-510681 GCF_000296735.1 Chrysochloris asiatica
CTGAGTATCATTGGCTCTTGTTCATATGGTATCTCTTGAAATGGTTGAACATTAACTATTAGTGCCTTTAAAATTAGTCAGAGTTGAGAACCAATTTAGAAAACTCATACTTGATTTTCTTTGGATCCTACTCTCAGTACCACATGTCTTAGGCTAGGTTTTCTAGAGAAGCAAGTTAGTGAAACATGTTTATAAGGAGAAGTTTGTATCAAGGAAATGGCTCACAATAGTAAGGTTTGTTGTTGTTGTTAAGTGCCAGAGAGTCAGTTCCAACCTGTATAGGGTTTCCGAGGAGCAGCTGGTGAGCTTGAACCACCAACTTTGCAGTTCAAACGGCTTTGCAGTCGGGCCCATTAACCCACATCACCACAATAGTATGGTGGAGAGCCCCAAATCCAGGTCCAGTGGCAAAGAGAGCAACTTTTCTGGTGTGTCCACAAGGAAGCATCCTTTCAATTGATTGACTGCTCCTAGCCAGTCATCATAGAATTAACTATGCCTGCTTATGGCCAATCTTCATAGAGTTAACTATCAACTGCCAAACCACTGGGAAGCTTTATTTTGTAAAGTTGACAAAAATCCACACACACACATATATATATATTTATCAAGACTGTAAATCTTTCATTATTTTTATTCAAGTTTTTATTGTGAATTGGTTGGTGGTTCAAACTCAGCAACTGCTCCTTAGAAATCCTATGCAAGTTCTCTTTGAGTCTTATCTGGTGAGACAGCACTTAACAATGCCTAGGATATTGGTCTTTATGAGTTCCATTCATTTTTGACAACTTCATACTTTATATATTCATGTTCCTATATCAATGGATGTTTGCTGCTGTTTACTCTCATTTTGATCCGTACCCGTAAGCAAATGAAGGTTTTGTTATGGAAAGCCCTACTTTGAGGAGGCAACTCTTCCATTGGTATAGTTTGAGTGCCTTCCAGTCTTCGGGCAATATATCTGAAACATTGTTATACTGTTATTTATTCATAAGGTTTTCATCTTCTGGCACTATATCTGACAATGTTCTTCTGCTAGTTGTAAGATTTTCAATGACTAACTATTTAACCACACCTCTCTTAGTTTGTTTGGAAGCTCTTCCAATCCATTTATTTAAGTGTTCTTTAACCTTTGTCAACCTTGCTTTCCTTCCCTTTCCTAAGTGTTTTATTCTCATAGATGCTATTATAAATGGGATTGTTTCCCTAATGTTGCTTTCAGATTTTTCATTACTGATGTATAGAAAACCAACAGGGTTTTGTTTGTTGACTTTGTAGCCGGCAACTTTGCTTACATTCCTCTGGAGCTCTGAATTTTTCCTGTTGACACTTTGGGATTTTGTATATATAGGATCATGTTATCTGTGAATGGTGATAATTTTGCTTCTTCTTTTTTTTTTTTTTCCAAATCTTTCTCCATATTTGAAAGATAATTTTTCTGGATACAGAAATTTACATTGATGTTTATTTTCTTTGAACAGTTAACTTCACTGTATTCTTGCTTGTGTAGTTTCTTGTAAAAACTTGGCTCTAATTCTTATCCTTGTTCCTTTATGTTGTTGTTATTAAGTGCCATTGAGTCAATTGTGACTCATAGCGACCCTGTACAGGGTGGAGCAGCTGGTGGGTTTGAACTATGGGCCTTGTGGTACACAGTCTACTGCTTATCTTATAGCGCTACACCAGGACTCTACATCTATACCCGTATACCCTCTTTGTGCCTTCTTATACACATACAGGAAGTGCAATGGTTTCAGTGGTTTCACTGCACTGTGAATCACAAAGCCCATGGTTTGAATCTGCTACTGCTCCATGGAAGGGCTCCCTAGGCAGGGTTGCTGTTAGTTGGAATTTACTTGATGGCACTTAACAACAGTAATACATATGCAGGAGAGTCCTGCTGTGGCACTGTAGAATAAGCATTGGACTGCCCTCCACAAGGTTAGGGGTTCAAACCCACTAGCTACTCCTCAGAAACTCTTTATGAGTCAGAACCAACTTGACAACACTTAACAACAACATACGCATTTATGTGTATATATCTACTTTTATAACCACACATATATTTTGGTTGTTATTGTTGTGGCAAAGGAGTCCTGATAAAGTGCTGTAGGAACTGCTAACCATAGGTTGTTGTTGTTAAGTGCCATCGATAAAGTGCTGTATTGAACTGCTAACCATAGGTTGTTGTTGTTAAGTGCTGTTGATAAAGTGCTGTATTGAACTGCTAACCATAGGTTGTTGTTGTTAAGTGCCCCGTCGTCGAGTTGATTCCAACCCATAGCGACTCTGTATAGGGTTTCTGAGGAACAGCTGGTGAGCTTGAACCACTGACCTTGTAGTTCAAATGGCTTTGCAGTCTGGCGCATTAACCCACAGCGCCACACCAGGACTCCAACCATAGGTATGGCGGTTCAAATACACCAGTTGCTCCTTGGAAACCCTATATAGGGTTGTGATCAGTCGAAATGATTCCATGGCACATAACATTGTTGTAGCAAATTGTATGTTAAAGTATTTACCAGAATTGTTCCTTATTTGTTGTATACTTTTGTTTCACTTATCTTGAGCAGCTGTACAGACTTGTCCCATATTGGGTATTGCCTTTCCTATATCCAAAAATAACAATTGTCTGCTTTCAAGAAAGTGGTTTCCCCTTCCTCCCCCTCCTATTCCTGGTGACTGTCAAAGAATGTTATTTTCTGTGTGTTGTTGTTGTCAGGTGCCATTGAGTCGGAATCGACTCATAGCGACCCAGTGCAGCAGAACGAAACAATGTCCGATCCTGGGCCAACCTCACTATCGCTGCCACACTTGACGCCATCAATGATGCCACCTGGCTGATCCTCTCGTTGGGGGTCTTCCTCTTTTTCTCTGACCCTCCATCTTACCCAGCATGACATCCTTCTCCAGTGACTGTTCCCTCCTGACAATATGTCCAAAGTATGAGAGACGAAGCTTAGCCATCCTGGCCTCCAAGGAGCACTCTTGCTGCACTTCTTCCAAAACAGATCTGTTGGATCTGTTGGACTGCTGTTTTGTTTTTTTCTGATGGTCTCTCTTTTAAGAAATATCTTCTGTTCTTCTAGCTGCTTCAGACTGGCCTGCTTGTCCTTTCATGTGGGAGTGTCCCACCTCAGAAAATTCTGGATAATGATCAGGATTCCACCTATGATCTTTTGTAGTGCAAAGGCTCTGCAGGGATCTTTCTTCACTGGGCAAGTTCTAGCCCCATTTTAGTTATTCCAAACAGTTATAGGCTGAAGACGGACTTAAAAGCTTTCTGGCTTTCTGGTGATGTTTCTGGCTATTCCTCTCTCTCCCCTTCAAGTGTCTATTTTACAATAGTAGGCAAGGGAAACCAAGATTCAACAAATAGCCAAGCATCTTAACATCATTTCCCCACTTTTACCCCTCAAACCATGCCTCAATCTTTGTATCCACGAGCTCTGTTGTTCCATGTTTCTGCTCAGATTGTTTTTTACCTCCATCCCATTTAGCCCATGTAAACCTGTCTAGCTAGTCTCCTGCCACCGGTATTTTAATTGCTGTACTATCATCCAGGGTGGAAAGGTTTCAGCTGAGACTCCAGACTAAGAATAGGAAGCGGAAAAGGTGGACTACTTCTGAATATTTAGTCACTGAAAATCTTATGAATAACAGTGGAACTCTGTCTGATAGCACCAGAATATTGAATATTGAAATATGAAGAAGAGTAACAGAATATTGTCAGATACAGTGCCAGAAAATGAGCCCTTCAGCCTGGAAGGTACTCAAAATATGACTGAGAAAGAGTTGCCTCTGCAAAGTAGAGTTTATGTGAATGGAGCAAAGCTTTTGCGACCATCATTTGCTGATGGGTGCAACTAAAAATGAGGAGAAACAGCTGTAAATATCTATTAGTAATCGAAGCATGGAGTGTACAAAGTGTGACTGTAAGAAAATTACAAGTTGTCATAAATAAAATGGAAGGCATAAACATAGATAATCCTAGGCATTGTTGTTGTTAAGTACCGTGGAATCAATTCCGATTCATAGTGACTCTGCACAGGGTTTCCTAGCCTGTAAATCTTCACAGGAGCAGAAAGCCTCATCTTTCTCCTGCGGAATGTCTGGTAGTTTTGAACTGCTGACCTTGAGATTAGCAACCCGATTCGTGACTACTACACTATCCTAGGCGTTAGTGAGCTTAAATTGATTATAATTGACAAATTTTTAATCTGACCATCACATGGTTTACTATGTTAGGAATGACAAATTGAAGAGGAGTGGTATCGCATTCATCATCAAAAAGAACATTGCTAGAATCATCCCCACCCCCTCCACACGCAGAGTAGACAGGGATGGGCAACTTGCATATTGGCTACCCAAAATGGGGGGCAGGGGGCTACAAAGGCAAGAAGTGACTGGCTTACAAGCTTTCAAGAGGGAACCTAGATCCAGAGGGCCTGGAGGAAGGTAGAATCTCCAGTGAGTAGTATTCAATCTGACTAGGCAGGGCTGATGCAATGAAATGCAGACGCATCTCTTGTGATACAATAGTGAATAATTGTTATCATGACTGATTGTGAGGGTTGGAAATGTAAAGGTAGACGTTTTATAGCAAGGAGGGGAGTGATTAACTTTTCAGTCTAGGAGCAGAGGTCCCTAGGACCATCAAGGGAGAAGAGCAGAGAGTGGGACCCTGCTCTGAAATGGAGTGATGCCTGAAATGGAGGTAGAGATGATGACGTGGAGTGATGAATCAGCTGGAGACTTTAGATCCAGAGAGGGAGAGCCACTATGTGCTGAAGACCTGGGGGTACAGGGGCAGGATTGCATGGAGGGGATTGTAACCATGGCAATGAGATGGTATATGATAGAATGAATGTAAAACTAATGTTCTTCCATGTAAACTATCACATAGTTCACAATAAAACATTTACGAAAATAACAAAACAAAACACATAAATTGCTAGGTTAAAAAAAAAAGAACATTGCTAGATCACTGTTTGTGATAGCATAATATCCATATGGCTGCAAGGAAGACAAGTTAATAAAACTATTATTCAAATTTATGCACCAACTATTAAAGTCAGGAATGATGAAACTGAAAATTTCTATCAACTTCTTCAGTCTGAAATTGATCAAACATTCAATCTAGATGTATTGATAATTGCTAGTGATTGGAATGCAAAGGTTGCAATCAGAGGAAGGATCATAGTTGAAAAACATGGCCTTGGTGATAGAAATAATACTGGAGATTGCATGATAGAATTTTTTTGTTATTTTAAAAGATTTATTGTGAATTGAGTGATAGTTTACATGGGAGAACATCGATTTTGCATTCATCCTGTCATATTTCATTTTATTGCAATGATTACAGTCCCCTTAATGCATCATCATTCAACAGTATTTGCTTCTATTCCCTGTTTGTTTGTTTTTTTTGCAGTGGGTGGGTGGGGGATATTTACACAAAAACACTGAGGAATATATAATCATTTTAACAACCAAAGGGCACATTCTGTAAGCCTGCCTCCTGGCTGCCAGCACACAGCCTTTTTTTCCTGAGTCCTCTGCTACTCATTTCTCTGTGTCTTCATCTCTGCCTCCATCTGTGGTGTCCTTACTTCTCTGGATAGGGTCCCACATTCCGCTCAAGCTCTTCTCCCTTGATGGTCCTAGGGTCCTTTGTTCCTGGAATGTAAGATTAACTACACCCCGTTTGTGTTACAAAATTTCTACCTTTACAGTTGTGACAATCACAATTAGTAATGATAACAGTTACTTTCTGTTGAATCCTAAGAATCTTATCCTAATCTCCTTCACCACACCCATGTATGTTGTTGTTGTTGTTGTTAAGTACCGTGGAGTCGGTTCCGACTCATAGTGACCCTGCACAGGGTTTCTGAAGCTGTAAATCTTTACGGGAGCAGAACACCTCATCTTTCTCCCACGGAACAGCTGGTAGTTTCGAACTGCTGACCTTCAGGTTAGCAGCCTGATTCGTAACCACTACACCACCAGAGCTCCTTAGACAAGATGAAAACTATTCAGTGGATATTGTACCTTCCCCTGCACACTCTGAAACTAAATTCTTTCTTGAAAACTTGTAAACTAGTCACTTTTTGCTTTTATTGCCCCCTTCCCTCCATTTTAGGCAGCCGGTGTCTAAGTTATCCATCCCTGTCAAGCTTGTGTACAGAGGGGATAGGTTTGATTCTTGATGTGAAGACTCCTTCCCTCTCAGTTGGTATTTGGAACTACTACATCCCTAAGTATAGGTCATATTCGTCAAATGGTAGCAATTACACTTGTTTCCTTTATCTTTTTTTTTTTTTTTTTTTTTTTTTTATCTTCCTCTATTCGAGTTCTGATCATCAAGCCATCGAAGCTAGGTCAAATGCATGATAGAATTTTACAAGACCAATGAATTCTTCATTACAAATACCTTTTTTAAACAACATAAAAGATGACTATACACATGGACCTCATCAGATGGAATACACAGAAATCATCAAGTTGTATACATCTATGGAAAGAGATGGTGAAAAGCTCCATATAATTAGCCAAAACAAGGCCAGGGGCAGACTGTGGAACAGACCAACAGTTGCTCATTCAAATTTAGGCTGAAGCAGAAGAAAAAACAAGTCTGCAAGAGTCAAAATATGACCTTGAACATGGTGGTGGTAGTGGTTATGTGCCGTGGAGTTGGTTCCGACTCACAGCAACCTTGTACAGGGTTTCTGAGACTGTAAATCTTTACAGGAACAGAAAGCTTCATCTTTCTCCCTTGGAACAACTGGTAGTTGTGAACTGCTGACCTTGCCTTTCACAGCCTGATTCGTAACCACTATGCTACCAGAGCTCCTTGACATGTGCAACCTGAATTTAGAGATCATTTCAAGTACAAATTTGATGAATTAGACACTAATGACCAAGGACCAGAGGAATTGTGGGATGACATCAAGAACAACATACAGAAGAAAGTAAAAGGTCATTACGATGTTAAGAAAGTAGGATAAGAACAAAGTGGATGTCTGAAGAGACTTTGAAACTTGTTCTCTGGCATAGACATGTTAAAGCAAATGGAAGAAGTGAGGAGGTACAACAACAGAACAGGTCAGCTCGAGAAGACAAAGTCAAATACAACGAAATCTGCAAAGACGTCGAGTATGAAAACCAAAGGGGAAGAATGTGCTCAGTGTTTCTCAAGGTGAAAGGACTGAAGAAAAATTCAAGCCTCGATTTGTAATATTGAAAGATTCTCTGGGCAAAATATTGAATATGATGCAGAAAGCATCAAAAGAAGATGGAAGGAATATACATAGTCACTGTACCAAAAACAGATGGTCGATGTTGAATCATTTCAAGAGGTAGCATATGATCAATAGCCAATGATCCTGAAGGAAGAAATCTGTGATGCATGAAAGGCTTTGGCAAAGAATAAGGCTTCTGGAATTGATGGAAGAAAAATTGAAATGTTTCAACAAAATGATGTGGCACTGGAGGCACTTACTCATCTATGCCAGGAAATTTGGAAGTAAACTACCTGACCAATTGATTGGAAGAGATTAATATTCGTGTCCATTCCAAAGAGAGGTGACCCAATGGAATTCAGAAATAATCTTGACAATATCATAAATATTGAATGCAATTGAAGTTTTGCTAAAGATAGTTCAAAGACTGTACATGGACAGGGAGCTGCCAGAGCTTCAAGCTGGATTCAGACATGTATGTGGAAGAGAGTTATCATTACTGACATCAGATGCATCTTGGCTGAAAGAGAATACTGGAAAGGTGTTTACCTGTTGTGCTTTATTGACTGCACAAAGGCTTTCGATTGTGTGGATGTTATGGACAACATGTGAATTATGAGCGCTCCAGAACACTGTGCTCATGAGGAACTTGTATGTAGACCAACTTTTTCGAACAGAACAAGGGGAAACTGAATGTTTAAAATTAGGAAAGGCTTATGCCAAGATTTTATTCTTTCACTTTATACTTATTTAATCTGTATGGTGAGCAAAGAATTTGAGAAGCTGGATTATATGATGAAGAACATGACATCAGGATTGGAATAAGGTCTCATTAACAACCTGTGATATGCAGGTGATATAGCCTTGCTTGCTGAAAGGGAAGTGGACTTACAATACTTAGTGATGAAGATCAAGGACCAGAGCTTTTGTAATAGGTTGTTGTTGTTGTTGTTAAGTGCCGTCGAGTCGGTTCCGACTTGTAATAGGTTACACTTCAATATAAAGAAAACAAAAATTCTCACAACTGGTCCAATAAATAACATAAAGATAAATCGAAAAAGGGTGAAATCGTCAAAGACTTCATTTTGCTCGGCTCAACCAGCAACACTCATGGAAGCAGCAGTCAAGAAATGAAATGGTGTATTTGCACTGGGAATATCTGCGGCATGAGACCCCTTTAAAGAGTTCAACTGTGAAGATGTCAGTTTGAGGACTAAGGGGTGCCTGATCCAAGCCATGGTATTTTAAATAACCTCATATGCATGTGAAAGTTGAATAAATAAATAAAAAGACTTTAGAAGAATTGATGTATTTGAGTTATTGTGTTTCAGGAGAATATTAAAAGTACCATGGACCATTAGAAGAACAAACAAAATCAGTTCACTTATTCATTTATCTGTTGATGGGCACTTAGTTTTTCCATCTTTTTTGCTCTTGTGAATAATGCTACAATGAATAGTGTGTACGTGTCTATTTGTATCTCTGCTCTTATATCTGTAGGATAAGTATCTGGAATGTGATTGCTGGATCATAATGTATTTCAAGTTCTGTCTTTCTTAGGAAGTACCATTATGTTGCATAGTGTTGAACCATGTTTCAGTCCCACCAGGAATGTGTGAGAATTTCAGTCTCTCACAACCTCACCAACATTTGTACTTTTCTTATTTTTAGATCAGTGTCATTTTTGCTGGAGTGAGATGGAATCTAATTGTAGTTTTGTGTTGCATCTCTCTGATGGCTAATGATTGGGACATCGCTTCATACATTTGCTAACTGCCTGAATGTCCTCTTTGATGAAGTTTCTGTTCATGCCCCTTGGACTTACACATATAAAAATGTTTTAATCTTAATGAGGTTTTAAGAGAGTTAATGATTAAATGAAAGCCTGCCTTTGTTTCTTTATGGGATTAAATTCCACACTTTAAGCTCTGAATTGTTGTTCAGACTAAGTGCTCATTATTCATATTAAGAGTTGGTTCTTAAACTGTCACTCAATTCACAATAAACCCTTTAAAAAAAAAAAAGAAAAGAATTGGTTGTGATTTATAGCAACCCTGAAGGCCTTGTTTAAATTGATTGTAAGTCCATCCATTACTTATTCTTCTTGGTAGATTTTTATGTTGTTTACATCTGATCGTTATCACAAAGAGTGATGCAATGAATATCCTTGTTTATGCTTGCTTGTATACATATTATAAATGAAATTACTCTAGAATATGCACATTTGAAGTTAAAAATTAAATATTGTCAGAGTTTTCTAAAAAAGTAATTGCCACTTCTCTTTCCCACTTCTAGTATCTGAATGAGATATTTCTTTTCTGGATTTAAAAAAGTTATCCCTTGAAATATTTTATTACTTACACAAGAAAATGTACAGTATTTGCCAGGTACTAAAAATAATATAATTGAACACCCTTGTACTCATTGCTTAATGTAAAAAATAGTAATGCCTCTAAAGCATCAATGAAACCCATTCTGTTATTATCTTTCTTCTTCCCCGTGCGCAATGAAGGTAACCATTATCTTGAATTTCATGCTCTTTTTCTCATCCTTTTATCTTTTTATCACATATGGATGTGTGCTGATATTTGTTAGCACTTCTGAAACCATTAGGTTAGAGATTCTGCTACCATACATTTGTTTGGTGCTTTACTAGGAGAACTCATGACTCAGTGTACAGTTGACTCATAGCTGAGACTTATAGACACCCAATAAGTATTCCCAGCCAAATTGATAATGGAAAAACACACATCAGAGTCTGGAGGAATCAGGCTTGCGATGTTCTTCACCACAGGGTGCCCTCAGTTGCTTCCAGCTGTGGAATACAGTATCTCGTGTATATTGTTTTTGTACAAGGAAACTCTTTCGAGGCAACCTGTTTTTATTGGGACTTGATCACTTAGGCATTCTCTGCCACCGTAATTCCAGACTCCCAGAAAGAAGGAGGAGGAGGTTATGTGCCATGGAGTCAGTTCCCACTCATAGTGACCCTGTACAGGGTTTCCGAGGCTGTAAATCTTTACAGGAGCAGAAAGCCTCATCTTTCTCCCATGGAACAGCTGGTAGTTTTGAACTGCTGACCTTGAGGTTTGCAGCCCGATTTGTAACCACTACGCTACCAGAGCTCCTTCACAGAAGGAAAGGAAGCAATATAAATCACGTTGTTTTCACAGTCTAGATAGGTGGACACAGCAGACAAAACTGATTGCTAAAGAGGGATTATCCTGAAAGCCAAGTCCTAGCTGATGACCAATGGCTAGCTCTACAACCATGCCCTTTCAATGGTCAGGCCTGCTATGTTACTTGTTGTACATGTCATATCTTTTTATTCTACATAAATGAGATTATTCTATACTTTGGTAATTTGCCTTATTTTTGATGAACATAATTATTTTTGCATGTTGCTATGGTTTATCAATGTAGTATTACAATATTTCTGTTATTTGACTGTATTACAGTTTATTTATTCAAACTCTTGTCAGTAAATAGGTTTTCTTTTTCGAGCTACCTTGATTTGCCATTATAAATGCATTTATGCCCTTTCAATGTTACTTGTTGTTGTTATGTGCCGTGGAGTCGGTTCCGACCCATAGCGACCCTGAACAGGGTTTCCGAGGCTGTAAATCTTTACGGGAGCAGAACGCCTCATCTTTCTCCCGCGGAGCAGCTAGTAGTTTCGAACTGCTGACCTTGCGGTTCACAGCCCGATTCGTAACCACTATGCTACCAGAGCTCCGTTTTTTACTAGATAGTGTCAATCTATTTCCCAAAGTAGTAGTGGTTCATTTTCATTTATAGCTTTACCAGCTGGGTTGTTTTTAAATCCTTTTTTCTTTTATCCCATTAAAAAAATAAATGTGTGTAGTCAAAATTGATAATTTTAGTTAAGTAGATCTAATGTTTTCTATGCACAGTGTCAGAAGTCTCATGCAGAGTCACTTCCAGTTTCCTCAAAGAAAAAAAAAGACTGTTTGCGGCTCATTGAAGAACCAAATGAAGATGTCAACCAAGCAGGTTGGTATCCCCATGGATATTATTGTTGTTGTTACATGCCATTGAGTAGTTTCTGACTCATAGTGATGAAACACTGCCCAGTCCTGTGTCTTCCTTCAAATTGTTTGAGCCCATTGTTGCTGCCACTGTATCAGTCCATCTTGTTCGGAGTCTTCCTCTTTTTTGCAAATGCTTCATTTAAAAAAGTGTGATATCCTTCTCTAGGGATTGATCCCTCCTGACAAAAGTCCAAAATATGAGAGACAAGTCTCACCATCCTCACTTCTAAGGAGTATTCTGGTTGTACTTCTTCCAAGACAGACTTATGTGTTCTTCTGGCATTTTATAGTATGTTCAACATTTTCCTTCAGCACCATAATTCAAATGTATCAATTCTTCTCTAGTCTTCTTTATTCACTGTCCAATTCTCACATGCATTTGAGGCAATTGAAAATAGCGTATCTTGGGTGAACTTTTTTTTTTTTTTAAGTTTTTATTGTGAATTATATGATAGTTTACATGGGAGAACATTATCTTTACATTCATCCTATTGTATTTTATTTCATTGCATTGATTACAATTCCCTCCATGCATTGTCAAACAACCAAAGGGTATACCACTCAAGCCTGTCCCCCGACCGTCAGCACATTGCCCCTCTCCCTTCCTGAGTC
>NW_006408821.1:512011-513095 GCF_000296735.1 Chrysochloris asiatica
TCCCTGTATCCCAGAACCCTGTTGTTCCAAGGTTGTGCATACATCATTCTTTACCTCTGTCCCACTTAGCCCATACATAGGGTCTGGTGAACTTTAGTCCTCAGAGTGACCTCTGTGATCTTTAACACTTTAAATAGGTCTTTTGCAGCAGATTTGCATAAACTCTGGACTGCTAACTTCGAACCCACCAGCTGCTTAAAGGGAGATAGATAAGGTTTTCTGCTCTTGTGAGTATTTACAACCTCAGTAACCCTATACAAGGTCGCTGTGAGTCAGAAGCAACTGGATAGCAGTGGGGGTTTTGCTTTTATGCCTAATGCAATATATTGTTAGATTTCTTGACTAATCTTTCCAGGAGTGTTTATTGTGGATCCAAGCAAAAGCAAAACGAAATCATTAATGGCTTCAGCCTTTTCTTATTTATCATGATAAGATTTATTGGTCCATTTGTGAAAAATTCAGTTTTTTGTACATTGAGGTGCTCTTCATCAGTAAGTATTTCAACTCTGCTTCTAGCCAGCAAGTTTGTGTCATCTGCATATTTCAGGTTGTCAATGAGTCTTCCTCTACTCCTCATGACGTATTCTTCTTCGGATAATCCATCTTCTAGGATTGTATGCTCAGCATACAGATTGAATAAGTATGATGAAAGGATAAAACCCTGGTGCACATCATTCGTGATTTTAAAACCTTTCAGTATCCCATTGTTTTATTTGAATGATTGCTTCTTGGTTTATGTATAGGTTCCTTGTGACCACAGTGAAGTATTCTGGAATACCCATTCTTTAGCAATATTACAAAGTTTGTTATTATCTAATGTTGAATACCTTTGCAGAGTCAATAAAACATAAATAAGCATTTTTGGACTTCTGGTGTGGACTGTGAACCACAAGATTGGCAGTTCAAACTCACCAGCTGCTCTTCGGAAACCCTATTTAGGGTCGCTATGAGTTGAAACTGACTTGATAGCACTTAAAAACAACCACAACAAGCATCTGTCTTTCTGGTAATCTTTGTTTCCAGCCAAAATCTCTCTGACATTATCAGTGTTAGCTACACATCCTCTTCTGTATCCAGCTTGAAA
>NW_006408821.1:514755-516455 GCF_000296735.1 Chrysochloris asiatica
GCGAAAGCTGGACAGTGAATAAGGAAGACAGTAGAAGAATTGATGTTTTTTTTTTTTTTTTTTAATATGTCATACTATGGTTTATGGCAACATGAATTTTAAAAAGGGAAATAACTGCAGATTTCTCTAATTTAAACACACTTGCTTATATTCAGAAGTCCCTGAGTAGCACAAATAGCTAAGCACTGAGCTGATAACCAAATTCATCCAAAGGTACCTCTGAAGAAAAGCCTAGTGACCGACTTCTGAAAATCTCAGCCTTTGAAAACACTATGGTTTTGCTCTGATGTACAATAGATCTTTATGGGTCAGAATCAACTTGATGACAATTGGGATGCTTAGAGCGTAGACAAAGGTTGTTTGTTGTTGCTGGATACCATTCAGTTGATTCCAACTCATAGCGACGTTATGCACAACAGACCAAAACACTGCCTGGTCCAGTGCCATCCTCAGAATTGGTGGTATTGAGCTGATTGTTGTTGTCACTGTGTCAGTCCATATCATTGAAGCGTCCCCTTCTTAGTCAATGACGCTTCACTTTACCAAACATGATGTCCTTCTCCAGGGACTGATTACTCCTGATACTATGTTCTAAGGAACATTCTGGCTTACTTCTTCCAACACAGATTTGTTTGTTCTTCTGACAGTTCCCGGTACTCTCAGTCTTCTTTGCCAACACCATAACTAAAATGTGTTAATTCCTCTATGGTCTTCTTTTTCACTGTCTAACTTTCACACGCATATTGGTGGTGGTGGTGGTGTGCCGTGGAGTCGGTTCCAACTCATAGAGACCCTGTATAGGGTTTCTGAGGAGTGGCTGGTGAGCTTGAACAACCAACATTGTGGTTCAAAGTGACCTTGCAGTCCAGCACATTAACCCACAGTGCCACACCAAATATTAGGTGACTAAAAAAAACTATGGTTTGAATCAAGCACACATTAGTCCTCAAAGTGATGCTTGCTATTGAACACACATTAGGCAAATCTTTTGTAGCAGATTAGCCTAATGCAATATATCATTTGATTTCTTGACTGCTGCTTCCACAAGCATTGATTATATCCCCAAGCAAAATGAAGTCTTTGACAACTTCAACATTTTCTCCTTTTGTCATGATGTTATTCATTGGTCCCATTGTGAGGAGTTTAATTTTCTTCACACTGAGGTGCAATCCATACTGAAGGCTGTACTCTTTTGATCTTCATCAGTATTTCAAGTCCTCTTTGCTTTATTAAGGTCATCAAACATTGGGACACACCTAACTAGATGGTACTGAGCAATTTTGACTATACTTCTGAGACTTTTCTGAGTTTCAGATGATGATATATATCCTTAAAATATACATTTTTTTCCCCCTCAGAGTCAAAAACTAGGATACACAAGATCATATAAAAGAAAGGTGTGATGGTCACCCGATCATCCACAAGCTGGGCTTCTACTGATAACGAAAATCAATGTAGTCAGACCCTTTTGCTTCCACTAGAATTCTTCGGTCTTGAAGCTTTCCTTGACTATGGAGATTTAAAAAAACAACCTTTTTAGTTAATAAAAGAAATAGAAATGAGCAGGAAATGGCAGGTGGTTCTAGGAACATGTTGGCTGGAATGTGGATCTTCTGGTCTTCCCCAACCTCAGGCTGTTACAGACTTTGCTAAGTCCACTATTGACATCCACCGGCAGCTGAGTGAAAATGGATATGAAA
>NW_006408821.1:517765-521728 GCF_000296735.1 Chrysochloris asiatica
TATATCATTTATGACTACTTCCAGTTTTCCTAGATCGTATTTCATACATTCTACATAACGAGCCCTGGTATAGTAATGGAATGAGCTGGACTGCTAGCTGCAAGGTCAGCAGTTCATGTCTATCATTGAATCAGTGGGAGAAAGATGAGGCTTTCTGTTTCGTAAAGCTTTACAGTCTTGGAAACCCTATACAGGGTCACTGTGTGTCGCAACTGACTTGGTGGCACACAACCACCACCACCATTACCAGATTCCACATTCCAATGATTAATTGATATTTACAGTTGTTTGTTATCAGTTTCCATTGTGCCCATCAGCAGATGAAGAGCCTGAAAGCTTTGCTCTATTTATGTCATTAAGGCCAATTTAGGGGATTATCTTCTGACTCTACATCAGACATTCCTCTGCTGCTATTCATAAGCTGTCAGTGGTTAACCATTCCCAAGTGGTCCACTGTTTTTTAGTGTGTCTTAACCTGGAAGCTGTGTTGAAACCTGTCCACTATGGGTGACCCTGCTGGTATTTTAATTACTGGTGGCATAGCTTCCAACATCATAGAAACACACAGGCCACCACATATGGCAAATTGACGATTGGTGGTGATTTGTTTGTTGTTGTTGCTAAGTGCCATTTAGTCAGTTCTGACCAATGGCGACCCTGTATAGGGTTTCCAAGGAGTGACTGTTGAACTTGAACCACCGACCTTTAGGTTAAAACCGACTTTGCAGTCCAGTGTATTAACCCATGGCACTGCACACAAAAGGTTACATCTATTTTGGTTTTAATAACAAGGCCAGAGTCATCTAGTCAGAATTATGGTATGGAAGAAATTGATTTTGTTTCCTTTTTAAGTCCAAGGCTAGTACCCTTTTCTTTGTTCTCCATTTGTTCCATTTCTTTCCTCAATAATATTTACTGTTATTTTAAAAAGTTTTATTCATTTGTATTTTTCAAATTAAAGTAAGCTCCATATGAGGCAACATTAAAACGAATTTAAAGAGAAAACTAAGTATTGCTCTCCTTACCTTGCTGAAGTAACCTTTGGATTGTCATATACCTTTACCTAGTATTCATAAATGAAAGCATGTAGAAGTGCACACATGTTTGTACACTTTTAGAAGAGGATGTCACAATTTTCTGTCTTGCTAGCAGTGTCTGAGTGTACCTTTAACCTGATAGACTCCTCTACATCTTTTGCCAACAACATAATTCAAATGCCAGTCTCATAGGTATTAAGTCTGTCCTCATTGTTTCCTTAGTGCCACTGCGTTTGAACTCCTTTTTGTAAGGTTAATGACTACTTGAGTTTACTGTTTTTTAAAAAATCTTTTCACCATATGTAATTCACTCAAAATGAAAGGTTTATAATTTGTTTGCAGTGTATTGTTGGTTCACGGAATCTTGCCTGTTTGCTGTTCCCCCTGCTTGATTCAGAGTATCAAAGTTTAAGCCAAGCACCATTTCCTTGCATTTGTAGAGGAAGGTTGGAATAATGGTGTATTCACACTGCATCTTCCCAGAATCTTGAATTTGCTTTTATCTGCAATGTTTATTTGATTTTGTTTGCCTATTTGTGATATTTCAGGGCCAGTTTGTAAGAGATCTTTCAATTGAATATTTGTAGCCATTCATCTGAAATTGGTGTGACAGATAATTTTCAAAATCTATTCCTTGTAATAATGAGACAAATACTCTGTTATTTGGTTATAGTCATACATTGTTTAATTTCTATGATACAGTCTGTGAAATGGGACATTATACTATTTGGACATTCCGTGAAAACCACATTGTATACAGGCAGAGCCCATACAACCTCTGTTGTTGTTGTTGTTGTTAAGTGCCGTCGAGTTGGTTCCGACTTGTAATAGGTTACACTTCAATATAAAGAAAACAAAAATTCTCACAACTGGTCCAATAAATAACATAAAGATAAATCGAAAAAGGGTGAAATCGTCAAAGACTTCATTTTGCTCGGCTCAACCAGCAACACTCATGGAAGCAGCAGTCAAGAAATGAAATGGTGTATTTGCACTGGGAATATCTGCGGCATGAGACCCCTTTAAAGAGTTCAACTGTGAAGATGTCAGTTTGAGGACTAAGGGGTGCCTGATCCAAGCCATGGTATTTTAAATAACCTCATATGCATGTGAAAGTTGAATAAATAAATAAAAAGACTTTAGAAGAATTGATGTATTTGAGTTATTGTGTTTCAGGAGAATATTAAAAGTACCATGGACCATTAGAAGAACAAACAAAATCAGTTCACTTATTCATTTATCTGTTGATGGGCACTTAGTTTTTCCATCTTTTTTGCTCTTGTGAATAATGCTACAATGAATAGTGTGTACGTGTCTATTTGTATCTCTGCTCTTATATCTGTAGGATAAGTATCTGGAATGTGATTGCTGGATCATAATGTATTTCAAGTTCTGTCTTTCTTAGGAAGTACCATTATGTTGCATAGTGTTGAACCATGTTTCAGTCCCACCAGGAATGTGTGAGAATTTCAGTCTCTCACAACCTCACCAACATTTGTACTTTTCTTATTTTTAGATCAGTGTCATTTTTGCTGGAGTGAGATGGAATCTAATTGTAGTTTTGTGTTGCATCTCTCTGATGGCTAATGATTGGGACATCGCTTCATACATTTGCTAACTGCCTGAATGTCCTCTTTGATGAAGTTTCTGTTCATGCCCCTTGGACTTACACATATAAAAATGTTTTAATCTTAATGAGGTTTTAAGAGAGTTAATGATTAAATGAAAGCCTGCCTTTGTTTCTTTATGGGATTAAATTCCACACTTTAAGCTCTGAATTGTTGTTCAGACTAAGTGCTCATTATTCATATTAAGAGTTGGTTCTTAAACTGTCACTCAATTCACAATAAACCCTTTAAAAAAAAAAAAGAAAAGAATTGGTTGTGATTTATAGCAACCCTGAAGGCCTTGTTTAAATTGATTGTAAGTCCATCCATTACTTATTCTTCTTGGTAGATTTTTATGTTGTTTACATCTGATCGTTATCACAAAGAGTGATGCAATGAATATCCTTGTTTATGCTTGCTTGTATACATATTATAAATGAAATTACTCTAGAATATGCACATTTGAAGTTAAAAATTAAATATTGTCAGAGTTTTCTAAAAAAGTAATTGCCACTTCTCTTTCCCACTTCTAGTATCTGAATGAGATATTTCTTTTCTGGATTTAAAAAAGTTATCCCTTGAAATATTTTATTACTTACACAAGAAAATGTACAGTATTTGCCAGGTACTAAAAATAATATAATTGAACACCCTTGTACTCATTGCTTAATGTAAAAAATAGTAATGCCTCTAAAGCATCAATGAAACCCATTCTGTTATTATCTTTCTTCTTCCCCGTGCGCAATGAAGGTAACCATTATCTTGAATTTCATGCTCTTTTTCTCATCCTTTTATCTTTTTATCACATATGGATGTGTGCTGATATTTGTTAGCACTTCTGAAACCATTAGGTTAGAGATTCTGCTACCATACATTTGTTTGGTGCTTTACTAGGAGAACTCATGACTCAGTGTACAGTTGACTCATAGCTGAGACTTATAGACACCCAATAAGTATTCCCAGCCAAATTGATAATGGAAAAACACACATCAGAGTCTGGAGGAATCAGGCTTGCGATGTTCTTCACCACAGGGTGCCCTCAGTTGCTTCCAGCTGTGGAATACAGTATCTCGTGTATATTGTTTTTGTACAAGGAAACTCTTTCGAGGCAACCTGTTTTTATTGGGACTTGATCACTTAGGCATTCTCTGCCACCGTAATTCCAGACTCCCAGAAAGAAGGAGGAGGAGGTTATGTGCCATGGAGTCAGTTCCCACTCATGGTGACCCTGTACAGGGTTTCCGAGGCTGTAAATCTTTACAGGAGCAGAAAGCCTCATCTTTCTCCCATGGAACAGCTGGTAGTTTTGAACTGCTGAC
>NW_006408821.1:521828-528788 GCF_000296735.1 Chrysochloris asiatica
AGCAGCTGTTCCCTCCTGACAATATGTCCAAAGTTTGAGAGGCGAAGCTTAGCCATCCTGGCCTCCAAGGAGCACTCTGGCTGCACTTCTTCCAAAATAGATCTGTTGGTTCTTTTGGTAGTCCACGGCACTTTTAGTATTCTCCTCCAACATCTCTAGTTATGTTTAAATCCCTGTAAAGCCTGTTAGAATGCTATGGGAACTTGCTGGACAAAGCCTGAGAGCTGTAGCCACTGGATACAGAATGTTGGCCTTGTTGTGTGTAGCTGTGAGCTCTGGGTGAGGCCTTCACTGTCAACCAGGTCAGGACTTTGGGCATGTGCAGGCACTGGGCAGAGTCAAGTGTGGCTGGGTGGAGGTAGGAGATGGAGAAAAGTGGCTCAGGCCCCACTAGTCAGGGACTGGAATTGTAGCTGTTGATGGTGGTCCTTTTGGCTGCTGCCCTATTGGTGTGGCTTCTTGATCATGTGCAGCTGCTGTATATCTGCTGAGTGGTTGAATGAAGCCAGGAGGAAGGGAAGGAGACAAACAGAGAAGGAAGTGCTGTGCTGGGGAGGATTGGGATGCACTCTGGAACCCTGCCACTTGTTCACTCTGAAATCTTTGGAATCTTTAAAACCTTTAGGGGAAAATAAATAACAGGAGAATTTGTTTGCCTTTAAAAATAATCACAAAATAAAACTTTATGGGACCATGAATTTGTATGTGGTTGTATGATGCCATAATAGATGTTACGTGGCATGTAGTCATACACACACACACACACATAGGTTCAATAAATTGTGATATATATATATATGGCTCACAGTCTGCTGTCAGTAAATAGTTTTTACTATTCAAAGGAACAATGTTCCTACAAAGATTTACATGCAAGTTCAACTTTGTTAGATAATGTTTGATTAGTTTACAGAGTAGTCATTTCAGTTTGCAGCTGTACCAACTGGTTTGTTTTAAACACCCCCCCCCCCAACCTTGTTTTTGTTTTTTCTTTTAAAAAATAAGTTTGTTTAATCAGAATTGGTAATGTGTTAAATATTGTCGTTAATAATTTATCTCTGTGTCCTGGTGTGGTGCTGCTAACATCAAGGTCATAGTTCAAACCCACTATTAGCTCCTTGGAAACCCTATGATGTTGTTGTTAAGTGCTGTTGTGCCTGTACACTATGAGTTGGAACTGACTTGATGGCACTAGACAGCAACAACAACACATTGTGAGCTTCTATACTAAGACCTACTAAAAAGGAGGAAAGGCAGATGACTTCTCAATGTTTAGCCACTAAAACCTACTGAATAGCAGTTAATGTTGTCAGATAGCATCAGAGTAATGAATATTGAAACATGATGAAGAGTACCAGAATATTGTCAGATATAGGGTTGGATTTGAGTACCTCAGGTTGGAAGGAACTTGGAATACAATTGGGGAAGAACTGCCTTCTCAAAGTTGAGTTGATAATGATGACACCAATGAATAAAGCCTTTGGGACCTTCACTAGTTTATGGGACACACCTCAAATTGAGGAGAAACAGCTGTTAAACATTTGTTAGTAATTGGAACATGGAATGTAAGAAGTATGAATCTAGGAAAATTGGAAGTTATCAAAATTGAACACATGAAGATTAATAGCCTAGGAATTAGTGAGTGGAAATGGACTGACAGTGACCATGTTGAATCTGACAGTGATATGGTTTACTATGCCAGGAATGAAAATTAAAGAGGAAAGGTGTCACATTCATCATCAAAAAGAACATTTCGGGATTTGTCTTGAAGTATAATGCTGTCTGTGATAGGGTAATATGGTATGGTGCTGTGGGATAATGCACTGGATTGCAAGGTTGATTTGCACCTGGAGCTTACCAGCAGTTTCTTGGAAACCCAGGGTCACTATGTGTCAGAACCGACTTGATGACAAGCAGCAACATAAAGAATAAAAGTTAATGCCAATATTATTAAAATTTACGCATGAACCACTAGCCAGTGTTGAGAAAATGGAGGAATTTCTTCAGTCTGACATTGATGAAACATACAATTAAGATGTGTTGATAATTACCCGTGATTGGAATGCAAAGTTTGAAAACAATGAGGAGGGTTCAGTTGTTGGAAAATAGGGCCTTAGGGATAGAAATGGAGCTGTAGATCACACGGTAGAATTTTGCAAGACCAATGACTTTTTCATTGCAAATACCTTTATTTAAACAACATAAAACATGAGTATACACATGGACCTCACCAGATGAAATACTCAGAAATCAAATTGACTAAATCTGAAAAGAAACAGTGGAAAAGCTTCATATCATCAGCAAAGACAAGTCTAGGGGCAGGCTGTGGAACAGATCATCAACTGTTCATATGCAATCTTAGGCTAAAGCTAACAAAAATGAAAACAAGTCCACGAGAGCCAAATTTTGACTTTGAACATATCCACCTGGATTTAGGGATCATCTCAATAACATATTTGATGTATTAGACACAAATGGCCGAAGACTATAGGAATTGTGGGATGGCATCAAGACCACCATACAGGAAGAAAACAAAAGGTCATTAAGAATATAAGAAACAAGGAAAAGACCAAAATAGATATCAGAAGAGAGCTGAAACTTGTTCACCATTGAAGAGATGGGAAAGCAGATGGAAGAAATGAGGAGGTAGACGAGTTGAATAGAAAATTTCAAAGGGCAGCTCAAGATGACATAGTCAAGTGTTACAGTAAAATGTACAAAGACCTGGAGTTAGAAAACCAAAAGGGAAGAACACCCCCCAAATTTCTCAAGCTGAAACAATTGAAGATAAAATTTAAGCCTTGACTTGCAATATTGAAGGATTCTATTGGCAGAATATTGAATGATGCAGAAGGTATCAAAAGAAGATGGATGGAGAGATGGACGATGTTCAACCATTTCAAGAGATAGCATATGATCAAGAGTCAGTGGTACTGACGGATGAAGTCCAAGGTACATGGAAGGCATTGACAAAGAGCAAGCCTTCCAGAATTGATGGAATGCAATTGAAATCTTCAGTTTTCAGTTACTGTTGTCCGATGAATAATTTCTAGAGCACAGTGTTGTATTTAGAGGGCAGAAACAAGTAGGAGAAAATGTATCTGTGCCATCTTGTTCCAGAACAGAAGCCCTTTTTTGGTGTCATTTGAACATTTCATTTTTGCTTTACTAATCCTAAAGAAAGACTCTCAGACAGACTTTTCTGCCTTGGTGATCCAGCAGCAGGCAGGACTAGTGGTGCCCACACCCTCTCCCACAAAGCTTGAGCAGCGTCATAGTTAGTAGCCTAGTCACAGCTCATGGAATTGAAACCCCACTGCCAGCTTTCAGGGTGCTTTCGGTGGCATCACCTACCAGCACAGAACTCCCGACAAGGTATTTCTATTGCAGACAGTCAAGAAGCCAACATGGAATATATTCCCGGCAGAAAACATAAATATCACTTTTAATGTGGAAGAAATTATTCTAAAACAAGTTATAGTGAATTACACGACTGAAGTACTTTACCCTCTATTGGGACAAGGTACTGCACCAAAAGTCAACTTCACATTTTAGGGAGAAATTGAGAAGGACTCAGATAAAGAAGGTAATGTATTTCTCCATACTCAAGTCTTTGAAGAAACCACTAGAAGCACAAAATATGCCAGACAGTTTTGGAAATGAATCCCCAGAAATGAAGCCAATTTGACATTTAGCCTGAGTTGCATGTGGTTATATAATATGGCAGAATTTTACTCAGAATACATGGTGGTATAAGATGGTAAAAATTTAAACTGTCAGGCAAGTGCAAAGAAATGATGACTTTATTGAATTTTAGACTATACCGTTCTACTTCATGACCTTGTATCTCAGAAAATTGTTTCTTGGCAATGCAAGTTCTCTGGCATTCATAATATGGTGCTAAAGTAAACCACATTTGCCAAAGGAAGCATGCTTGGAATAATCCAAGACCTTAATTCTGGTATGAAGTGACAACCTGCTTACTAATGATGCCTATGCCACTCTTTATTTGTATCCAGTTTAAGGAGCCAATTCAATTCCGAAGTGTCACTTTGTATAAATGCCTTGATTCCAGTGTAATTATATAGATTCCATAATGAAAAGTATCACTGTGTGAAAACATCTTAATTACACTGTAGTCCTATATATGTTGTTGTTAAGTGCTGTTGAGTCGGTTCCGACCCATAGCGACCCTGTATAGGGTTTCCTAGGAGCAGCTGGTGAGTTTGAACCGCCGACCTTGCAGTTCAAACGGCTTTGCAGTCTGGTGCATTAACCCACAACACCACTCTATAATAAAAAGCTACAATTGCCCTCGCCCCCAATCTCATCATTTCTCTAGTCTAGTTCATTACTTTAGTTGAATATATATTTATTCAAAATTCAAGATTGTTATCAATAAATTTGTTAGTTTTGTTTGAAGATTTATGTCATTTTAAAATTTAAGATAGCATGGAACAAATACATGCCTCATTTCATTAATTTCATAAATTAGAATATTAAAAGTACTTATGTAATTAAAGATCTTTGGTTCTAACCATAATGAATTGTGAGTCATTTAAAGGTTATTTCTAATTAAATTACTACTTCATTTTTAAGAAGCACATTTGATTCTAATGTTGTTACTATTTTTTAATTGATAGCTATCTTTATATCATTTTCTTCTAGTTCAGGCCCATGAAATTCACCAGAAAATTCTGACAACTGATGTTGATTTTGAAAATACAGATGACTTGGAAGTTGTGTCAAATAGAAAACAAAATGATCATCAGAATGAAGCTCAGGAAGAATTTTACTTATCTGTTGGCCCCTCTTCTGTTGTTTTGGATGCAGAGACATCTTTATCGCAGAATGCTGTTCTGTCGATTGCCCAAAAGAGTGATGCTTATACTTTGGAAAATTCTGTAAATATGCCGTCTTCAAGTAAAGAGATTTCTTTTAAAACCAAGAAAAGGTAACTTTGTATTTAAATATTAATTGTTTAAAAATGTAATCTTTTCTATTGTAGAGTTAGTCATTCAGGCTTTTAATGTAGTTTTACATTAAGAATTAAGGAATTTTAAGATGTTTTAATAAAACAATAATATACATTCAGGATATAATCTGCTCATATTTTATAAGGCATTAAAGAGTACTTCAGACAAGTTTGGAGGTAAATTTTTCTATCGACTGGGAAAATGCTACCACACGTCTGTCAGTTTGTCATACTGTAGTGGCTTGTGAATTGCTATGATTCTGGAAGCTGTGCCACCGGTATTTTAAATACCAGCAGGGTCACCCATGGTGGACAGGTTACAGATGAGCTACCAGACGAAGACAGACTAGGAAGAATGAGTGATGAACTACTTCTGAATATTTAGTCACTTAAAACCTTATGAATAGCAGAGAAACACTGTCAGATATAGTGCCAGAAAATGAGCCCGTGAGGTTGGAAGGCACTCAAAATGCGACTGGGGAAGAGCTGCCTCCTCAAAGTAGAGTTGACCATGATGAAGTGAATGGAGTAAAGCCTGTGGGAATAAAGCCCTTGGGACCTTCATTTGCTGATGGGGCACATCTCAAAATGAAGAGAAACAGCTGTAAACATCCATTAATAATCAGAACATAGAATGTACAAAGTATGAATCTAGAAAAATTAGAAATTGTCAAAAATGGAATGGAATGCGTAAACATCGATATCCTAAGCATTAGTGAGCTGAAATGGACTAGTATTGGCCACTTTGAATCAGACAACCACATGATTTACTATGCTAAGAATGACAAATTGAAGAGGAATGATGTTGCAGTCATTGTCAAAAAGAACATATCCAGGTCAGTCAAGAAGTACAACACTGTATGTGATAGGATAATATCCATGCGCCTACAGGCAAGCCCAGTTAATACCACAATTATTCAAATTTACGCACCAACCACTAGAGCCAGTGAGGATGAAATAGAAGAATTCTACCAACTTCTTCAATCTGAAATTGATCAAACATGTAATAAAGATGTATTGATCATTGCTGGTGATTGGAATGCAAAAGTTGGGAGCAAAGAGGAAGGATCAGTAGTTAGAAAATATGGCATTGATGATAGAAATGATGCTGGAGATGGTATGATAGAATTCTGCAAAACCAATGATTTGTTCATTTCAAATACCTTCTTTAGTCAGCATCAGAAATGCCTGTACACGTGGACCTCGCCTATGAAATACATAGAAATTAAATTGACTACATCTGTGGAAAGAGACGATGAAAAAGTTCCATATCATCAGTGAAAACAAGGCCAGAGGCAGACTGTGGAACAGACCATCAATTGCTCATATGCAAAATCAAATTGAAGCTGAAGAAAATGAAGACAAATCCATGAGAAACAAAATATGACCTTGAATATATCCCACTTGAATTTAGAGATCATCTGAGAAACAGATTTGATACATTAAATACTAAAGACTGAAGACCAGAAGAGTTGTGGGATGACATTAAGAACATCATACAGGTAGAAACCAAAAACTCAGTAAGAATGAAAAGGTCAAAATGGATATCAGAAGAGACACTGGAACTTGCTCTTCAGCATAGAGATGCTAAAGCAAATGGAAGACCTGAGATACAAGAGCTGAACAGAAAATTTCAAAGATCAGCTTGAGAAGATAAAGCCAAATATTACAATAAAATGTGTAAAGATCAGGTGACAGAAAACCAAAAAGAAGAACACACTCAGCATTTCTCAAGCTAGGGGAACTGAAGAAAAAATTCAAACCTTGAGTTTCGTTGTTGAAGGATGCAGAAAGCATCAAAAGAAGATGGAAGGAATACACAGAGTCACTGTACCAAAAGGAAATGGTTGATGTTCAAGAGCCAGTGATACTGAAGGAAGAAGTCCAAGGTGTTGAAGGAATTGGCAAAGAACAAGGCACCAGGAATTGATGTTAAAAATTGAAATCTTTCAAGAAAGATCTTTCATTCATCTATGCCAAGAAATTTG
>NW_006408821.1:529584-534464 GCF_000296735.1 Chrysochloris asiatica
GACGTATTGCATTACGCGAATCTATTGAACAAGACCTTTAAAGTGTTGAAGATCAAAGATTTCAGCTTGAAGACAAAGGTGCGCCTCTGACCCCAGCCATGGTATTTTCAGTAGCTTCATATGCATGCGAAAGCTGGACAGTGAATAAGGAAGACCGTAGAAGAATTGATGATGCTTTTGAGTTATGGTATTGGAGGAAAATGTTGAAATTGCCATGGGCTGATAAAAGAACCAACAGATCTGTGTTGGAAGACATACAGCCAGAGTGCTCCTTGGAGGCCAGGATGGCCAAATTTCACCCCTCATACTTCGGCCATATTGTCAGGAGGGACCAGTCACTGGAGAAGGATATCATGTTTGTAAGGATGGAGGGTCAGAGAAAAAGAGGAAGACCCCCAGTGAGATGGATTTGCGAAATGGCAGCATCAGTGGGCTCCAGTGTGGCAACGATAGTGCGGTTGGCCCAGGATCGGGCCAGTGTTTCGTTCTGCTGTGTGTAAGGTTGCTATGAGTCAGTTCCGAGTTGATGGCACCTAGCAACAACATGGAAAAATTCTAAGAGATATAATTGATTTTTTAATGTTATTTGTCATTTGCAGAGGTAAGTATGTGTAAAGTTATTTCTAGAGTACCAAAGTATACTTATTGGTGAACTGTGGTATATTGTGATAAACCGTAGTCCATTGTGGTGTTTTCCCTTTAAACCTACAGAAAACAAAGTAGATCTTCGAAGAATATTTACTGTTGGAGACTTCCGTGAAATGAGTGCCATTTTTGTCTAGAGTCTTGAATAATTCCTAGAGTCATTAAACATATTCTAACACTTTGCTACATAAAGTGTGGTCAGCATTAAAATAAATGGTGTTATCTGGGATTTTATAGATATATAGAATTTCAAAATTTTCCCTTAACCTATTGAGTCAACATTTTCTAGATGTTTCAATTATACTGTAAATATTTGAGGACCCATGGTCTAAACTAAGCATTCCTTCTAGAGTATTATTTAACTATTTATTATTATTATTTTTTAATTGACAAATACTGCTGTTTCTTGAGCATTTTACTTTGTATATTTTGGGTAAGAGTTTACAAATAGATAAATTAAGTAAGATGTTTCTATATTGTTACTGTAAGAAAGTTTAGGAAGACTTAAAACTCAGTAAACTTTGTTAAGACATTCAACTTAACTTCCTTTTAACCTTTTAATGTATAGGTTAAACTTTGAAGGTAAAAATGTGTTGAAAAAAATAGAAATAGAGGATAAAGTATCAGAAGGACCACAAAAGAGGAGGCCATCAGGAGCATCTCAGAAAAGAACACAAGATTCAGAGTATGAAATTCAACCCCAAGCTAAAAAGAGATTTTCAACATTGTTTTTAGAAACTGTGAAAAGAAAAACTGAATCTAGGTAAGTTATTTAATAAACTGTTCTTTTGAGACCTTTTTTTAAAAAAAATTCTGTAAACAGTATGTAAGGCTTGTTAATACTATTTAATTTAGAAATTAATCTTTTAATGGGCCACAAATATGACAGTTGGGTTAGTTGGTGGTGAAATTTTATCTGATATGTAAGTAGAATGTAGTTACCCTTTTAATTACCCTTTAACCTGTTAATTATTCTTTAACAGGTACTAGGTAGTATAATTGATTAACATGCTCCACTGCTAACAGGAAGACTGGAGGTTGGAGTTCACCTAGAGATTCCATTGTGAAATTCATCCATTGTAAACCCAGAGCATAGTTGTTCTGACACACGTAGGGTTACCATGTGTCAGATTAAACTCGATGGCATTTTTTGGTCTGGTTTGTCTTTTAGACTGAAGGAAAATTAGTGCTTATCCTACTGTGTCACATTTTCCATTTATCATGATGTTATTTGTTGGTCCAGTGGTCAGGACTTTTGTGTTCTGTACATTGAGTTGCAATCCATACCGAAGGTCATGGTGACCCGATATTCAGAAATGCAAAGTTAGGAAAAGTTTTAGGAACAGAAAATTGAGAAGTCATTTAAGCTATACTTTAAAAGTTATGTAGATTATTTTTATTTCTTTGTAGATGTAGATAATTTATTTACTAAGCAAAGGCAAAAATCTGCTGCTGCTTATCCCCCCACCCCCAGATAGATTGCTTACTGAAATATATTCTTTCAGTTCTGTTGTTAGGCATGGTCCACTCCATTCTTCTCCAAATGATGTGATGTTGTTAGAGGATGAATTTGTAATTGGTGAATCTGAGAAAAGTTTTGGTGCTCGATCTTGGCTTAAGATACCACGAAAGGCTAATTCTCCAAAACAATGCACAGTATCTCCTATTGAGAGCAGTGTAGTCCTACAAGGAAGAAAATCAAGAAAGAAACATGACAATGTAATGGATGAGACATTGACAAGTGACAAATCTTCACATAAAGGTCACCTAGTAGAAAAATCTCAGCTCATTGAAAGAAAAAAACTGGATACTTTTTGTGCTTCAGAAGATGAAATGGAGAATTATAAATCTATAAAAGATGCAGTATATTCTGAGAAGGCAGAAAAGTCATCAGGAAATAAAAGAATTATAAAACAGAAACAGAGAAGAAGAGTTAAGACCAATGTAGTTGAAAAACAACTTGACGTGGAACAACCTACAGATAAAAATATAAATATGTCACTTACCGCCCAACACAAGTTACAAAAAAATTCGGACAAAGATATGGAAGTGTGTGAAGAGATGAGAAATGATCATATTTCCAAAAAACAGATGACTCACATGGGTAAGTATATTAAATGTAGTTAGAAACATTTATATTATATGTAACTGTAACACTGAAGCTTTCTGTAATATTTCAGTTAAGCTTTGGGCAGTAGACAAAGTCTTCCCAGAACCTCAAAAGCCTGTAGGCTATTATCTACGATCTAGGATGGCCAGACTTCATCTCTCATACTTTGGACCTATTGTCAGGAGGTACCAGTTGCTGGAGAAGGATATCATGTTTGGTAAGGTGGGGGTCAGAAGAAAGAGGAAGACCCCCAGCTAGATGGATTGTCAAAATAGCAGCATCAATGTGTTCAAGTGTGGCAACAATTGTGAGGTTGCGAGGTTGGCCCAGGACCGGGAAGCGTTTTGTTCTGTTGTACACAGGATCACTATGAGTCAGTACCGACTCCATGGCACCTAACAACAACAGCAACATGTTACATATAATTAACTCCAGCTTTCTTATTTTTTATTTAACTCCTACGGTGGCAGCATAGAAGTGGATGTGAAGTGGAAATACTAGTAAGTAAGTTACTTACCAGAACACTGGATCAGACATTTTTGAGCTTTATTAAAATACAAATTTGGGAGGTGGTGGGAAATGCAGAGTAGTTATGAGGCTATTACATAATAGAGACAAAAATCCATACTCTAACATTTAACCATTCATTTATTTGTTCATTGTAGATAAGTGCCATTGAGTTAGTTTTAACTCATAGCCACCCTGTATAGAATTTCCTAGGAGCTGCTGGTTGGTTTCAACTGTTGACCTTGTGACTAGCAGTCCAGTACTTAGGCACAGTTAACAAAGATTACTAAGACACAACTTACATTATTAGGAAGATGAATCTAATAGGGCATGTACACAAACAGATAACATATATGCACAGGATGATCGTGGAAGTAGAGAAGAATTATCTAACCAATATCTCAATAGATTTTTATGTCTTGGGTGACTCTATAAAATTTGTCATCCAAATTGGGACACATTTGCTAGATTAGTTGCGCCATAGGATGAGCATTGGACCAGAAGGTGAGTTTGAACCAAAAGGTAAGTGATTCAAACTCACCAGCTGCTCGTTGGGAACCCTATACAGGGCCGCTGAATTGGAACCTACTCATTGGCACTTAACAGCAACAAAAACAGAGAATGTTTAGGTTTAAACTGGGATTGTCCTAGGCAGTCCTGAACATATGTCCATCCTGCTTTTGTCATTGCAATATATTTATTGAGCGTTGTATCACTAGTAGTGAAGTATAGACAAAGTTATATTCATTGTACCACGTTTAGGTTATAGAAGAGGTGTTATTCTTATAGAAAGGATTCTCTTCAGAATATGTAATGGACAAGAGTATATTTATCAAATGAATTAGATACTTTGTTGTTGATAAGTGCCTGCGAGTCAGTTCCGACTCATAGCAAGCCTGTATAGCGTTTCTGCGGAGTGGCTTGTGACTTTGAACCATTGATTCTGTGTATATAATATAATTTAGTCCTTTCTGATAACCTGTAAGGTAGAAGATACTGTTCAAGTTAGGTTGAAAAAAAAAACAAAAACAATGAAATAAACGGATCCAGGAACTACCTTAGAGGCCATATTCTTTCAGCTATACCAAGAAGTTTTGAAATATATGAAAATGTTTTTGATATTTTAAAGGAGAAACTTAATTATACAATAAAAATCTCCTGACTCAAATTGTGTATGTGCCTGAAGACGCTAGATGGACTTAAATCTTATCACAATATTGTTAATATAGAAAAGAGTGTCAATAAAGCAAAATATTTTTATGAGTATGTTAGAACGATAAATTATGTTTTAATGATCTTGTTGTTTTTGTTAAGTTTTGATTCATAGTCACCCTGTATAGGGTTTTGAGGCTGTAAATCTTTGCAAGAGCAGAAAACCTCATCTTTTCCCCACAGAATGACTGGTGAACTGCAACCTCTGACCTTGTAGTTTACAGTCTAGTGCTTGTCCTATAGAGTACTTGAAATAATGATTGGCAGGCTTCAACTTTGTGAGTTTGAAAAATTCTGTTTAAAATAGAGGAGACAAAAGCCACAGGTAGGCTTTCTTTTTTAAGATTATGAGACATGGCAGGCCTCTTTTTTAATGGTCTGCCATATCCCATATTCTTTTTTTTTT
>NW_006408821.1:538724-553185 GCF_000296735.1 Chrysochloris asiatica
TATTATCCTATCACAGACAGTGTTATACCTCATGACTGATCTGGATATGTTCTTTTTGACTATGAATGCAACACCATTCCTCTTTAATTTGTCATTCCCTGCATAGTAAACCATGTGATTGTCAGATTCAAAATGGCCAATACCAGTCCATTTTAGCTCACTAATACCTAAGATATTGATTAATTAAGAAATTAAAAAGAAAAGGCTTTGGAGAGTAGAGGTGAAGGTAAAGATAGGGATGCGTTCCATTTCATTTCTGACAACTTCCAATTTTCCCACATTCATACTTCGTACATTCCATGTTCCAATTTTCAATGGATGTTTACAGCTGTTTGTGTCCCATCTGAATTACTACTCTAGGATGCAAATTAAATTCAACCCAAAGAAAAAGGGTATATAGGGTAGAGTTTAAGAAACTACTAAACACGATCCTCCAATTTGTATTTGTCTTGGAGTCTGGTTACTGTTACTTTCTAGACATTCTTGTAGAAAGTACTCATAGAGTATTACCAGCCAGGGATGGTCACCTGAACTTCAGTGTTCAGAGTTTCTATTGTTGTATGTTGTTTAGTCGGTTCCAACTCATCGGCACTCTGTGTAGTGTTTTCAAGACCAGCTGGTGAGTTTGAACTGTCGACCTTGCAGTTAGTAGTCCTGTGCTTATCCTACAGTGCTATACCAGGGCTTCATTATATAATCTCGAGTCCTGGTATGGCTCTGTAGGATAAGCACTGAATGTCTAGGCACAAGGTTGACAGTTCAAACCTACCACCTATGCCTTGGAAACTTTATACAGGTTTGCTGTGTGTTGAGTTGGAACCTACTTGATTGTATTTAACAAAAACATTATGTAGGCTATTGATTAATAGCTCAATTGGTTGAGCTCATTCTCCAGGTCAACCATGACCCAAAACTCCCAATATGACATCACATTGCTGACATTTCTGGTGTGACCAGCTGTCACCCCAAACAAGACACCTATCAGACACAACATTCCAAGGACTTGGATTACCTCCCAATGGTGAAGGCTTTCTCAGAGCAAAATGTTCATGTTTGTCTCAGTGTCTACATTTAGTGTAACACTTAAATGGCAGATATAGCAACTGATTCATTCTATAAAGTGATTGCATATACTTTTTCATATTTTGTAATAATTTAATTACTTGTTTTCCCCTTTCATTTACTGCTTTTTCTATCTTGAGCCTTGTTGCGGCATTAGCCACTCCTTAGAAACTGTATACAGGGTCGCTATGGGTTGGAACCGGCTTGATGGCACTTAATAGCATAAACAGAGTCCTGGTGTGGCACTGTGGGTTAATGTGCCAGACTGCAAAGCCGTTTGAACTGCAAGGTCGGTGGTTCAAACTCACCAGCTTTTCCTCGGAAACCCTGTGCTGGGTCGCTATGGGTCGGAATCGACTTGATGGCATTAACAACAACAAATGAATAAAAAAAGTAGAAATTAAAAAGAAAAGGCTTTGGAGAGTAGAGGTGAAGGTAAAGATAGAGAAAGCAAGTAAAGTGATGCTCACTGGTGAGGGTTCTTGAACTTCATAAATATTTCCTTAAACTACTTTTTAAAAGAGGAATAATGCTTTATAATTCAGCTGAAAAATGATTTCGAAGCCTGATTTCTTTCCATAAAGTGTTAGAGCAAAATAATGATATTATCAGACGTATTGTTTGAAGTTTTTCTGTGTACCAATTCAGTTTTTCTGTATTTCTTCATTAAAAAGAAAGGAGAAATAAATAGAAAGTCACCAGATCAAAGTATCAGGAATCTGTTACTGAGACTGCAGCTAGCCTAAATGGAACTTTTGTGTGAACTAGAAAACAACTTCTCTGCAAGCATGAATTTTAAAAGGAGTCCTTTAAGACAGGTGCAGCTACTGGGATACATAGCTTGGTAAGCCATCTCATAGGCTTCTCAGCTGGCCACCAAGGAAGGCTGTTGTTGTTAAGTGCTGTCGACCCTCAGTGACCCTGTGTAGGGTTTCTGAGGAGCAGCTGGTGAGCTTGAACCACCGACCTTGTGGATCAAACCAACTTTGCAGTCTAGAGCATTAACCAATAGCATCAATGTAGTCCTACCAATATGGAAGAGAAATGAAGTTCTAGGAGTTCAGTTGTGACAAGCCTAAACAGTAATTATTCCAGGTTGTAGCTGGAAGACTAAAGGCTCCAGGAGAGAAGTATCTAGGGAGCAAAAATGGAACTAATGTGTTTAAGGAGCCCTGGTGTGGCACTACAGAATAATCCTTGGTCTCCGAGTCTCAAGGTCAGCAGTTCAAACCCACCAGCTGCTCCTTGGAAACCCTATACAGGTCTCTGTGAGTCTGAACTGACTTGATGGCACATAACAACAACAACAGTGTATTTAAAAGGATAGAAAGCATTCTAGTGAAACCTGTGAGAGCCGAAACTTGGAGTGCTTTATTTTTCCAGGTCTTGCTAGTTTTCCACCTTTGACAGAGTGAATTCTTAACCACTTTTCTATTTACTTTTTAGTGGAAAACATTTGAGTTTTCCTTCTTTGACAGGTTTCAGCCTTACGCTGGTTCCAGGGTTTACAAGTATTACTGTATTGAAAGACGTGTAGCAGATAGAATAGCATGTGGTGAAACTTTTTACAAAGTACAAACAGCATCAAACAAATGAAATTTAAAATGAGCAAAAAATAAAAGGATTTTAAAAAGAAGAGGTGTGACTTAACAGTATAAGTTTAATTATAATATGTTTATAATAAATAGTAAACAGTTTAATTATAAAAAAAACCACAAAGCTATATTTCAGGTTTGTTGTTAAGTGCTGTCGAGATGTTCCAACTCATAGCAACCTGTATAGGGTTTCTAAGGAGTGGCTGGTGAGCTTGAACTGTCAATCTTGCACTACAAACCAACCTTGCAGTCTAACGCATTAACCCGTAGCGCCACACCAGGACTCCATATTTCAGGTAGTGGGTAGAAAGAGGTTTAATCCCTATTCATCATGCTGGGAAGTCAATAGCTAATGGAGAAAATAATGAAGCAAGAAATGACTATATATTAATTATTTAGAAACATGTAGACGGATGCCAGGGGAAGTAACTGAAATAGTTGAGGATCTGCCTTAGGGAAGTAAGGTTTGGAGAGTTTTTACTTTGATGAAAACTAAAAATTAATTTTGAAACTGGTTTTCAAGCCTAGATATGAAAAGATTATATCTGCATGCCTGTTATACATACATTTCAGTGTATGATGTCCTTTTGTGGCACACTGTAGAATAAGCACTGGACCATAAGGTCAGTTTGAATTGCAAGGTTGGGAGTTCAAATCCACCAGACATTCCTTAGAAACCCTATACAGAGTCTCTTATGAGTCAGAATCAACTTTAATCAACAATCATCACTTCTCATGGCAACCACATTGAAAACTCTCTATCCTTGTAGTGTTGTTGCTGTTGTTATGAAATGTTCAATCGGTTCTAACTCATAACAACCCTGTATAGTGTTTCTGAGGCTGTGAATCTGCCTACAGAAAGCCTCATCTTTCTACTGCAGCACCCCTGATGGGCTTGAACTGTCAACCTTGTTCTTAAAATGTTGTTAAGTGCCTTCAAGTTGGTTCGTGACTCGGAGCTGCTTATCAATGACAACAACAGTGTTTTATACACCTGCATGTATATTTGAATTCCCTTAAGGATCTTGTTGAATGCTGTCTCAGATATATCAGGTCTATGGTGGGACCTGAGATTTTGTACATAAATTGCAAACATTCTCCTAGGTGTTGCTTATACTATCAAAAGTAGACTCATGCTAGGTAGTGATTTTGCCATTTTATTAGTCAAATACTGACTTTAATCTCAGTTCATTGTTGTGCTGTGGCTTAATGTGCTGAACTACAAGGTTGGTTTGAACTGCAAGGTTAGCTGTTCAAGCTCACTAGCTGTTCCTTGGAAACTCTATACAGGGTAGCTATGAGTCGGAACTGGCATGACACCACTTAGCACAACAACAGTATACCAAACAGTGTTAATGTTGGTCATATAGATAACAAAAATGACTTAAATACAGATTTCAATCTAATTAAGAACTAGCTAATTTCATCAGAATCCCTATAAGAAGGTCACTATGAGTCAGAATGGACAACAACATATTCCTAATAATGTGGCATTCTGGCTCTCCTCCCTATTTCTCTGTTTGACATCTTTTTGTGTCTTCTTTATTAACTGGTTTTTGTTTTATCACCTACATATTTTGATGATTTCTTCTACATTCCCCAAACTTTAATAGTTTTTCCTTTACATTTCCATTTCAGGGAAATTATTCCTTTGTTAGTAATACCATTTTTGTGAGAGTTATTTCCCCGAATTCACCTTCTTTAGTGAAAGCGCTAAGTATTCTCAAACTCTATGATTTCTCCTTTGTTTACCGTTTTTTTTATTTTTGGTCTATATAGTGTGGTGCTGTAAAGGAGCTCTGGTAGCGTAGTGGTTACGAATCGGGCTGTGAGCCGCAAGGTCAGCAGTTCGAAACTACCAGCTGTTCCACAGGAGAAAGATGAGGCTTTCTGCTCCCGTGAAGATTTACAGCCTCAGAAACCCTGTACAGGGTCGCTATGAGTCGGAACCGACTCCACGACACATAACAACAACAACAACAACAACATAGTGTGGTGCTGTAGTATAAGCAGTCGAAGGTTCTTTTGAGCCACAAGATCTGTGGTTCAAACTCACCAGCCACTCCTAGGAAACACTATATAGAGTCGCTGTGGGTCAGAATTGATTTGACAGTACTTAACAAAAGCAACATGTAGTTTAATAATCATGTAATTTTGTAAAGTATCTATTATTGGTGTTAAGTGCCATAGATTGGTTTAGATTCATAGTGACCCTGTATAGGGTTTCTGAGGAGTGGTTGGTAAGTTTGAATTGCTGGTCTTGTGGTTTGCAGCCCAGTGCTAATACTACAGCATCAAACCAAAAGTCTGTTTTAAACATAGTTCTATAAGAATCCATTGTTTAACCCATTTTGATATTCTTTGTCCCCTTTTTATTGTAATGTATATTGTAATACCCTATTTCTTCTTGGTTGCCAGTCATTAGAATAAGATTAGAATTTGTCTATATTGTATCAGTTTTGTTCTTATTAGTAGAATTAATGTTGCTACTAAACTTTTCCATTAGCTCTTTATTCCTTGCCATATCCATTGTTTTCTTCTGTTTTTATATTCCCTAAGTTTCTGTTCACAGAAGCAATAGTTTTTCTTCATGTAATTTTAAGTCTCCTTGTCCCCAAATTAGGTTGACAGAAATCATTAGTCACCTCAAAATTATTATTTCAAAACAGAAAACAGTAAATACCTTATTCTTAATTGTGATATTAGTAAGTGAAAACAATGAACCTTGTCTTTTATTTTTACTATTTATTATTATTAGCAGTTGTCAGGTTGATTTTGGTGCTAATTTTTTTGCTTAGGAGTAAATGATAGGCAATGTGAAAAGTTTGCACTTAATTGACAGAAAGTTAAAGATTTTATTGAGAATGTGCAACTTTAAAACTAGAGGTGAAATAAAAACCTACATCATAAGTTTAAGATGTTCAATTATTGCTTGTTGTTGTTGTTGTTGAGTGCCGTCGAGTCGGTTCCGACCCATAGCGACCCTGTACAGGGTTTCCGAGGGTGTAAATCTTTACGGGAGTAGAAAGCCTTATCTTTCTCCCGCGGAGCGGCTGGTAGTTTCGAACCGCTGACTTTAAGGTTCGCAGCCCGATTCGTAACCACTACGCTACCAGAGCTCCTCAATTATTGCTTAGAGTTTTTTTTTTTTAACCTTTGAAAATACTGGTTCAGTAGATTGTGAATTATTTTTGTCGTCTTCTTTATTTTAGGGCAAAAAAAAGGTAAAGCCCATGTTCCTAATAAAGAAAGTCAGAAAAAAGTAAAAGAAAAATTTATGAACAAGTGTATTTCAAGTGGACCCCAGAAGAAGAAAGTTGTTTCTGAAGAAGTGACTGTGACTATCACAAAAAGTCGAAGAATTTCCAGGCGACCTTCTAACTGGTGGGAGGTAACATCAGAGCAAAGTAAGTATTTTAATTTAAATCATGGTTATGGGAGCTTTCAAGAAATTATTCTCTAAGAATAAATCGAATACAATATTTGCGTTTGATTTATGCCACCATTCTCCAGGGAAAATCTCATGAGGACAAAGTTAAATTGAATCATCAATAGGAGTATTAAATCACTTAATTAGAAAGATATTCTTTGTGACACTGTCATGTACAGTATTCCAGGTGTGGAGACAAAATGTAAACTTCATTGTCATCAAGTTCATTTTGACTCATAGTGAGCCTGTGTAGGATTTCCCAGACTATAAATCTTGAGCATAAATGGAGCATACAGCCTCATTTTTCTTCCAAGGTGCTGCTGGTAGATTTGAACTGTTGACCTTGCAGTTAGGAGACTAACATGTTGCCCACAGTACCACTAGGGCTTATGGGGATACCTAAAAAAAAAAACAGTCTGTGGAAAAACACAATTTAAAAGCAATGTCTCTGCTGTTAAGTTTATATTTTAGTGCTGGAATACAAACAATGTAGATATATAATGTCATGAAGTTATATGTAATAAAAATGAAGCCGATAAAGGCATAGAAAAGGGAAGGAGATGAGAGAAGTAAGGGTGGGTAGGAGGATAGAGTAGGATATTATGTTTATTAAAGGTGGCACTATGATCTTTCAGAATACATACAAGATTAAAGTAAGAAAGGGAGCCTTAAAAATAATTTGGAGTGGAGCATTCTAAACTAAAGGAATACTATCAGTGGAACGTTGCAGCCAGAAACCTGATTGGAATGGATTCAAGATAAAGTGTGAAAAGCTATGAGGAAATAATAGATGTGGGGGTCAAGCATAGACATTTTAAAAAGAATATGAACATGATGGTACATTGTGCTTATCTGATCATTAAAATGACTTTTTATTAAAACATTTTGCTGCATTTTAGGTGAAAGTTTACACAACAAATTAGTTTCCGATTGAACAGTTCATACATACACAGATTGTTTTCATGACATTGGTCGTTGTCCCTGCAGTGTGTCAGAACGCTTTCCATTTTCACTCAACCTTCCTAGTTCCCATCCCTCCATTTTCTCATCTTTGCTTTTGGGAAACTGTTGCCTGTTTGGTCTCATGGAGTTACGTCCTCCAAGAAGCACATTCATCATGGATGTTATTATTTATTTTAGAGATCAATCTATGAAAGGTAACTTTGAGTGGAAGCATCAGTTCTAGGTTAAAAGGGTGTTAGTCTCAGGGGTTTCACCAGGTTCTATTAGTCCAATAAGTTTGGTCCTTTTGTGTGTGAATTTGAGCTTTGTTCTACATTTTTCTTGTGTCCTGGTGTACTGCTATAAGGTAAGCACTTGACCACAAAGTTGGTGTGAACTGCTGCAAGGTCAGAGGTTCAAACTCACCAGCCATTCCTTGGAAACCCTATTCAGGATCTCTATGAGTCAGAATGGACTTGATGGCACATAACAACAACAATCATGATCATTAAAGTGAGGATAAAAGCAGCTTCACAGTCCTTATGGGGCGTGTGATGCGGTGTACAATACAAGGGTTAGTCCCAGAGCTAGAACAGTTAAAGGAAGAAAGGCAAAGTATATGAGGACAGATGGACGTAGGTTGATAGATTTGATGGTGAGAAGATGAAGATTTACTGTTCTGATAGCTTCTGTTTTTTTCAGTGAAATAATAAGCAAGCCCGTATTTTTCAGTGAATAATAAGGTCACATAAAAGTTAAGTGGGAGATCCCTTTAGGAGAGATGGGGGGAGGGGGCGGAGTTTGAGAAACCATCATCTCGAGGTTCAGCTGCAACCGCCAAAGTTGGGGCGGGTTAGGGGTATCCTGGTCTTTGGCTTCTTCGACTGGCTCTTGTTTCAACAGTGAACATGTCTTGGCCTGAAAAGAAATAGGAAGGTCATTGATTATTCACAGTTTCAGGAATCTGATGATGCTGATGAAGATTATGGAAGAGATTTGGGTCCTCCAGCTAAGAAAATGCGATCATCTCCTTGATAAGCTAAAAATAAGAGGTGGTCTGGAAATAATTCACAGGAAGACAGTGAGGACTCGGAAGAAAAAGATGTGAAGACAAGAAGGATGACACTTACTCAGCAGATGATAGTGAAGATGAAAAAGAAGATCGTAAAAATGCATGCCAGCAATGACAGGCAGCTTCTAAAGCAGCTTCTAAGCAGAGAGAAATACTTACGGAAGATGTGGGCAGTGAGGAAGAACAAGAAGAGGAGGACAAGGCACTAGTCCAAGAAAAAGATTCTGGCAGTGATGAAGACTTCCTAATGGAAGACGATGATAGCAGTGACTATGGCAGTTCAAAAAAGAAAAACAAAAAGATGGTTAAGAAATCCAAACTTGAGCGAAAAGAAAAGAAAATGCCTAAACCCAGGCCAAAGGCAACAGTGATGCCAAGTCAAGTGAAAGGCAAAGGGAAAGTGGCTCATCTCACAGCCTCAAAGGCATCAAAGGAAAAGACTCCTTCCCCCAAAGAAGAGAAATCCCTCCAGAAAATAAAACATCTGCCAGCCCTTTACCAAAAAAATCTGGGGATGAAGTGTCTGAAGATGAAACCCAGTCTGGGGATGATTAAAAGTGATGATGGTTTGGGGAGAGATTTTTATTAACAAAGAAAGAGGAGACCCTCCTTAAGATAGAACATGGTTTGGCTATGGCTTGAAAGATGGGCTTTGAATGCTTGTTTCCATTTGTTGAAGATAACATTTTCTCTGGCTCTCTCTCTCTCTCTCTTTTTTTTTTTTTTTTTTTTTAAAGAAAACCATTGTATGTGTAAGTTACTTTTTGGATGCTGTTGTCTCTTTGCCATCCACTCCCCACCCCACCCCCAGTCTCCAATGAAAGCCATGCCAAATGAATCACCAGATTGACCGCTCCATCTCTTTATTTTAATGGAAGGCATACTACAGTGGTAAAGCAGTAAGATTTAAGATGAACACTATAAAAATTTTGCTTTTTGCTAAATAGTAAAACTTGAACAGTAATCAGAAAGTGCAGAAAGCTTTTAATTAAAAATGTTTGCTCCTTTCCCTGCCTGTACTTTAAAAAAAAAAAAAAATCAATTGTCCTCTGATACGAGCTTTTATAACCTATGTACATGAGCTTCGATGTCTTTTTATTTCATGAACTTAAACTTCCGCTGAGAGAGGCAGGTAGGAGATTAAGACTAATTCTGAGTTGTTATGTAAAGTATTCATATTTTTATTTTGGGGGAGGGTATGGAGAACAGGATTGCCAGGCCTTGTTGGCGGGGGCGGGGGGGGTAAGTTTTCTTTTTTATTCATCACTTGTTATTTCCTAGATGAGAGCCAGTGATCCTTTATCCTGCTTCAGTCTTTAAGAAGCTTACATTTAAAAAAAGGGGGAAAAAAAAAAGGCAGGGGCCACCAAAACTGAAATCACTCTTGGTTTCAGATCTCATTCTGTAATGGTTTGTTCATGTTTTTAAAATATATGTCTGTCTGTTCTGTTTCTTGGATAAACTTTTCCAAATATATTTCCCTTCTCACTCCTACCCTGGGGTGGGCGTGGGGAGATTAAAAAAAACCTAGAATTTAAATTGCAAGATCAATCTATATATCACAGTGAATTTCTTCTCAAATTGCCTTCAAAAAGTTTGTGGAGAAGTTCCATTTTATTTTAATTTCATTCTTCCACAAACGTTTGAAGAAGACCCCTCTTATTGGTTGAGTCCAGTGCATCACCTTGAAGTCTTTGGTTACAATTTAAAGTAAGATTAATTTGCATATTTGTGTGTTTTTTACAGACATTTCTGATCTGTTCAGAATAAGGAAGGGTTGGCTTTAAACAAGAACAGGATTGTGCCAGGCAAGGCAGTTTTGACAGAGGGAAAGAGGGGTAAGAGAGGTGAAAGTATGCATTCAAGTGGTTAGAATGATTATCATGGAATCTAAACTAGTAAGGAAGGAACTGAGACAGGAGTTTATTTTACAAAGTTGATACAGTCAATGGATTGAAAATGCTGGGGGATTAAGGAGTAGAGAGGGAAATCTTGAGGTAAGTAAGCTGGGTTTCAGATAGCAGAATGCTTGAAACTGTGAATTTGAAAGTGCATAGTGTCGTAATTGATCTCAGACACAACTATGGGAGGGAGAAGTTGTGGATGGGATAAAGGGTAAGGGTATTAGAAATTCAACTGTTCAAATAATTAAAAATGAGGACAGATTAGTTCTAGAAAGAATTGCTACAATGAAATCTTCAGTGAATGAAGTAAATGACCAATATATAATATATAGAGCTGGAGAGTTTTTAAAAAGATATATACATCTAGGTACTACCCACAGAAATAATAATATAGTTGGTTTCAGGCAGAGCCCAGACATTGTTTAAATTTTCAGTTTGTTTGCTTTTTAAAACAATTAAATTACCTCAAATCAGTATAGCCAAGGTTGAGACTCACTAATGTAGTGGAAAGCTTTGGAAGGGTCAGGAAAGGATTAGAGATATTTCTACATGCGTATTTGAATATGCTGTAAATATATCCATAAATATAGGAGAGCATACAGAGGGACAAAGTTATGAAAACTTCTTAGACATAACCAAATTACCTTGAGGAGAGAATGAACTACTGGACCCAGAGGCTCAGAACCATAGTCTTGGGAGGAAACCAAGGTCAGCTGGCATAACATACTCCATAAAGACAACGTTTTATATTTTACATTGGTTAAGTAGTGACTGGGGTCTTAAAAGCTCATAAGTGGCTTGGAGCTGAACTCATCCCTGTGACTCAACTTTCAGCCAAATTATAGGCTTGTAAGATGAACAGTAACACCAGGGAAGTATGCACTCATTAGAGCAATCAACCATACAAGATTAAAAGGGAAGCATTTGTCCAAGGATAAAGCTCAGAATTCAAGAAGGGACAGAAAAGAAGAACAAATGGAAACTAACCACAGGGAGGTTTTGGGAAAAGTGATATTACATTGTAGGGATTGCAATCAATGTCACAAAGCATTATGTATGAGCTGTTGATTAGAAAACCCGTGAGTTTCCACCTAGATCTCTGTTAAAAGTTAAAAACAAAACAAAACAAAACAGTTTGTATTTCTAACAAATTCTCAGGGACTGCTATGTTACTTTGAGAAAGCAGTCTACAGTTAAGCCTTGAACAATGCAATGATTAAGGCCATTGACCGCCTGCACTGTCAAACATCTGAATATAAATTTTGACTCCCCAACATAAACATGTCCATAAACATTGACTAACACATATTTTATATGTACTATATACTCCACTCACAAAAAAGCTGCATTTTTAATACATTTTGCAAAAAGTGCAAGGTTTTCACACCTGCTAGTGTAACTGTGGTGATAGCTTCACAAGTTTCCTTATCAGTGGTCTTGTGTCTTGAAATGGGCCATTGCTGCTGCAGACCTCAATCTAAGGTACGTATCAAGTGATCCAACGTTTTCTTTCTTTTTTTTTTTTCTTGTTACAAACAATTGATTTGAATTTATTTGAATAGTTGAGCTTTCATAAATTTTACATGATTCACAGCTCATCAAAATTCCCTGTATCCCCAACCAAGGGTAAGGTTCCATCTAGCTGTTCCATCTCTGGACAATCATTTGTTATTAATATAATTGCATACAGAATGTGTTATTCCAGTGACAAAGCAGCAGATTACAGCTCTACTTAGTTCACCTCTATTTAGACCAATAATCACAGGATTTCATATCAGTAATGTGTTAGAGCTTCAAAAATAGGAAATCACCAATCTTCATCACGTTGGCCTCCTGGCCTGTCCAGGACAGAATAACATTGTAGGGGCGTTTGTCACGGATAGACACATCAGGCTCTCACAGGGCCTGAACTGGAGTCACAACTGCTTGTTCCAAATGATGTCGCTGTTAACTTGAAGCCTTGGGTTTATTTTGTTTGGCAAACCACTCATCACTTTGATCTGCTGCCATTGCCGCATCCAATAGTTGTTTCCTTCTGAATCCATCTTGGAAAGTTCTCGAAATGCTTCATCCCCCACAAAGCAAATTTCATGCCCATCAGGGTCGGCCAGAATGACCACTTGTACTGTTGCTTTCCCTGGGGTATCTAAACACACCAGAGGAGTCAGAATTTTCTGGTTCTCTCTTTTCATCAAGTCTTCTATGTCTGGCAGCTATTTCTTGGGGCATGAAATGGCAATTCTTCCAAAAGCTGTGGCATGATCAATTGTACCCTTGATACCCTTTAGCTCCAGCTTACATTGGTTGTCAGCATAGCCCAGCAAAGTCATTTGCTTCTGTTCATCTTTTTCATTGATTTTCATTCCCAGTAGATTAGTAGTTCAAGGACTTCTGAAGATCAGACACTGCTAGAGTAACTTTTAAAACACAACCTGACTGAGGTAGATTGCAATTCTGCGAATAGAATTTATATCCTCTTGGGGCCTCAGTATAAAAAAAAACTTCTCTGAGTGGCCACTCCACGTTCATGGCATTGCTGACAGCCTGGCTAGAGGCAAGTGTGATGCCCGTGAAGTCATTGCCAAGTTTGTAGTCTCCGATGTCATAATTGTAAATCAGTTCTGCAACAAAGTGATCATCCTCAGGTCTAGATCCCACCATTGTTTTACTCCATTTCCCATCATAAGGCCCATTACAGGCAGTTTCGCAGCCTTCTTCAAATTCCTCATGCCGCAGAATCTTCATCCCAAGGACACTGAGGTAGAAATGTGCCATCTGGAAGTGGCTTCCCACTTTGAATATGAAATGCAGAGCTCGCCGAGCAACCATGACTCCCATTGCCACGGGTTCCGTCATACGTTCCAACATTGTCTTTTAACATGACTTTTTTCTGCTTCTAGGGAACACTTCCAGCATTAGTGGCACTTTGTATAGGTTCCATGGTGTTAATCAAGGTTTATGGTATTGTACTGAACTCGAAAAATGCGCTAGAACTTGAAAGATCACTTTTCACAGTAATACACAGTTTACTGGAGAGACGAACTGCTCATACAGAGCTGATTGCTGTCACATGTATTTTTAAAAAATCTATAAGTGGACCTGTGCAGTTCAAACCTGTGTTGTTCAGGGGTCAACTGTAGTTTATAATGTAAGCTAGTTTTGTGTGTTTGGGCTATAGTTGTTGAATTGTGACTATGGAAATAAGCAAACTTTAGAAAGAATTTAATGTTGAAAGGATTTGGTCTTAATTCTGAAACTATGACTAATCAATGAAAGCAGGATTATAATGATCCAATTTATGGTTTTCAAAGATAATTCTTGAATCCGTGTGAAAAAATGGGTTGAAGAACATAAAGGCTCATGCAAGGGTGATTTTATAGTTAAGAGTTTGTAGTTAAGTAGGCCAGATAAGAAATGATAGGGGCCTGTGATAATAATGGGATTAGTAGAGGCACTGTGGGTGGAGGCACTGTGGGGTAATGTTGGGCTGCTTGTAGCAAAGTCGGCGAAGTCAGCTCCTTTGTAGGAGAATGATGAAGTTGTCAGTACCTGTAAAGATTTACAGTTTCTGAAATCCTATATAGGGTTACGATGAATCGGAATCAACTCAATGGCAATGGTTTATTCATTTTTGTTTTTTTTGCAAATGACGATGATTTTTTATTTAGGCATCTGGGTAGATGGTTGTACTTTTCTTTAGGAAGAGCAGGTTTGGGGCACACTGATAGGTGTAACAACTGATTGTTGTCAGTTGTTGGCCATCAAGTTAATTCTGACCTTAATATGTAACAGAATGAAATATTGCCTAGTCCTGTGCCATCTCTATGATGGCTTGAATCCATTTTTTTTGGCCACTGTATCATTGCAACTCTCAGAGTCCCTGTCTTGCCTTTGCTGACCCTTTTCTAATGATTGCTTTTTCCCTGATACTGAATCAAAGGTAAATGAGCCCATGAATAGACAGTGATTAAAGACATAGGCCCCTCAGAGAAAGTAAGTAGAATGAGAAGCTAAAGCGGAAACTTCAGAAACACCAGGATCTTAAGATTAGCAAGAGAGAGTGGGAAGAGCCAAAGAGAGGGTGGTTTTGTAACTTTATGATAAATTTAGAGTCTAAACTGGATCTGCTCCTGTAAGGCTTTACAGCCTTGGAAACCTTATACTAGACCATTGTGAGTTGGAACTCACTTGATAGCACCTAACAACAGTCTGTAGCTATAAATTGAAGTGCTGCATAGTTTAAGAATATAAATACAAATTTACCCTATAATCTTATAAATTAGTGTTCATTTGTGCATATATGTATTGTTATTGTTAAGTGTCATGGAGTCAGCTCCAACTCAGAGTGACCCTATATAATGTTTCCGAGGAATGGGTGGTGAGCTTGAAGCACCATCCTTGTAGTTCATACCAATATTGCTTATCCTACAGCACCATTGTTGTTGTTGTTGTTGTT
>NW_006408821.1:553568-554039 GCF_000296735.1 Chrysochloris asiatica
GGCCAGATAGTTGTCTTCCAGATTTCTTGGCATAGCTGAGTGAGAGCCTCCTGTGCCGCCTCACTTTCTTGAAGCTTTCAATTTTTATTCCATCAATTCCTGGTGCCTGGTTCTTTGCCAATTTCTTCAATGCACCCTGGACTTTGTCCTTCAGTATCATTGGCTCTTGAGCATATGCTACCTCTCGAAACGGTTAAACATTAACCATTTCCTTTTGGTACAGTGACACTGTGTATTCCTTCCATCTTCTCTTGATGCTTTCTGAACGAAAGTCCGAGGCTTGAATTTTTCTTCATTTTCCCCAGCTTGAGAAATGCTGAGTGTGTTCTTCCTTTTTGGTTTTCTGATTCCAGAATTTGGACATTTTGTTGTAATATTTGGCTTTATCTTCTCAAGCTGATCTTTGAAAATTTCTGTTTGGCTCTTGGACCTCCTTCTTTCTTCTTCCATTTGTCTTAGCATCTCTACGCT
>NW_006408821.1:554869-569344 GCF_000296735.1 Chrysochloris asiatica
CTAATGCCTAAGATATTGATGTTTATGCGTTCCATTTCATTTTTGACAACTTCCAGTATTCCCAGATTCATACTTCGTACATTCCATGTTCCAATTTTCAGTGGATGTTTACAGTTGTTTCTCTTCATTTTGTGCTTTGCCCCATCAACAAATGAAGGTCCCATGGGCTTTTCTCCCATGAGCTTTGCTCTGATTCGCATTATCATGGTCAACTCTAATTTGAGAAGGTAGCTCTTCCCCAGTCACATTTTGAGTGCCTTCTAACCTCATGGGCTCATTTTCTGGCACTATATCCGGCTAAGTGTTTCTCTGCTTTTTAGTGACTAAATATTTGGAAGTAGGTAGTCACTCTTTCTTCCTAGTCTGTCTTTGTCTGGAAGCTCATTTGAAACCTGTCCACCATGGGTGACCCTGATGGTATTTAAAATAATGGTGGCATAGCTTTCAGTATCACAGCAACTCACAAGCCACCACAGTCAGACAAACTGACAGATGAGTGGCGGCTGTTTGGTTTTAAGTGGAAACTGACACTTTAAATTTCCAGGAGATCTGTGAACATGTGTTGTAGAACCTTCCAGGCCGGGGGGTTGGGTGTACAGACAGCGAGAGACCAATGAACAGATATCAAAAAAAAGAATGTCCACATCTGTATTCCCGCAGTTCAGCCGCGCATTCGTGGCTATTTTGATCCTTCCCCCACTTGGTCTCTCCCAAGATAGCAGCTCCAGGAGTAGCTTAGGGTGTTGAATTAGAAAGCAATAGATTTCTTGATTCTGCTACAAATTCCCCTAGCTGTAAGCCTTCCAATCTTCTTATATGTGGTTCTGAGTTCTAGCACCATCCCCTTAGCCTACTTGGCCCGGTATTCTGTGTTGTTGGTGACGGAGCTCCTCACTGCATGTCTACCCAATCCGCCATCTTGTGCTTATCCTACAGCACCAAGCCAGGACTCCATATATGTATAAATATAGATAATGTTGCGATCCAATGACTCAGATAATCTGGACAGAAATTATGTTAATTTAAGTTATTATTCAATCCTCCAGGTCCTGTTTGTAGCAGTTCTTCTTTAAGAATAAATGAATTATCAGTACATCAAAAGAGTAGACAAAAACCTGCTGAAAAAACAAGGCAGTCATCTAAGAATATTATGGGGGAAACTGCTCTATCTAAACAGCAGAAGACAGCTACTCAAGACAACTCAAGAGCAAAGAAGTTTTTAAATGCTGAAGATTCTGGAGGTATTGTTGAGAATGATAAAATTACCAGTTCCCAGAATGAATCATTGGAAAGTGACACGGCAGACCTGGCTAAGAAGAAAAATCTTGATCATTCTGGGTAATAACTATTATGTATACAATATCTTTGTTATAGTGTAAAATCATTTTATCAATATTATTTAATCGTTTACAAAAAGGGAATATTAACATAAAAGGTTCTGCAGTCTGACAGACTTGGTACTAAGTCCAGATTCTAATATTGTTTGTGTTAACCTTTTATTCCTCATGGCAACAATACTCTGAACTTGTTTCCTCATATTTGTTTAAATGGGAAATAATATATAGCACATGAGATTATGATATTAAATTTAGTAAGGATGGAATTGTTACCCCATAAAAGTTGATTTAAGTAAGTTTAATTTGATTTTAGGGGCATGGTGGCTCTGATGAGTTAACTGGACTATGAACCACAAGACCACCAGCTGCTCCACTGGAGAAAGATGAGAAAGATTTACGCCTCAGAGACCTTATGCAGGGTCGTTATAAGTCAGAACAAGTGTATGGCACTTAACAACAACAAAATTGATTTCAGTTATTAATAATATTTATTTCTCACCATGATGAAAATAGTTAACATTTTTCAGTGCTTAATTTATGCCAAATATTTGCTAGCTGCTTTCTATGAATTCTTATCAGTCGTAACCTGAGGTTAAGTATTGCTATTATGCATTCTTGCCTTTTTTTTTTTTTTAAATAGCTTCCATTCATTCAACAAAGAATACACACTCTTTGTTAGAAACTGCAACATACTGGGGATATACTGAAATAAATGATACAGTGTCCCAGAATTTTTTAGTCTGTTATTATATGTAAAACAGAATCTTATATATATTCTATTTAACATTCCAAACAATTTTTGTACCTGTTTTCTCATTCAATTTCTTTTAATGAAGTATTTTAGGTATACCAAAAACAAGAATAATAATATGTAACACCCGATCCTCCATGACCTTGCTTAAGAAGTAAAGCATTACAGTTGTCATTGACATTCCATGTGCACCTCTGCTGAGCCCATTTCTCTTCCTTCCTTGTTCAAAGTTTAAGAGTATACTGAATTTGGAGTCCTGGTGTGGTGCTGTGGGTTAATGCGCTGAACTACAAAGTTGGTTTGAACTGCAAGGTTCGTGGTTCAAACTTGCCAGTCACTCCTCAGAAATCCTATACAGGATGGCATTTTATGAAAACAAGAACAACATACTGAATTTTATAGCTGTCATTCTCACAAATGTTTTTATACTTTTCTTACATAAGTGTGCAAGAAAGCAACTTGTAGTATAATTTTAAGACTTTTTAAAAAATGTGTTTTTTCACTGTTTCTTAGAAACTTGTTTTTTCCTCTGTTCAGAATACACTTTTTGAAATTGACACATATAAAAAGTGAGTCCTGGTGTGGTGCTGTAGGATAATCACTGGACTACCAGCTGCAAGGTTGGCAGTTCAAACCCACCAGCCACTTCTTGGAAACCCTATACAGGGTTGCTGTGAGTTGGAACAGATTCAGCATTACTTGACAACAACAAAAATATGTGAAAAAATAATTTATTTTGTTAGTTTAGAGTAGGGTAAGCTATTCTTACAGAGCCAAATTTTAAAGAGTTTAGACTTTGCTGACTCAGTGACAAAATTGAGGCTATTACATAGACATTAGTCATTTGAAATGTAACATTCAAAAGTTTAAAAATCATTCTTAGCTCTCAAAAGAAAGCAAGTGGTTGGTTGGATTTTAGTGTCAACTTGTAAAAGTTTTATTAAAATATGTTTAGCTTTGAAGGGAAATTATTCTCCACAGTCCTACCCATAATCCAACTAGGACATCATGTTCCTAAAAATAAAATTCTACTACAGTTCTTGTGAGTCTCCCATTCCGGAGTATTGACCACCAAATTTTCTCATTCTGGTTGTCACAGTGAATCACCCAAATTGTTATAATTTGGGTCTGTTCCTTTTTCACTTTGTTGCCTAAGAAAGAACTGGTTTGAATCCCTGCCTTAAAGGGCAATTAGGAGCTGTCGGTCAATTGGACTCTTATAACCTGAGAATTGCCTGTAGTTACCATCTTTTGATATACTTATCAGTTTCAAACAGTTTCCCCTTTGTTATTGGCTCATTAATAACTTTTGCTCATTTTTTTTTAATTAGAATGGTGTGGTGCTGTAGGGTAAACACTAGACCCCAAGGTCAGTTTGAACCACTAGGTCAGCTGTTCATACTCACGAGCCACTCCTCGGAAACCCTACACAGAGTCATTGCAGCAGATTTGCCTAATGCAATAAGTTGTTTAATTTCTTCACTGTTGCTACCATAAGCTTTGATTGTGGATGCAAGCAAAATGAAGTCTTTGAAAACTTCAGTCTTTTCTCTTTTTATCATGATTGTCTGATTGTGAGGATATTTTTCTTTACATTGAGCTGTAGTTCATACTGGTGGCTATAGTTTTTGATCTTCTTTTAAGTATTTTAACTTTTCTTTACTTCCAGCAAGCAAGATTGTCATCTGCATATCACAGGTTATTAATGATTCTCCAATCCTGATGCCACATTCTTCTTCATATAATCCAGTTTCTCAGATTATGTGCTCAGCATACAGATAAAAAAAAGTATGGTGAAAGGACACAACCTGGTGCACCTTTCCTGATTTCAAACCATTCAGTATCCCCTTGTTCTTTTCTAATAGGTACCTCTTCGTCTATGTACAGGTTCCTTTTGAGCACAATTAAGTGTTCTGTAATACCCATTTTATGCAATGTTATCATCCATAATTAGTTATGACCCACACAGTCAAATCCCTTTGTATAGTCAATTAAACACAAGTAAACATTTTAATGGTATTCCCAGCTTACAGTCAAGATCCATCAGACATTAGCAGTACTATCTCTTGTTCTGCATCTTCTGAACCTAGCTTGAATTTCTGGCAGCTCCCTGTTGCTGTACTGATGTAATTGTTTTATATTATATGCAGCAATATTTCACTTGCATGTGATTATTAATGATACTGTTCTATTGTTTTAGCATTCTGTTGGGTCACCTTTCTCTGGCATGTGCGTAAATGTGGATCTCTTCTAATTTGTGCCACTAGGAATCTACAAAAATTATTTTTCACATGTAGATAATTAGTTTTTCCTGAACCATATATTGAATAGTGCATTTGTTCCTCACTAATTGTGTTGCACTTTCTGTCTTCTATCAGAGTTCCATATTTGTGTCAAATTGTTTATTATATCTTTTATTTCATAAGAATGCTAAAGGTGGGAAAGACATGTTTTAGCTCCATTGTTTTTAATATGAGGAGGGCTATATAGATTGAGTGGTTTGCCATTAAACTGACATCTTCTTAGTAATAGTCTAGTTGTTTTTATTTTAGTGTATTAATTATAGAAATAAATTGCTAAGTAAGTAAGATAGGTAAGTTTGAGCTGTGGATGGTGAGAAATATTAAGGTTAAAAAAATGGACTTGTGTTGAGTTTCTGGATTTGAGGTAGTACCCCTAAGTAGCGTAGTGGTTACGAATCGGGCTGCGAACCTTAAGGTCAGCGGTTCGAAACTACCAGCCGCTCCACGGGAGAAAGATGAGGCTTTCTACTCCCGTAAAGATTTACACCCTCGGAAACCCTATACAGGGTCGCTATGGGTCGGAACCGACTCGATGGCACTTAACAACAACAACCCCTAAGGAGGAGTCCTGGTGTGGTGCTGTGGGATAAGCATTGACTGCTTACCACAGATCAGTGGTTCAAACCTACCAGCTGCTCCTTGGAAACCCTGTACAGGATCACTTAACAACGCTATCCCTAAAGAAGAATGGGCATTCCAGAACAATTCCCTGTGCTCACGTGGAACTTGTATATAGACAATGAGGCAGTCACTAGAACAGAACAAGGGGATACTGAATAGTTTAAAATCAGGAGAAGTGTGTGTCAGGGTTGCATATTTTCACCATTCTTATTCAGTCTGTATGTTAAGCAAATAATCTGAGAAGCCAGACTATGTGAGGAAAAATGTGGTTTCAGGATTGGAGGAAGGCTCATTAACAATTGGCATCATGCTGATGACATAATCTTGCTAGCTGAAAATGAAGACAACTTGCTTTTGAAAATAAAAGAATTCACACTTCAGTATGGATCACAATTCAGTGCAAAGAGAGCAAAATATCTTGACACCTGGATCATTAAATGACATGAAAAGATGTAAATTGTCAAAGATTTCATTTTTCTTTAATCAGTAATCAGTGGTCATGGAAGAAGCATCAAGGAAATAAAAGATGTATTGTATTTGGCAAATCTGCTGCAAAAGACCTCCTTAAAGTATTAAAGAGCAAAGATGTCACTTTGAGGACTAAGGTGCGCCCCACCCAAGCCGTGGTATTTTCAGTTACTTTATATGGATATGAAAGTTGGACAATAAATAAGGACTAGAGAAAAATCAATGCATTTGAATTATGGTGTTACTGTTGAATTAGGGACTATCAGAAAAACAAACCTATCTTGGAAGAAGTACACCCAGAATCCTGCTTTGAAGCGATGATGGAGAAACTTCGTCTGTGGTACTTTTGGACATACTATTAGGAGGGACAGTCCCTGGAGAAAGGGCATCATACTTGGAAAAGTAGAGGGTCATTGATAAAAAGACCCTGAACAAGGTGTATTGATACAGTGGCAGCAACAAATATATAACAATTATGAGGATGGCACAGGAACAGGCAGTGTTTTGGTCTTTTGTGCATAGGTGACTGTGAGTTAAAACCTATTCTATGGCATCTAGTGCACACACACACAAACACACTACTCTAAGGAGGCAGCTCTTTCCTAGTCTCATTTTGAGTGTTTTCAAATCTAAGGGTCTTATCTTTCAGAACTAGACAGCATTCTTTTGTTATCTTTAAAGTTTCATTGCCTATATTTTGGAAGCTGTTCATAGACCCTTCTCCTAGCCTGTAATAGTATGGAGTCCTGGTGTGGCACTGTGGAATAAGCACTGGGCTGCTAGCCACAGGTTGGCAGTTCAAATCCACCAGTTGCTCCTCAGAAACCCTGTACAGGGATGCTATGAGTTGAAACAGACTTGATGGCACTCAACAACTACATGAGTGTGGAAACTCCAGGGAAATCTGCTTACCATGATTGACTTACTGCTATCTCATATACAGGTGAAATAGCTTCTTTTATCATAGCAATGAAGAAGCAACTATAGCACACCAAACTGATAGATGGATGGTGTATTTTTTATTGTTTCTGGAAAAAATGTCTTATGTGGGGTTGTAAATTATTACATACTTTTCATTTTCAGAGCTATAGAAAATTCACAGCATCAAGACAGTTCAGATAGTATTACAGCTGCACAAAGTTTTTGTCTCAAATGCCCGGCTAGTGGATATACATGGAAAACAGGAGCACGATTTAAAAAGCGTAAGACTTCAATATTAGAAGTAAGGTATGTATTTGTTCTAAGGATAACAGGTTTCATTTGCTAAATTAGTTAACTGTTGCTGCATAACAAATTAATAGTTAGTTTTAATATTGTTAGTGGCTTGCTTTTATTTAATTTTTAAAAACAGTTCTGTTGGATTAAAAGGTTTAGCTGCATAATTTTTTTTTTAAATGTTTTTATGGTAAATTATTTGATAGTTTACATGGGATAACATTAATTTTACATTCATCCTATCGTATATTATTTCATTGCTATGGTTACATTCCCGACTTCATGCATCATCAGCCAACCAAAGGGTATACACTACAAGCCTGCCCCCTGGTCGTCAGCACACAGCCCCTCTCCCTTTCTGTGTCTAAAGTCCCCAACTGCTCCATCTCTCCACGTCATCGTCTCTGCCTCCATCTCAGGCATCACTGCTTCTCTGGGTAGGGTTCCGCTCTCTGCTTTTCTCCCTTGATGGTCCCAAGGACCTCTGCTCCTAGACTGAAAAGTTAATCACTCCCCTCCTTGCTACAAAACGTCTACCTTTACATTTCCAACCCACATAAGCAGTCCTGATAATAGTTATTCACTACTGTATCACAAGAGACCTATCCACATTTCATTTCATCAGCCCCACCTAGACAGATTGGATACTACTCAGTGGAGATTCTACCTGCCTTCACGCCCTCTGAATCTAGGTTCCCTCTTGAAAACTTGTAAGCTAGTCACTTCTTGCCTTTGTAGTCCCCCATTTTGGGTAGCCAATGTCCAAATTTACCCATTCCTGTCAACTCTGTGCATGGAGGGGGTGGGAATGATCCTTGCTATAAGGATCATTCCTTCTTTTGAGCTACTGCATCCATAGGTGTAAGTCAAGTTCATCAAATTGTATCAGATTCCCTTTTTTTCCTCTTCTTTCTGCTTCTGGTTGTAGCTGCGTACTTCTTGCTTTGGGACTTTCATGAGGTTGCAGTCAAGATGTTCATCTGGTTTGTTGTCCTCTGAAGGCTTAACTGGATAATCTTAAGATGACTCACTTACCAGACTGGTTAGAGGTTCAGTTCCTTGCTGGTAATTGTCAGGACAACTAATTCCTTTCTTAGTGGGCCTCTCCATAAGACAGCTCAACATGGCACCTTGCTCACAGAGCTGGTGAACCAAGAGCGTATGAGTACCATGGAAGTCACAGTGTTTTTTAAATGACCTAGTTTCTGAAGTTGTTCATCCTCATTACTACTTTATTCATTAGAAATAAGTCACTGCATCTAGATGACGTGCAAAGGGAGGAGTAGTAAAGAATTTATATTTATCTGTGGAGAGTGCAGTAGCTCTATAGGATAAGCACCAGACTGTGTGCTACAAGGTCAGTGATTTAATCGTATCAACCATCCTGTGAGAGAAAGATGAGGCTTTGTGCTATTGCAATGTGGCACTGTAGGATAAACATTGGACTGCTAGCTGAAAGGATTGTACTTCAAACCCACCAGACACTCGTTGGAAACCCTATACAAGGTTACTGTGAGTTGGATTCAGTTCTGTTGTACTTGACAACAACAACACTTATATTTGTATATGTTTTTAAATAAGCATACTCATTTAGTGAGTGCCAATTTGTAAATAAATAAACTTCTATGACATACCCTTTTAAAAAGTAAATGAATGGTAAGATCAGAAATTCTCAGGATTAAAAAGGTAAAGATTTACTACTGGGGCATTGTGAAAGGGCCTAACCTGGGTTATAATAGGAGAAAAGAGCATAGGACTGAGATACGCATAATCACCTGTGACAATTTCTGGACTACATTTTAAATTTGTTTTGTGTTTTGACTGTAGTTTTTAAAAATTAAAAAACAATTTTTTCTAACTTTAATTATAATTTGATTTACTTTTTCTACTTTTCATTATAAAATAAAATATATGGCACATTTTCCATTTCAGCATTTTTTTTTTTTTTTTGTGAATTGAGTGAAGGTTCATAGACAAGATGATCAGTTTTACATTCAACAAATCATACACTGTGTTTCATTTCAATGATTGCAGTCCTCTTCATGCAACAATGGTTATCCTGATTCATTCATGTGGTTACCCATGTACAAATATCCTCTTCCAAACCCTTATGTTTATGTTGTTGTTAAGTGCTGTTGAATCAGTTCCGACTAATAGCGACTTTATATTAGGTTTCCAAGGAGCAAATGGTGGATTTGAACCACCGACCTTGCAGTTCAAACTGACCTTGCGGTATAGTGCTTATCCTACAGGACCATACCCGGATTCCTTATATGTTTGTAGAATATTTTTTTCTTTCTTTCTACTTTTTCTCCCATACCCATTCAACCTGTGTCTCTGTCCATGTATCTATACACAGAACACTGTTGTTCCGAGGTTGTGTATATATCACTAAATATCTGTCCCCTTTAGCTCTTGCATACCTCCCTGTGTCTTCACCTATCTTCATCATTCTTCCAACATAATCAGCATTTTTCACATGTTTAATTCATTGAGATCAGTTAATACCACATACACAGTGACTCCTTCATTTCTCTGCTGCCTCATTTTACTAGTTGCCTTTTAGTCAATTTGAACTCACAACAATCCAGTGAGTGCAGAGAACTGCTCCATAGAGCTGGTTATGGGAGATTTTGCTATACTAGTCTTCTGTAGTAATTTGAAGTAGACTGGCAACTGACAGTTGACAGAGGTGTTGTACTCTCTAAATGGACATCCTGGGACTTCAGCATTGTTGATGTAGAGTAGAAACTTAGATTCTTGTCTCTTTGCACAGGTTGGTGGTGTGGTTGCTAGGGAACCAAGTGCCTTTGCTGAGTTCGTTTCTCTACGTCACTGTAACCAGTGACCTGCTTGGCTGGAGAGGAAGCAAGAACATTGGGAGAAGCTATTTTTATTCTGTGTATGGCTTGTCATTGACTTACTGATTCTTACAGTTTCTAGCTATTACCCTCTGCTCCCAAATCCAGTGTCCCTCCAGGCTGAACATTCTTTTTTCTGTTGTATTTTTTAGTGTGTTTGTGGAGGAGGGTTTGATAGATGTTCTGTTTTTGTCACCATCTTCCCAGTATTCCGTAAGTTCTGAGTTAACTTAAGTCATAGCTCTGTTTCATGAGTTAGTTTAAAAGGATATAAAATTCATTATTTATTATGTTTGGCAATCAGTTGTAAATTCTAGAGTCTTTGTTTTATGCAACAAGTATTATATTGTTAGTGACTTAAATCATCATTATTGGTTTTATAATAAATAATACTTTTGGCAATTTTAGAAGAAAGATGTCCACAAAGACATACATTGTATATATGTATACACATTTTGAGGCTTATTTATTTTTCATTTTTTCTTAAGTGGACCTTCCAAGATCCAGAAATATGTGTCTGGAAAGAATAATACTGATGTGGGTAGAAAGAAAGCTCAGAAGAGTTCAGGTAAGTTATTGTTTATTTTCTACTGTCTGCTATTTTTTTTTTAAATTACATTATGCATGTGGAGTAAGGTAAACATTTACTGAGAGAAAATGTTACTGGGTACTTGCTCTTAAGAACTTTAGTGTATAGATTTGTAAGACCCTGTGCCTAGGGTGGTACACAGGGTTGTGATTGGCTGCTAACACAAAGACTGACAGTTCAAATCTACTTAGCGACGACCCAAAATAAAAGCGGCAATCTGTTTCCATAAAGATTATAGTCAGGAAAACCTCACAGAGCAGTTCCATTCTAAAACACATTGTAAGAAAGGACTTTGCAGCAATTGGTTTGGTTTTTAAACTTTTAGTGCCTACACGCATGTTCTTCATTTGGTTGGTTACACATAGAGTTGCTATGAGTCGGAACCAACTCAGTGAATTGACTCAACAGCACCACCACCAACTAGAACAGGTGCATGTGCAAGGGAGGGGTGCAGCACGCAGCATATGGGGGTGTGGAGAAAGGGACGGAGAAGAACAAGGGAGAGAAAAATAACAGCCTTTTCTTTAAATAGGGCATAATAAAATATTGGTACTTATGGTATCTACTCCAGTATTTTGAATGTTTAAGCTGATAAGGGTATAAATGAAAACAAGATTGGCAATATATTGGTAATGACTGAAGCTAGGTATATTAGATTAATTGTACTGTTTTCTCTGTTTTGAATATGTTTGAGATTTTCGATAATAAAAAATTTAAATATCTCTTTAATAGAGAGCTTTTGTAAATGTATTTGTGCTTGATGAGCACATTGCTAACAATTTTTTATTGTGAATTGAGTGACACGGTTTAAAGAGCAGATCAGCAGTTTTACATTCTACATATCACATACTTTGCTTCGTTACATGTTTGCAGTCCCCTCTATGTACCAACAGTTAAAAGTATTTACCTCAACAACTTTAATACATTCTTTCCTATGTCTCTGTTACCTTGATCCTTCTTCTGCTCACCTCGCTTGCGTATTGCCTACCCTGTCACCCTTGTTAACATGTGTCTACCCTATAGCTTGTGATTAATTTCCCCACTTCACCCCCTTAATGATCATAGATTATTTCTTTTATCAAGAAAGGCTTTTTAAAACTATTTATAACATTGGTCACATAACGATATTTGTTCTTTTGTGATTGACTAATTTCACTCAGCATAATGTACCCCAGATTCAGCCATATTGTGAGTTGTTTTACAGATTCATCATTATTCTTCAATGTTTTGTAGTAATTCCATTTTGTGTTTTTACCAAATTTTGTTTAACCATTCTTCTGTTGATAGGCTGTAGCCATCTTTTTGATATGTCTCTTGCAGACAGCATATTGAAGGATCCTGTTTTCTTATCCATTCTGCTCTCTGTTTCTCTCTTTTTTTAAAAATGTTTTATTGTGAATTATGTGATAGTTTATATGAAAAAACATTAGTTTTACATTCATCCTATCATATGTAGTTTCACTGCCATGGTTACAATCCCCTCCATGCATCATCAGCCAACCAGTGTATATACCCTGCAAGCCTTCTCCCTGGTCATCAGCACACATCCCCTCTCCCTCTCTGGGTCTAAAGTCTCCAGCCGCTCCATCTCTCCACGTCATTGTCTCTGCCTCCATCTCCTGCTTCTATGGATAGGGTCCCGCTGATGGTCCCAGGGACCTCCGCTCCTAGACTGCAAAGTCAATCACTCCCCTCCTTTTGCTACAAAACATCTACCTTTACATTTCCAACCCACACAATCAGTCCTGATAACAATTACTCACTATTGTATCACAAGAGACCTATCGGCATCTCCTTTCATCAGCCCCACCCAGACAGGTTGGGTGCTACTTAGTAGAGATTCTGCCTTCCTCCACGCCCTCTGGATCTAGGCTCCCTCTTGAAAGCTTGTAAGCCAGTCACTTCAGCCCCACATTTTGGGTAGCCAATGTCCAAGTTGCCCATCCCTGTCTACTCTGTATGGAGGGGGTAGGAATGATCCTCGCTGTAAAGATTTGTTGTCGGGGACCTGCCTCGACATAGGAATTCGGTTCACGAGGAGGGGATATCAGGGGGTGATAGGGATAGCAAAAGAGGAGACACAAAGACGCAAAGAGAGAGACAAAGAGACACCCCGAAACCAGAGTGGATGGATGCCTTAATGGCATCCGGCAGATCCGGAATGGTGAACATATTAGCCATGAGGGCAGTAAGATCCCGCATAGCAAACATCTTAGCTATGCAGGCAGTACATTCCCTGTGCTAGCTGGTCAGCCACGCATGCCTAGTCAGCTGTATAATGCCCTCCAAGCTGTAATGCACACCTGGTTCGGCCTGTGCCTCCATTTTATTTAGGGGAGGAGCCTTACACCAAGCTGGGAGGGACTAAGACAAGGTACAACTAACATACATAATTTTCCAGACATTCAGGCAACTTTACATCATAATTTGCAGGTTCGAATCCCAGGCCCGCAACTTGGTTTCTCAGGCTTAATTAACATATCTATAGCAACTGAGCTCAGTTGGGGGACGGTGAGAAGGAAGGTCAAAAGGCTTGGGAGGAGTCCCGCTGTGTTGGCTTCCTGAGCCAGGTTTTCAGGAGCCCAGTTGAATGGCCTGCACCTGGAAACACTTTAAGACAGCAGTCTTTTTGTCCTTAGAACAAAGAACCGGGAAGTAGCCAAACTATTTTTAGTTAATCCTTGGGAGAAAAGCTTTACCTTTGAAACCTTTACAGTCTCGGCTTTTAGGAAAATATCACATTTATCTGTGGATATCAGGGCTTCATGTATGCAATTAATAACAAACATAGCTGAATACTAAGATGAAAAACAGTTTGCTATGTCTGCTAGGTGGCTAGCATCTGTTCCTCAGAGCCTGCGGCCTATATGGTCTCCAACGCTCGGGCCCACAGGGCCTTGAACTCCTGACCGGGTCTGGACGGTCTGCAACAGTTTGTTCCATCTTTTGAACTACTGCATCCTTAGGTGTAGGTCAAGTTCATCAAATTGTATCAGATTCCTCTTTTTTTCCTCTTCTTTCTTTTTCTAGTTGAGCTCTGATCATCCAGTCATTGAAGCCACGTCAAGTGGGTATTATCTGCAAGTGTGGGTGTTCTTATGCATATGTCGTCTCATATAAGCTGGATGCTTCACTCTCCACTCTAGTCTTCTGTGGCTGTGTCACTGACTCTGGGCCCAAGAGTCCTCAGTTCTTGCCACACTGCTGGCCAACCAAATCTCCACCTCGGTTCACAGGAATCTGTTGAACATTGCAGGGCTTAGCTTTCAAGCTTCATTGCTGTTTTTCCCTTCACTTACCCTAATCAGTGACAAATATGGTTAACAATCAGAGCGTGTATTCCCATTGAGTCTTAGTCTTGGAAGGGGGTTTGCCTTGAGGGGACCCGACCACTTGCTTTGATGTCTCCTGGGTCAACAACTTGCTTCTTCTTGTAGTAATCAGTTAGACTATAGTAACCAGTTGGACTGGCCATATTGTTTTGTATTTTTCCTGTTGGTCATTCTTTCAAGAAGTATCTTCTGTTCTTCTAGCTGCTCCAGGATGGTCTGCTTGTCTACTTTCAAGTGGAAATTTCCCACCTCAGAAGATTCTGGATACGGTTCAGGATTCCACCTATGGTCTTATGTAATGCAGAAGCTCTGCAAGATGCCTCCTTCACTGGGCACATTGTAGTCCATTTTAGGTATTCCAGTCAGTTATAGGCAGAAGACAGACGTACAAGCTTTCTATGGTGATATTTCTGGCTATTCCTTTCTTTCCCCCTCAAGTATATTATTTTATAATGGTATGCCAGGGAAACTGAGATTCAAAAGACAGTCAAGCATCTTAACATTATTAACCCCCTTTTGTCCATTCCAACCAATTCTCATCCCTGTATCCCAGACCCCTGTTGTTCCAAGGTTGTGCATACATCATTATTTACTTCTGTCCCACTTAGCACATATAAAACTGCCCAATTGTTTTCCCATCCACTTTGTTCTTCCATTCCCCTCACCCTTCTTGTATATTTCCCCCCTCCCTAGCACCCAAACTATCCTGTGTCTATTCCCTATCCTGTGCTTCACCATCCCCTCCTTCCCCTCACCCCACTCGCCACATCTCGGTAACCAGCAAAGAATTCTCCCCCGCCCCCCTTTAGTATAGGTTCTTTTTCTTAGTCTTTTACAGTAGAGGTCCTATGCAGTAGTTCTCCTTTTGTAACTAATTTCACTCAGCGTAATGTCCTCAAGTTTCAACCATGTTATGTGGTGGCTTGCAGCTTCCTTGTTTTCTTCAAGGTAGCATAATATTCCATTGTGTGTATGTACCACAGTTTGTTTATCCATTA
>NW_006408821.1:571082-571578 GCF_000296735.1 Chrysochloris asiatica
GTAGTTTTATTTGTATAAGTCCATTGTTTCTGTGGTTACATTTATTCCATAGATATTTCATCCTTTGGTTGGCTATTGTAAATAGTATTGCTTTCCTAATGTCCTTTTCAACACTGTCGTTTTTGGTATAGAGGTTTTTTGGTATAGAGGAATTCAACTGATTTTTGTATGTTGATCTTATATCCTGCCACTTTGCTGAATCTTCGAATGAGGTCTAGTAGCTTTTTTACTGAGTCTTTTGGGATTTTTATATATAGGATCATAATATCTGCAAATAGAGTTTTACTTCCTCTTTGACAATTTGGATGCCTTTAATTTCCCTGTCTTGCCTTATAGCTCTTGCTAAGACTTCCAGCCCAATATTAAATAGGAGTGGTGACAAAGGGCATTCTTTTCTGGTTCCTGTTCGCAGAGGGAAGGCTTTCAGTTTCTCTCCATTGAGAGTAATGTAGGCTGTTGATTTTGTATATATGCTTTTAATTATGCTGAGCAATTT
>NW_006408821.1:573867-575487 GCF_000296735.1 Chrysochloris asiatica
GTTTGGACCTCTTTCTGTAGGTTTTGAATTGTTTCCAGTGCTCTATCTACCTTATTTGATTGTTCCTGTAGCACTTTCCTGACTTTTTCCATATTTTTCTCAACTGCACTGCATAGTGTTTTGATACCTTTTTAATCATTTTTAGGAATTCCTTCTCAGGCATTTCCAAAGCTTGTGCATTTTCCAGTATGGAGTGTAGGTCTACTTCCAGCTCATTTGCCTTAGTCACTTTATCTCATTTCTGGACATGTGCAGATACAGTCATCTGCTTCTGTTTTATGGGCATCTTCAGGGGTTATCTGTGAACTTAATACTTAGATGGGTATGTATTTTGGTATTTTTTATGCTTTCTAAATGCCTCCAGGTATATGTGATCAGGAAATGGGCTCCCCTTTTCACTCTTCTTCCTGAGATGTTTCAAGATACCACTGTTGGTTGTTTTGACATAACTTAGGATTTAATGTTTGGCCTATTTTCTCTTTAGTCTGCTTGTCCCACTCCACATTCCCCATTCAGGCCTTTTTTTTGTAGTTGGAAACAGTTCAGGGCCGGCTTTGGCCATTTGGTTTTAAGGAAACTGTCTCTTTAAATTTTGAAGAAATCTGTGCGCATGCGTAGTAGAACCCTCCGAGGGTGAAGCTGGGGTGCCCACTAGGTCAGACACCCCTATAATCATCAGAATGGAGGTGTGCAGACAGCAAGGGACCAATAAACAGATACCAAAAGAAAAGAATGTCCACACCTTCATCTCCACGGTTCTGCCAGGCGTCTGTGGCCGCTCTTATCCTACCCCCATTGGTCTCACCCAAGATGGCAGCTCCTGGAGCAGCCGAGCGTCCCGGACTAGAAAGCAATAGATTTCTTGCTTCTGTCACAAATTTCCTCTGCTGTGATCCTTTCAACCTTCTAAGTATTCCTTTATATGTGAATCAGAGTTCTGGGACCATCCCCTGAGCCTCCTTGGTCGGATATTCTGTGTTGTTGTTGGCGGAGCTCTTTACTACACGTCCACCCATTTTGCCATCTTGTTTGTTCCATCCACTCTCTGAATCTTAACAGGTACTTTTAATCCTGTTTACATTCAGTGTTACAGGTGTGGATTAATTGCTGCTATTATGGTTGTTTTTTGTGGTATTGCTGCTTTTTTTGTTCTGTGTGTCTTCCTTTGTTGAGTTCATGCTTTTTGTGTTCTTTCTTGTGAGTTTCCTCATAGTTTTAATGTTTCCATGTTCTTCTTGGATATACATTTTCTTGGTATGTTGTCAAGTGTCAAATTTTCTTTGAGATTGCCTTATAGTCCATTAACTTTTCTCTACATCTAGTGCAGTCTTTTTTATCCTCTAATTCTCACCCTCTGGATCTCTGTTCCTATGTGTTTACCTTCTTCTACACTTTAATTGTTTTGATTATAGACTGACCTCCCAGATTCTCTGAGTTTGTTCTTATAGTTTTGTTCTGTTCTCGACTCTTCCTTCTGTTGATTTAATTCTGGGAGGCACTGCCATGTATGTCAATCTCTGGTTGTTGTCTGTTATTATTGGTTCTCAGTTCACAGAACTCCCTTTAGGATGGTTTGTAGCACTGGATTGACTTTGGCAAAGTCCCTTAGCTTCTGTTTAT
>NW_006408821.1:577001-582216 GCF_000296735.1 Chrysochloris asiatica
CCTTTGTATGTGACACTTTTGTTTTCCCTAGCTGTTTTCAGGAGTGTCTCCCTTTCTTTGGTTATGGGGAGCTTGATTATGATATGTTTCGGTGATTTTCTTTTTGATTTTATCCTTCCTGGGGTTTATTGAGCTTCTTTAATGTTTATATTTTCACTTTTCAGGATGTTAGAGAAATTGTCTTCCAGCAGTTCTTCAACTGTGTCCTTTGTGGACTCGTGTGATTCTTTTTGTTCTGGAATGCTGATAATTCTTAAGTTATTCCTCTTCATGTTGTCCAACGTGAATCTTAGATCTTCTTCAGATTATTTTATACTTTTTTCTGTTTGCCCTTCTATCTTAGTGGTATTGAGAGATTTGTCTTCCAGCTCACTGGTTCTGCCTTCCATCTCTTCTATTCTACTCCTTTGCCCTTTCAATGTATTGTCTATTTCTGATATTCTATTATTGATCATTTGGACCTCTTTCTGTAGGTTTTGAATTGTTTCCAATGCTGTATCTATCCTATTTGATTGTTCCTGTAGCACTTCCCTGACTTCTTACTTATTTTTCTCAACTCCATTGTAAAATGTTTTGAAACATTTGATAATCAGCTTTCTGATTACCTTCTCAGGCATTTCCAATGCCTGCGCTCCTACCAGAATGGAGTCTAGGTCTACCTCTAGGTCATTTGTCTCAGACATTTTATCTTTTTTCTGGACAGTGTTGATGTGGTTATCTGCTTTTGCTTCTTGTACATGTTTAGTGTTTATCTGTGACCTTTATAGTTAAATGAGTGTGTGTTTTGATATTTTTTATGCTTTTTGATTACCTCCAGGCAGATATGATCAGGATGTGGGCTTCCCTTTTCATACTTCTTATTGCTTAACTCAGAGTAACTTTCACATGTGTTTCTGCTTCCCTCATGTATGGCAGTTCATATTGGTTCTTGCCTGGGTTTTGGTGTTTTATAGAGTGTGATTGTAGTTTGACTATATGGCAGCAGTTGCTTACTCTTCTTGGGTAATGTCGAGAGAGAAAGAGTCCCCCAGAGGTAGAAGGGGAAGTCTAAAACATCAAAACAGCACCAGTGGGGGGAAAAAAAAATAAAATCAAAAACTAGACTGAATACTGAAGTCTCTAATCACAGAAAAGGGAGAGGAGGGAGAGAAGAAAAAATAAAAAGAGATTGTCCAATGATTTCCACATTCTGTTAGGTCACCTCTCTTTGGAATGGGTACCAGGATGGAGGTGCGCAAACAGTGGGGGTTCCAATGACCAGATACCACAAAAAAAAAAAAAAAAGGAAATGAAAATCAGAACAAAGCAAAACTGACAAAGTGTATTGTCTACCTTTGTTCCAAAGTTCCCGCGGCATTTTTCTGTGGTGTTTCTGCTCCTTCGCTTGGTCTTGTCCTTTGGTCTCATCCTGCCTCTGTGCCCGGCAGATTCAAAAGTACACAATTTCTTACTTCAAGTTCCAGTAGCTATAAGCCTTCAAACTTTTAAAATATTCTTAGCTATGTGGTTCCAAGTTTTGGAGCTCTGCCCTTGATCTGCTTTGCCTGGTATTCTGTAATATGGCTGACGGCGAACTTCACTGCACCTCAACCCTAGCTGCTATCAAGCCCCATCACTTCCATTATCTGTTAATTCTATTTTTTCATGACCTTTTAGAAGCCCCCTCATATGTGTACCGTGCATACACAAGTGTTTATATCTACCTTTAAGTCTATATTAAGAAACCATGAGTAAATGTGAATAACTCCAATTGCAGTCTGATGCTCTAAACTTCTTCTTTTCCATTTTTTTAAAACCTGTTCTGCAATATTGAGAAACCTGTCTCCCATTTTTTCAGTATATTCACTTATTTGCTTCATTCCATCTCTGAACCCACCAATGGCTGGTAAGGTTCATTGCTGTGGGAAAGTTTTCAAGCAGTGACATGTTGCTGGCATCAAGTTGATTCATAGTAACCCCATGTGTACAGAGTACAACTGCTCCATAGAGTTTTCAAGACTGTGACATTTCAGAAGACGACTACCAGAATTTAGACCTCTACTTACTTTAGTAATATTGCATTTGGTATTCTTTTTGCGGGGGAGGTGTTAAATTTTTATTGAGGTATAATATACATACCATACATACAATTCATCCATGTAAAGTGTATAGTATCATGATTTCTAGTATACGAGGAGTCTTCAAAAAGCTCGAGGAAGAATAGATTTCAACAATAATGGAGCTCCATACCTTAATGGCTGCTTCTTATTTTCCTCCCAATTCTCCTATTCCGGACAGAGACATTTGAATTTATGATCACTGAAGTTTCTTCTAAGATAGTACTTTTAGGTGACTCTTTTACTTACATATTTGATATTCCTTTAAGGTGACTGAAACAGTTATGGGGTGGCCTAGCATCTGTTTTTGTCCACATAGCCTTTCTATGTGGTTAGCATGTATTTCTTTACTGCGTGGCAATCTTAGAGTCATTAATCTTCTTGTATAATGACATCATTTCAGAATGTGATTCTAAGATATAAGCTGCAAATCATTTTAGGATTTAGCCTTTGAAGCCACAAATGTCATTTCTGCAGTATTCTGTTATTAAAGAAAGTTACCAAGAGCAGATTTAATGAGAAGGACATTAGATTTTGTCTCTTGTTGATCAATAACACTTGTTCACAGAAGGGAAAAGATTCAATGGCAACTATCTATAGACTGTCTTCCATTTTGAACCCCAGACTTAATTGGCATACTGCTAAATTTAGAACAGTTGTACTGTTGTAGTTCTTTAAGGAGAAATGAGCAGATATGGTGTGGCTCCAACTCAACAGCACTTAACAACAACAACAGAGTACAGATTATGTTATTAGTATTTTGTTATTGTTGTTATATGGCATCAAGTCAGTTCCGACTCATAGCAACCCTGCATAGGGTTTCATAGGAGCAGCTGCTGGTTTTGAAACACTGACTTTGCAATTAACTGTCCAGTGCTTATGCTACAGTGTAATTCCAGGACTATGTAAATAGCAATATTAGCCAACAATTATCATATCCTACATTTTGATTCACTCCTGTGACTTATTTCATGAGCAATAAAGAACTTTTTTAATACATTTAAAAAAATTATTTTTAATAATTTATGCTCTTTAGATATTTTATTATGTAGCAAAGTCTGGAAAGATTTTGTTTATATTTAATTCATTATGAAGTGGTAATAATTTGTATTGTTGTTGTTAAGTGCTCTCAAGTCGGTTCTGACCCATAGCGACTCTGTGTACAGTTTCCAAGGAGCGGCTGATGATTTTGATCCTCCAACTTTGTGATTCCAGCTGACCTTGTAGTCTAGTGCATTAACCCGCAACATCATGCCAGGACTCTAATAAAGTGTATAGCGGTGGTGATTATATACCAGAGAGCAGGTTCAGACTCATTGAGACCCTGTATATGTATATGGTTTCCGAGGCTGTAAATCTTTACAGAATCAGGTGACCTCAACTTTCTCCCAGGGGAGCATTGGTAGTTTCAAGCTACTACTGTGCATGTGCTTAGCAGCCCTACTTGTAATCACTCCACTACCACAGCTCCTTAATTAAGTGTATAGACAGATCAAATTTTATTTAAAATGTTTGCACTGAAATTGACCGGTTTATATGCTTTAACTCATTACTGAATTAGTAGTCATTTCTTTATGACATTATCTTTTTGCAGATGACTCAAGAGTAAAAAGATCTAAAGTGATAGCAGAAAAGAAAATACATCACAAATTAGGTAAGTTTGTTTTTATTTTTTTCTCTTTCTAAATTTTAGTAACTCTTTTTAAAATGGGGAAATATTATTTGGATTAATTGGCAGATAAATTAAAATTATGTATTTTTCCATGAATTCCATAGGAGATCGTTGTAGCCATTGATATACCCGGTTGTCTATTTATAAATCTTACAACTTTGTTGTCAATCTACAGTTCAAAAGAACCCTCCCATTCTTTGTCCTATATTAGGGAGAATGATCCCACCTAGCAGCACTTGTCTCTAAGTTTGTCTTACTGTGGTGGCTTGTGTGTGTTGCTGTCCAGGAAGCTCAGCTGAAACCTGTCTACTTTGGGTGACCCCACTTGTATTTCAAATACCTGTCTCAAAGCTTCCAAACGAAGACAGACTAGGAAGAAGTAGAGACAGGCTACTTATGACTATTTAGTCACTGAAAACCTTATGAAGAGTAGTGGAACACTGTCAGCATCAGATTAATGATTACTGAAACATAATGAAGAACACCAGATTATAGTGAGCTATAGTGCCGAAGGATTCTTTCATCAGGTTGGAAGGTACTCAGAAAGCGACTGGGGAATAGCTGCCTCCTCAAAGTAGAGTTGTTGTGTGTGGTGACACGAATGGAGTACGGCCCTTGGGACCTTCATTTGCTGATTGTGCACGACTCAAAATGAAGAGAAACACCTGAATAAGATCCATTAAGCAGGATATGGAATATACGAAGTGTGAATCTAGGAAAACTGGAAATTGTCAAAATTGAAATTGAACACATAAACAGTGATATCCTAAACAATAGTGAACTGAAATGGACTGGTGTTGACCATTTTGAATCTGACAATCGCATGGTTTACTATGCTGGAAATCACAAAGTGACAAGGAATGACATTTAATTCATTATCAAAAAGACCATATCAAGATCAGTCATGAAGTACAATGCTGTCTGTGATAGAATAATATCTATATGTATATAAGGGAGAACAGTTAATACCACCATTATTCAAATTTAGGCACCAACCACTAAAGCCTGTGATGATGAAATTGAAGAGTTCTACTAACTTCTTTAGTCTGAAATTGATCAAACATGCAATCAGTATGTGTGTTGATTATTACTGGCGATTAGAATACAAAGGTTGGAAACGGAGGAAGGATCAGTGGTTGGAAAATAGGATGTTGGTGAGAGGAATGGTGTTGGAGATTGTATGATAGAATTTTGCAAAACCAATGACTTCTTTATTATAACTACCTTTTTTTAAAAGACGACTATACAAATGGACCTCACCAGATGGAATACACAGAAATCAAATTAACTACATTTGTGGAATGAAATGGTGGAAAAGTTCCATATCATCAGCCAAAACAAGGCCAGGGCAGACTCTGGAAAAGAACATTAATTGCTCATATGCAAATTTAGCTGAAGCTGAAGGAAATGAAAACAAGTCTATGAGAGTCAAAATATGGCCTTGAAT
>NW_006408821.1:585511-589754 GCF_000296735.1 Chrysochloris asiatica
CTAAAGACTGGAGACTGGAAGAGTTGTGGGATGACATCAAGAACATCATACAGGAAGAAGCAAAAGGTCATTAAGAAGACAAGAAAGAAGGAAAATACCAAATGTATGTTAGATGAGACTCTGAAATTTGCTCTCCAGCTTAGAGGTACTAAAGCAAGTGGAAGAAGTGAGGAGGTATAAGAGCTGAACAGAAAATTTCAAAGGACAACTCAAAAAGACAAAGTCAAATATTATAATGAAGTGTGCAAAGACCTGGAGTAAGAAAGCCAAAAGAGAAGAGCAGGCTCAGCATTTCTCAATCAGGCTGACGGAACTGAAGAAAAATTTCAGACTTTGACTTGCGGTATTGAAGGATGGTCAAAATATTAATAATGCAAAACTCATGAAAACAAGCTAGAAGGACTATACAGAGTCACTGTACCCAAAAGAAATGATCTGTGTTCAACCATACTGATTCCCATGCCAAAATCATGCAACAGTTTCATTGATATTCCATGCGAGTAAAGTTTTACTAGGTAATGCAAAAACAACTGCAACCATACACTGACAGAGAACTTCCAGAGGTTCAAGCCAGTTTCAGAAGAGGACGTGGAATGAAGGATATCATTGCTGACGTTAGATGGATCTTAGCTGAAAGCAGAGAATACCAGAAAGGTGTTTACTTATGTTTTATTGACTATGCAAAGGCTTTCGATTGTGTGTGTATTATGAAAAGCTAAGGACAACATTGCAAACAATGAGTATTACTGAACACTTATTTGTGCTTTTGAGGAATGTGTACATGGACCAAGAAAGAGACAGTTGTTCAGACAGAACAAGGGAGCATTAAATGTTTTAAAATGAGGAAATGTTTTTTTAGGGTTGTATTCTTTCACCATGCTTATTCAATTTGTGTGCTGAGCAAATAATCCAAGAAGCTGGATAATATGAAGAAAAACTTGGCATCAGAATTGGAGGAAGACCCATTAACAATCAGCAATATGCAGATGATATAAACTAGCTTGCTGAAAGTGAAGAGGATTTTAAATACTTAGTGATGAAGATCAAAGACTGCAGCCTTTAATATGGGTTGTATTTCAATGTAAAGAAAACAAAAGTCCTCACCACTGGACCAATAAACAATATCCATATAACTGAAGAAAAGATTGAAGTTGTCAAAGACTTCATTTTGCTTGGATCAACCATCAACACTTGTGGAAGCAGCAGTCAAGAAATAAAGGACTTGTTGCATTAGGCAAATCTGCTAAATCTGCTGCATAAGGCCTTTTTAATGTGCTGAAGAGTAAAAATATCAGTTTGAGTACTAACGTAGACTTGACCCAAGCCACGGTATTTTCGATAACCTCAGATGTGTGAGAAAGTTGGACAGTGAATAAGGAAAACTGTAGAAGAATTGATGCATTTGAGTTAGGGTATTAGAGGAGAATATTGAAAGTACCATGGACTGCTAAAAGAACAAATTGATATGTGTTGGAAGAAGTATAGCCAGAGTGCTCCTTGGAAGCCAGGATGGCCAAACTTCGTTTCTCATACTTCAGATATATTACAAAGAGGGACCAGTCACTGGAGAATGATACCATGTGTGGTAAAATGCTGGGTCAGAGAAAAAGAGGAAGACACCCAATGAGGTGGACTGGTACAGTGACAGAATCAGTGGGTTCAGGCCTTGCAATGATTGTGAGGTTGGCCCAGGACCTGGCAGTGTTTCATTCTGTTGTGCGAAGAGTCACCATGAGTTTGTACCAATTCGGTGGCACCAGACAACAACAACAACATCCCACCTAGGATAAATAAATAGGGTGGAGAATTTTGTCAAAGGAAATATAACTGCTAGGAAGATGGTGTTATTAACGGCTTTTGTTTCCAAAATTTTATATCAACAAGAAATAGCTAGGAAGGGCAAGAGGCATGATAAGGATCTATGGACTTACATAAGGGTTAGAACTGCCTGGTTTGCAACAGAAAGCTTGCCAAGCAGGATTTTGATAACTCCTAGTTGTGTGGAGTATTGGAGTTAACTTCTATATTCCACCCTAAACTTGTGTACTCTAATTTAGAAAGATGGGAAAGTTCCCAACAAATGTATGAATAATAAAAAATATGCTCCATTTCTCTCATTTATCAACAGAAAATGTAAGATCCTGTAAATGTTCTGAAAGTACTCTCGTATTATTACAAGTCCAAATGATTTTCAAATGCATTGTTAATAGCATAAAAAATACATTTATTCCATTGATGAGCAAGAATTCTAAAGAGTTTACATTCACAAAATATCACTTTGAGTTACAAATATGTCAATTTCAACACTATCCAGTGGCTTCGAAAAATAAACTCAGGTTGTTCTCATCCATCATTAGGAAATATGAGAGTTTGACACATCATCAATATACTGTTTGTATCATAAAGATGTAAATGTTCCCAGTATATGACCGAGAAAAAACTATATACAGATATTCCCGTATATGAACAAGAATTGTTAAGAATTTTACTTTCTATTTTTGTACCTTGAATTACTACTATTTTTAAAATTAAATATACTCCCTCTCACCCAAGTGAACACATTGGCTACCCTGTAGCCACTGAATTAATTACTCTTCCTTCCCTACTACTCCTGGCAACTAAACCAAGTTACTTTTAGCATGAAAACCTTTTCTTGACTTTTCAATACAGTGGTCTCTTGCCCTTTTGTGATTGGATTGACTTATTTCATTCAGCACTGTGTCCTCCACGTTCATCCACATTATAAGGTGTTTCTCAGGTTCATAATTGGTAACACTGTGTGTATGTCCTAAAACTTGTGTATCCATTCTTCTATTGATGAGCATTTAGGCTGTCTCCATCCTTTTGCTATTGTGAATACTGTTGAGATGAAATTGGGTGTACATGTATTTATTTGTGTCTTGGCTCCTTTTTTTCTGAAACTTTTTATTGCTAATTGAGTGAAGGTTTAAAGAGCAAATTATTAGTTTTATATTCAATAAATCATATAGTTCATTCCATTTCAATGATTGCAATTCCCTCCAATAGCATCAGTTTATAGTATTTATCTTTATTCTCTTTAAATCTTGCACTACTCCCTGTGTCTTCCCCTACCTTCATCTGTCTTCTGCCAGCCTCTCTCTTCCCATCACACAAGTTAACTCATGTCTGTGGTCTTTCTAGTGGATGATTCTCATATGATAATTAATAGATATTGCTAAGTTGTGTTTTATCACAAATGTTTACCAATATATGAGAGTTTTGTGTACATTTAATCTTGCCAATTCTTAATCACGTTTTAAAATATTTGGCAGCCTGGTAGCCTGTATTTTCATTGGGAGTTTTTTAATGATTAGCATAAATATATCTTAAGATTTTGTTTTGCTGGTTATATGTATAGAAGCCTTCATGTTCTAAAGGCTAAAATAAATGGCAAAATACCCAACTAAGCATAATATATGTACATTTTTGTCTAACATCTTTTTATAGTATTACCCTCCAACTCGCCAGATGTTCGCAGGAGCAAGAGAATACGATTGAAACCTTTGGAATACTGGCGAGGAGAGAGAATAGATTATACGACAAGGTTATCAGGTAAAATTTCATTATGCTTTAATATCTATCAGTGACAAAATAGTAAGTGTGGTGCGGTTTGATTGTTAACTGTGTGATAAGCACTACCCTACACACTTATTTATTACTTCATTTGATTGGTTTTTCTTCCTAGAATGTAACAAGAATAGGATCAAATCCAAATTTGCCTCTTATAGAGATGATGATTTTCCTCCCTTTTGGTAGTTATTTAAGATGGCTGTGTGACTTTATAGAGTGTTGCTAAGGATTGGCCAAGTGGCAGCATTAATGGGCTCAGGCAAGGCAATAACAGTGAGCTTGGCCCAGGATCAGGCAGTGTTTCATTCTGCTTTGCATAAAATCTCTATGAGTCAGTACCGACTTGATGGCACCTAACAACAACATTCTCTATAAGTAACAAAAGTTTCTAATTACATACATGAAAGATTAGATCAGAACATGAGAAAAATTATAACTTGTAAAATGAAAGTATTCCACATTATTATTTTCATCAAATTTCTTCCCAGTGTTTTTATAAGGGAGTCCTATTGTGGTACTATAATATAATGCACTGGACTGCAAGGTCGGTTTGAACTTGAAGCTTAGCAGTTGAAACCCACCAACTGCTCCTGGAAAATCCTAAACCAGGTCCTGTGAGTCAGAACTGACCCGATGGCACTTAGCAGCAACA
>NW_006408821.1:590629-591589 GCF_000296735.1 Chrysochloris asiatica
ACACACACACACATATTTAATGCATATATTTGTATGTTGTATAATTTGTATATAAAGAGCTGTGGTAGCATAGTGGTTACAAGTCAGTCTGTTAACCTCAAAATCAACAGTTTGAAACTACCAGCCATTCCATGGAAGAAAGATGAAGCTTTCTGCTCTCATAAAGCCTTTCTGCCTGGGAAACCATATACAGAGTTTCTATGAGTCGGAACTGACTCCATTGCACATTACCACCACCACCATAATTTGTATATATACAAGAATGTGTATATATATTTCTATATTTTATTTATATATATATACATTTTGTAGAAATAACAAAATTTTTACAAAAAGGTGAATAAGTGGGCTGGGAATTAGTCTTAAAACTGTTTCTGTTCTTTCACTAATGTGTCTAAATTAAAGGACAGAAATCATGGCTTGGATTACTATAAATAGTTCCTTCCTACTCTTTGGTTTTTTTTTTTAGGGTTTTTATTGTGGATTGAGTGAAAGTTTACAGGGCATATCATCAGTTTTACATACAACAAATCATATACCTTATTTCATTACAGTGATTATACTCCCCTTCATATACCATCAGTTAACAGTATTTCTCTCTATCCACTTTAGCTTTTTAAAATACAAACAAATAAAAAACCCACTCAGGCATATATAATAATTTACATCTCCAAAGGGCACAGTCTGCAAGTCTGCTCCTGGCCACCAGCTCTTAATCCCTCTCTTCTTAGTCCATGAATCTAGAGTCGTTAGCCGCTCCCCCTCTCCATGCCCCCATCTCTGCCTCCATGTGTGGCGCTGCTGCTTCTCTGGATAAGGTCCTACATTCTGCTTGTGCGTCCCTCTCTTAATGGTCCTAGGGTCGTCTGTTTCTGGACTGTAAGATTAACCACTCCCCTGCTTTTGTTCTACCTTTATAATTGTGACAGTTGTGATTAGTCATGATAACAATTATTCACT
>NW_006408821.1:594014-595163 GCF_000296735.1 Chrysochloris asiatica
CCCAAGAGTCCCCAGGTCTTGCCACATTGCTGGCCAGCAAGGTCTCCACCTGGGTTCACAGGAGTCTATTGAACGTTGTAGGGCTTAGCTCGCAGCCTCATAGCTATTTTTCCCTCATTTCCCCTTGTTGATGGTGAACGTAGTCACCCATCAGAGCATGTGTTCCCATTGAGTCTTAGTCTTGGAAGGGGGTTTACTCTGAGGGGAACTGTCCCCTTGCCTTGATGTCTCCTGGGCGGGTAACTTGCTTGTTCTTGTAGTAATTGGTCGGTATGCCTCTGTTGCTTTGTATTTTTCTTGTCAGTCTTTCTTTCAAGAGATAGTTTCTGTTCTTCTAGCCACTCCAGGCTAGTCTGTCCATCCTCTAAGGGGGAAATTTCCCACCTCTGAAGATTCTGGGTGCTGTTCAGGATTCCACCTGTAGTCTTATGTAATGCAGAGGCTCCGCCGGCAGCCTCCTTCACTGGGCACGTTGTATCCCCATTTTAGGTATTCCAATCAGTTATAGGCATAAGACGGACTTACAAGCTTTCTATGGAGATATTTCTGGCTTTTCCTTTCTCTCCCCGTCCAGTGTCTATTTTATACTGTAATGTAAGGAATACCAAGATTCAGTAGATAGCCAACATCTTAACATTATTTTCCCCTTTCCCCTATTCCAACCATGTCTCAATCAGTGTACCCCAGAGCCCTGTTGTTCCAAGGTTGTGCATACATCTTTATTTACCTCTGTCCCACTTAGCCCATGTGAACCAGCCTACTTGTTCTCCCATCTACTTTGTTCTTCCATTCCCCTCTCCCTTTTTGTGTGTTGCCCCACTCCCGAGACCCAAATTATCCTGTGTCTAATCCTTGCCCTGTGCTCTACCTTTCCGTCCCTCCCCTCTCCCCACCCCCAACATCCCAGCAATCAGCAAAGAGTTCCCCCAACCCCCCCTTTAGTATGGGTTCTTTTTCTTAGTCTTTTACAGTAGTGGCCCTATGCAGTATTTCTCTTTTGTTGTTGTTAAGTGCCGTCGAGTCGGTTCCTACCCATAGCGACCCTGTACATGGTTTCCGAGGGTGTAAATCTTTACGGGAGTAGAAAGCCTCATCTTTCTCCCGCGGAGCGGCTGGTAGTTTCGAACCACTGACCTTAAGGTTCGCAGC
>NW_006408821.1:595453-598052 GCF_000296735.1 Chrysochloris asiatica
ATGGTATTTCTATTTTCAACCTTCTGAGGAAGCGCCATATTGCTTTTCAGAGAGGGTGGACCATTTTGCAGTCCCACCAGCAGTGCAGAAGTGTCCCAGTCTCTCTACATCCCTGCCAGCATTTATTGTCCTAAACATTTTTATTTTTGCTGTTATTGCTGGTGTGAGATGATATCTCATTGTTCTTTGAATTGCATCTCTCTAATGGCTAGTGATCATGAACATTTCTTCATATGTTTGTTGATTCCTGGATCTCCTCCTTGGTGAAGTGTCTGTTCATGTCCTGTGCCCATTTCTTAATTGGGTTATTTGCCTGATTTTTGTAGATGTGTTGTATTTTCCTATATATTTTAGAAATGAGTCCCTTATCTGATATGTCATTGTAAAAGATTTTTTTCCAGTCTGTGGGTTTCCTTTTTACTCTCTTGGTGAAGTCTTTTGATGCACATAAGTTTTGTATGTCCCACTTATCTATTTAGTCTATTTTTGTTTGTGTACTTTTCAAAGTGTGTGGTAGTCTGTATATGCCCTGAATTAGTGCCCTCATGATATCTTTTTTTTGTAGCATTGTGATCTGAGAAGATACTTTGTAGTGTCTCGATGTTTTAAAATTTATTTAGACTTACTTACTTTGTGGTTTATCACATGGTCTGTTCTGGAGAATTTTCCTTGTGTACTTGAAAAGAATGTGTATTATACTGTTGTTGGGTTGAAAACTCTGCAAACTGAGGTCAAGTTGATTGTGTTTTTTAGTTCCTCTGTGTCTTTGTTGAGTTTTTTTTTTTGGTTGTTCAGTTCTTTTTCAAAAGTGGCATATCAAAATCTCCTATTATTATTGTAGAGTTGTCTATTGCTTTCTTTAGTTCTATTAATTAGGGTTTGACATATGTATTTTGAGGCTCTTTCATTGAGAGCATGGGAAATTATTATGGTCATGTCCTCTTGTTCAGTGAGTTAATGTCTTTCTTTTTCTCTTATGCTGGTTTTTGTTTTAAATTTTATCAGAGATTAATATTACCACTCCTGTTCCTTTTGATTGCAGTTAGCTTGATATATGTTTTTCCTCATTTAAGCTTTAATCTATTTTTGTGTATGGTTTTTAACTTATAGACAGCATATTGAAGGGTCCTGTTTCCTTATTGATTCTGCTGCTCACTGTCTCTTGACTGGTGCATTTAATCCATTAACATTCAGTGTAGTTATTGACAGGTATGAATTGTTTGCTGTTGTTTGTTTTTTGTGTGGTGCTTCTTTTTCTTTGTTCTGTATACTTTCTTGTGGTGAGGTCGTTTTCTTGTCAACTTCTTCTTAGTTTTAAAATTTATAAAATCTCCATGGATTTTGCTTTTCTTAATTTGATTTGAGGGTGTGTTGAGTTTCTTTGAAGTTACCCTGTACTTACTAAATTCTCCCCATGATCAAAGCAGTTCATTTTATACTGAAATCTACTTACCTCCTCACCACCTGGAACTCTGTATCTATACTTTTTCATTCTTTCACTTTTTAGTTGTCCTGATCACAGACTGATAACCCAGATTCCTATTTTTAGCCTTATAGTTTTGTTCTATTCTGGACACTCACGTCTGTACTGAATTCTGGTTGGTGTTGCCATGTATGTCAATCTCTGATTGTTGTCTATTTCTGTGGGTTCTAATTCCAGAGAACTCCTTTTAGTATAATTTGGAGCATAGGCTTGGCTTTTATAAAGTCCTTTATTTTTTGTTTATTCTGAAATGTTTTAATTTTGCCGTCATATATAGTGCACAGCTTTTCTGGGTATATGGTTTTTGGTTGGCAGTTTTTTTCTTTAAAAATTTTGTGTGTGTCTCTCCATTGCCCTCTTACCTTCACGGTTTTTGCTGAGAAATCAGAACTTAATCTTCTTGTTTTTCCTTTGTAGGTAACATTTATTTTTTCCCTAGTTGCTTTCAAGATGCTTTCTTTGTGTCTTTGATTTTGGTGAGTTTGATTATGATATGTCTTGGTGATTTTATATTGAGGGCTGACCTACCTGGCGTTTGTTCAGTTTATTGAATAGTTATCTTCTCATGTTTCATAATGTTAGAGAAGTTTTCTTCCAGCAGATCTTTGATTCTCTTTTCTGTGGTTTTCTTTGTTTCTTCCTGTTCTGGAATTCGTCACCCATTGGTTATTCCTCATCATGTTGTCACAAATGAATCTTTGGCTTTCTTCAGATTTTTTTATGCATTTTTTGCTTGTGCTTGTATCTTAGCCGTATTGAGAGGTTTCTCTTCAAGCTTGGTAATTCTGGTCTCCATTGATTTAGTTCTATTACTTTTGCCCCTTCAGTGTATCATCAATTTAAAAATTTTTATTTTAGTAAATAAAATGACAAACTTGGCCACTGTTCGCAGGTTTTGTATTGTTTCCAGTGCTGTATCTGTTTTGTTTGATTGTTCCTGTAGTGCTTTTCTTAATTCTTTCTTGTTTTCCTCCACCTTTCAATAGACCCTTTGAATGTGCTTCAATATCATTCTCTTGAATTCTTTTGTAGGTAGTTCCAGTGCGTCTTCTTTCACAGAAGTGTTTTCGAGTGCTTGCTTTTGTTCCTTAATTTGAGCTACTTTTTCTTGTTTCT
>NW_006408821.1:598262-600398 GCF_000296735.1 Chrysochloris asiatica
CCCACAAAATAGAAGGAGGACCAAGAAACAAAACTGGAAACAAAAAATCTGGCAAAGACAGGGAAAAAAAAAATACGTGAAGACAATAAAACTGGGGAAAAAAAAAAAATTAAAACAACCAGGAAGCAACAGCAGAAAAATAAGAGTAATTCTTTAGTGCCACCTAATGAACTCTTGCCTTCACAGCTTCCTTCAAAATTTCCAGATGATTCTACTGTGCCTCACTGAGCTGTCACTAGCATTTTTCTTTTTCTTTCTCCTTTTTTTTCCTTCCCTTTAAATACGTCCAGCTGCTTCTCTTAGTGAGAGCTATCCCAGGGCTGTTCAGAACCAATGTGAAAGACACTCTTGCTTGGAATGTTTGTGTTGTCTCCTACCCCTTCAATTATGTGCCCAGCTATAGGATCTGTGCAGGAGTTTCCCTGGATGTACCTAGCCATACAAGTCTCACCTCTGTTCATCATAGAGGAAACAAGTAGAGAGAGTAAAAGAAAAAATAATAATCGCACATTTGTCTTTGCAAGTCACAGGTAGGCTTCTTCGATGGGAATGGTCTCTTTTTTTTTTTTTTTTTTAAGTTTTTATTGTGAATTACGTGGGTTTATATGGGAGAACATTAGTTTCACATTCATCTTATCATATTTCATTTCATTGCAATGATTACAATCCCCTCCATACATCATCAAGTAAGCAATGGGTACACCCCACAGGCCCAGCCCTGGCCGTCAGCACACAGCCTCGCTCTCTCCCTGAGTCTAGTGTCCCCAGCCACTCCATCTGTTCATGTCATCGTCTCTGTCTCAATCCCTGGCATCACTGCCTCTCTAGGTAGGATCCTGCACTTCGTTCTTCTCACTTGATGGTCCCAGGGACGTCTGCTCCTGGGCTGCAAAATAATCACTCCCCTCCTTTTGTCAAAAAACATTTCTGATCTTCACAGTTAGTCCTGATGTCAATTATTCACAATTGTATCACAAGAGTCTTATCCCCGTTTCCTTTCACCAGCCTGGACCTAACATATTGGAAATCATTCAATGGAGGTTCTACCCCATCTGGAACTAGGCTCCCTCTTAAAAACTTGTAAGCCAGTCACTTCTTGCTTTTATAGGCCCCCCCCCCCCCCCCCCATTTTAAGTTGCCCATCCGTGTCAACCTTGTGTACCGAGGAGGTGGGAGTGATCCCTGCTGTAAAGATTTCTTCCCTTTTTGAGCTACTACATCCATAGGTAAAGTTCATCAAATTGTAGTGACTTACTCTGTTTCCCACCCACCCCCCCTTTCTTCTTCTAGTCGAGTTCTGATCGTCCAGCCATCGAAGCCAGGTCAAGAGGGTAATACTTGCAAGTATGGATGTTCTTGTGCATCTTCCCTGACTTCATATCAGCTGGACACTTCACTCTCTGTTCTAGTCCTCTGTGACCATGTCACTGCCTCTGGGCCCAGGAGTCCCCAGGTCTTGCCATACTGCTGGCCATCCAGGTCTCTACCCAGGTTCACAGGAGTCTGTTGAATGTGGTCAGACTTAGCTCCCAACTTAATTGCTGTTTTCCCCCCCTCTTCCCCTTATTGATGACCAACATGTTCACCAGCCAGACCCCATGCCTGCTTGTGTATTCCCCTTCAGTCTTAGTCTTGGAAGGGAGTTTGCTCTGAGGGGACCCGACCACTTGTCTTGATGGCTCCTGGGCGAATAGCATACTTGTTCTTGTAGTAATCAGTCAGACTGCTGTTATTGTTTCTGATTTTTCCTGCTGGTTCTTTTGAGAAGTATCTTCTGTTCACTTAGCCGCTTTAGGCTGGTCTACTAGTCCTTTCCAGTGGAAATTTCCCACCTCAGACAATTCTGGATGGGGTTCTGGATTCTACTTATGGTCTTATACAATGCAAAAGCTCCACTGGAAGCCTCTTTCAATGGACAACTTCTAGCCCCCTTTAAGGTATTCCAATCAGTTATAGGCTGATGATGGACTTACAAGCTTTTTATTGTGATGTTTCTGGTTATTCCTTTTTACCCCCTCAAGTGTCTATTTTACAGTGGTAGGCAAGGGAAACCAAGTTTCAAAAGACAGCCAAGCATCTCAACATTATTCCCCTCTTTCCCATTCAAACCATGTCTCAATCCCTGTATCATGGAGT
>NW_006408821.1:604173-604698 GCF_000296735.1 Chrysochloris asiatica
TTTTTTCTTTTACCCAATTGCTTTTCAGAAGGGTGTTATTCAGTTTCCATGTGTTGTTGTTGTTGTTAGGTGCCATCGAAGTCGGTACTGACCCATTCCGACGTTATGCACAGAAGAACGAAGCACTGCCTTATCCTGAACCAAACTCACTACTGTTGCCACGCTTGAGTCCATTGATGCTGCCACTTGGCCAATCCATCTCATGGGGGATCTTATTCTTTTTCTCTGACCCTCCACCTTACCAAACATGATACCTTCTCCAGCGACTGGTCCCTCCTGACAATATGTCCAAAGTATGAGAGACAAAGTGGCCATCTTGGCCTCTAAGGAGCACTCTGGCTGCACTTCTTCCAAAACGGATATATTGGTTCTTTTTCAACTTCACTATTTTCTCCGTTGATAAGAATGTTGTTTATTGGTCCAGTGGTGAGGATTTTTGTTTTCTTTGCATTGAGATGCAATCCATACCAAAGGCTGTGCTCTTTAATCTTCATCAGTAAATATTTTAAGTCCTCTTCACTTTCA
>NW_006408821.1:605233-607097 GCF_000296735.1 Chrysochloris asiatica
GTATTAAAATCTCCCACTATAATTGTAGATTTATCTATTTCTTTCTTCAATTCTAATAAGGTTTGCTTCATATATCTTGGTACTCTTTCATTGGGAGCATAGATATTTTTTATGGTTATGTAGTCTTGCTCACTTGACCCTTTGATCATGAGATAGTGTCCTTCTTTATCTCTTATGCTGGTTTTTGTATTACCATTTACTTTATCAGAGATTAGTATCGCCACTCCTGCTTGTTTATTGTTTGCAGCTAGATTGTTATATTTTTTTTTCCATCCTTTAACTTTTAGTCTGTTTTTTTCTTTGTGTGTAAGGCGTGTCTCTTTCAGGCAGCATATTGAAGGATCTTGTGTTTTTATCCACTCTGTCATTCTCTGTCTCTTCACTGGTGCATTTAATTCAATGATATCCATATAATTATCGATAGGTATGAATTAATTGCTGCTATTATGTTAATTTTTGGTAGTGCTGTTCTTTCCTTTGTTCTGCCTGCCTTCTTGTGATGAGTTTGTGTTTTTTGTGCTATTTCTTGTCAGTTTCTCTTAGTTTTCATGTTTGCTTTTTCTGCTCGGAAGTTCATTTTCATGGTAAGTTGTGAAGTATTAACTTTCTTTGGGTTTACCTTATATTCTATAAGCTTTTCCCTCCATTTAAGACAATCTGTTATATCCTGTTATCTACCTCCTCACCATCTGGATCTCTGTTCCTGCATTTTTCCATTCTTTGACATTGTTATTATTTTGATCTTCAGTTGACCTCCCAGCTCCTTTGAATTCATGTTGCAATTTTGTTCTGTTCTGGACTGTGCTATCCGTCTTCTGAGTTTCAGGTGGTGTTGCCACACCTGTCAGTAGGCGCGACAGGGAAAAGGAGGAAAAAATGTGTAGAATCCCCCCACACCTTCTGTTGCATATGTCACTGCACTACTTTTAGCGCTGGTTCACTGTGTCTATCTGCCTGTAGCGCTGGTCTTTGATATTTGCCCAGGTGGAGTGGGCACAGAGGGAGTCCCATGGCTCGACTGATTGTTATATAGCAGTATTTTTCTTTATACCATGATTTTCCACCAGCAGATACAGGAAACTGATGCTCTGCACCTTATGCTAGATCCCGAGCTCTGGTGCTGTTCCATTAAAGCAGCTTCTCAGGCTTTTCAGCCCCTCCCCCATGGAACCTGTCCTACCTGACTCTGCTCTGCCACAATACCACACCAGGACTGAAAAGTCACCTCCTTTCTTGCTTCTGTTCAAATTCTTTCTCCTGGTAAGTGCTTGATCCACTTATTTACTCCTTTATCTGAAGCTCAGAGTTCTGGGAGCGTCCTCTCAATGTTTCCTCCAGTTTTCCGTGTCTTTGCTGAAGAGGGGTGTTTGTAGTCTTTCTGCGTAGTCCAACATTAAGGCCTGCCTCCTCCTCCATCTTCTATAGATACTTCTACATCAGTTACTATTTTGTGCAAAGAATCATATTGTAAGTTGAGGCTTGAATTTTTTCCTCAGTTCTTTCAGCTGGAGAAATGTTGAGTGTGTTCTTCCCTTTTGGTTTTCTAATTCCAGATATTTGCACATTTCATTATATTTAACTTTGTCTTCTCAAGTTGCCTTTTGAAATATTCTGTTCAACTCTTTTACCTTTTCATCTTCCATTTGCTTTAGTATCGCTATGCCACAGGTCAAGTTTCATAGTCTTTTCTGACATTCAGTTTGGTCTTTTTTTCTTCCTTGTCTTTGTAATGATCTTTTGGTTTCTTCCTGTATGATGGTCTTGATGTCATCCCACAACTATTCAGGTTTTCAGTCATTAGTATCTAATGCATGAACTCTTTTTTGAGTTCATCTCTAAATTCAGGTGGGATATGTCCAAGGTC
>NW_006408821.1:607577-619237 GCF_000296735.1 Chrysochloris asiatica
GGAAACCCTGTACAGGGTCGCTATGGGTCGGAACCGACTCGACGGCACTTAACAACAACAACACTAAAGCAGTCAGGAATATATAACCCTTCAAACAACCAAAGGGTGTACCTTGCATTGCCAGCCTCCCGGCTACCAGCACACAGCCCCTCTCCCTCCTTTAGTGTAGAGTCTCCAGCTGCTCCATCTCTCCATGTCATCATCTCTGTCTTCATCTCTGGCATCATTACTTCTCTGGATAGGGTCCTACACTCCGGTCTTCTCCCTTGATGGTCCCAGGGTCCTCTGCTCCTGGGCTGCAAGATCAACCACTCCCTTCCTTTTGTCATAAAACGTCTACCTTTACATTTGCATCATTCACAATTAGTCCTGATAGCAGTTATTCATTATTGAACCACAAAAGTCGTATCTCTGTCTCCTTTCACCAGTCGCATCGAGACAGGTTGGAAACTACTTAGTGGAGATTTTACCTTCGCCTCTACCCTCTGAAACTAAGCTCCCTCCTGAAAACTTGTAAGCTGGTCACTTCATGCCTTTGTTGCCCCTCTCCCCTATTTTGGGTAGCCAATGTCTAAGTTGCCTATCCCTGTCAACCCTGTGTACAGAGGGGATAGGAATGATCCTTTCTATAAAGATTTGTTCCCTCATTTAAGCTACTATATCCATAAGTATAGGTCAAGTTCATCAAATTGTAGCAGATTAGACTCTTTTTCCTCTTTTTCCTCTAGTCAAGTTCTGATCATCCAGCCATTGAAGCTAAGTCAAATGGGTACTGTTTGCAAGTATGGGCATTCTTGTGCATCTCCCCTCACTTCATATCAGCTGGACGCTTCACTCTCTGCTGTATTCCTCTATGACTATGTCCCTGTCCGAGGGCTCAGGAGTCCCTAGGTCTCGCTGTATTGCTCGCCACCCAGGTTGCGATCCAGGTTGACAGGAGTCTATTGAACGTGGTTGGACTTAGTTCGCAGCTTCGTTGCTGTTTTTTGCATAATCATCTTTTATGTTGCTTTTAAAAGGTATTTGCAATGAAGAAGTCATTTGTCTTGCAAAGTTCTATCATGCGATCTCTAGCATAGTGTCTGTTATCAAGGCCATATTTTCCAACTACTGATCCTTTCTCTTTGTCTCCAACCTTTACATACCATTCACCATTAATTATCAATACATCTTGATTACATGTTTTATCAATTTCAGACTAAAGAAGTTGGTAGAATTCTTTAGTTTTTTCATCTGTGGCTTTAGTGGTTGGTGCATACATTTGAAAAGTAGTGATATTAACTGCTGGTCTACCTTATACGCATATGGATTATGAACAGCGTTGTACCTCATGACTGATCTTAATATGTTCTTTTTGATTATGAATGCAACGCCATGCCTCTTTAATCTGCCATTCCCGGAGTAGTAAACCAAGTGATTATTAGATTCAAGATGATCAATACCAGTCCATTTCAGCTCACTAATGCGTAGGATTGATCTCTATGTGTTCCATTTCATTTTTGACAACTTCCAATTTTCCTAAATTTATATTTCACACATTCCACATTCCATTTATTAATGGATGTTTGCAGCTATTTTTTCTCATTTTGAGTTGTGGCCCATCAGTAATTGAAGGTCCAGAGGACTTCACTCCATTAATGTCATCACAGTCAACTCTATGTTAGAAGACAGCTCTTAACATATTTTGAGTGCCTTCCCACTTGAGGGCCTCATCTTTCAGCACTGTGGCTGACAGTATTCTGGTGTTATTCATCATGTTTCAGTATTCAGTATTCTATCTGACAAGAGTTTCACTGCTATTTGTAAGATTTTCAGTGACTAAACATTCAGAAGTTGTCCACCTTTACTTCTTCTGAATCTATCCTACTCTGGAAATTCAGTTGAATTATGTTCACTATGCGTGACCTTGTTGGCATTCACAATGCCAGTGGCATAACTTCCACCATCACAGCATCACACAAGCCAGAACAGCGTGACAAACTAACAGATGAATGATATTTTAATTTGTCTTTGTTGTTGTTGAATTTCAGGAGGATTTGTGGTTGGTGGAATACTATCCCCAGACAGAGTGTCGCCTAAAAGGAAGACCACTAATGGAAACAGAGGAAAAGTCAGCAAAATAACTAATCGGGAAAAGAGATGTCTTGATAAGAATGAAAGAAGTATGATCTTATTCCTGAATGTAACTTTTAGATTTTAAGAACAGTGTCTTAAGAAATACTGTGAAATTAATAAAAACAAATAATAATAGACTCAATAATAATAATATAGGCTTGATATTATAGGTATTTATTTTTAATGTCTACTTTTTTCCTCAAATCTCTGAAGTGAATTTACTTGATCTCATTTTTAAAAATCATTAATAGTATAATATAAATGATCTCCTGCATAACTTGCCTAGTTAAATAAAACTCACCTTTTCCATGCCCAACCTATAGTTAAAATATACATTTTAATATGTTAATTCTGAAGCATATCACATCTAACTTTCTTAGAGAATATGCAAAATATCATTTAATCTTTCAATGATAGAGGACTTTAAGAATCATTATGATTGGCTTACAGTAATCAAGAATTTTAAGGTATTGCTTTTATATTAAATTATTGTATGTTTTTAAATTAGAACTTTTGTTTATCACTTTGGACATTTTAAACAGGATAAGATTGTTATACCTCTGAATGTTTTCTTTTACAAATTATTTATAGTTTTATTTTATCCTGGACTTTATTTTTAAATCATTGAGCAAAATTTTAAGAATATAATTTGTATTTCAATGGTATTTCTTTTGCAGAGAATAGTTTAGTAGCAAATCTGGATGTGCCTCTAGGAGATCCTTTTCAGCCAACAAGGGTAAAGGATCCAGAAACAGACGAGTGTATTCTAAGGGGTAAGATCAGGGATGATACTGAAAATAATTTTATTTATTAACAATTAGTGATAATCAGGAGACCTGGTATGGCATTGTCAGTTAATGTGTTGAATTGCAAGGTCAGTTTGAACTGCAAGCTCAGCGATTCAGGCTTACCAGCCACTCCTCAGAAACCCTATACAGGGTCACTATGAGTGGGAACCAATTGATAGCACTTAACAACAGTGATAATCAACTGCTGACATGATGGCCAACCTATCAGCTTTCTCTTTCTCTTTCTTTATTTCTGTTTCAACCCCAGCGGACATATGGCACTATGTATTTGTCCTCTGGGGTACAAGTGTAGCCCTTCTTTGATCAAGAAAACATGGGAGCAGGGCTGTTGTTTATGGGGAATTGTAGCAAGTTAATTGATAGACCCTAAGACATGCTCTCACTACCCTTAATGTCAGTCAGGAACTGTGGGAAGGATACTGACAGATTTCCAGTTTTTGGGGTTTGAATAGTGGTATCTGAATGTGAAACCTTAAGGAGGGTTGCTGTGAAGCGCTGTTTAGTCGGTTCTGACTCATAATAACCCTGTGTAGGGTTTCCGAGGCTGTAAATCTTTGCAAGAACAGAAACCCTGGTCTTTCTTCCCATGGAGCAGCTGGTGTGCTTGATCCTCTGACCTTTTGGCTTGCAGTCCATTGTTAATTCTACTGAACCACTGTAGTGCTCTCCTTAAGGCTGGTACAAAGTCCTAAAAGCTCCTACTGTATTTGTTGTTGTTAAGTGCCATCAAGTTCTAACTCACAGCGACCCTGTATAGGGTTTCTAAGACCGTAAGTACTTGAGGAAGTAGAAAGCTTCATTTCTCTCCTTCAGAGTGGCTGGTGAGCTCAAACCACTGATGTTGTAGTTTATAGTCCAATGCTTATCCTCTATTCCTCTAGAGCCATTGCACTTCTTCTGTATTGTTGTTGTTAAGTGAGTGCTGTTGACTCTGTACCAACTCATAGTGACCATATATTTGTTGTTGTTGTTAAGTACTGTTGAGTCAGTTCCGACCCATAGTGACCCTGTAAAGGGTTTCCAAGGCTGTAAATCTTTATGGGAGCAGAAAGCCTCATCTTTCTCCTGCATAGTGTCTGGTAGTTTTGAACTGCTGACCATAAGGTTCGCAGCCGGATTCGTAACCACTATGCTACCAGAGCTAGGGTTTCTGAAAAGCAGCTGGTGAGTTTGTACTGCCAATCTTGTGTTGCAGTCCCAGTTCAGATCCTGTAATGCTACACCAGGTGTCCCCTTCTGTATTAGATAGGCATTAGTCATTTTGTCATTTGAAGGTACAGAAAGCCAAAGAAGGTCCCAAAGAAGGGTCTATTATGGGTCTATGGTTGGGGCTAGTAGGAAATATTCAGCTATTTACCAATCAAGTTGTATTCACATACATAAATTATTTAAACATTTTAACAATTTATAAAGTTAACTGTACTAGTAGCGTAGTGATTATGAGTCAGGCTGCTAACCTCAAGATCAACAGTTCAAAACTACCAGTAGTTGAGGCTTTCTGCACCCATAGAGATTTACAGCCTCAGAAACCCTATGCAGGGTTCCTATGAGTTGGAACCAACTCCATGGCATATAACTATCACCACCACCACCAGTGTGTACGGTATTTGCAAGTGTTGTCTTGAGTTCATCCCTTTCTTTCTTTTGTGTCTGTGCAATTTCTATATCTGTTACTCTGTGGAATCATCAACATTTCTATATATCCTGGAAAAACAGAAGTTGTTGCTGATAGTAAAGCATACAAATCTGTAATGGTTTGTAAGTAAAAGGGAAAAATTCCAAATTACGACTTTAATTTGTAAGCAATAGTTGGAATGCTTGGTGTCTTCATAACTTTTAAAACTCTTACCTGTTGGTCAAGTTAGCTTTAAAGAATTTGTTGTCATACTGATGATACATTATAAAACCTTTTTAAAGATATGGAATCTTTTTCTTGCCTCTTCCTGATTTTCATTTTCTTCTGAGTTAAAATAGCAATACAGATATTGCCATTACTATTAATAGTTTATATTTACATAGTGTTTACTTAGTATCAGACATTGTTTCAAATATTTTACACATATTTGATGATTACAGTAATCTTTAACAGATAAACTGGTACTAAGCCATTTTACAGAAGTTTTAGAGTCGGTGATCTTAATCATTAGTTCTTTATTTCTAAGGTAGTTTTTGCATAAAAATAACTTACTCTATTATTGTTGTTGTTCTTAAGTGCCATTGAGTCGGTGCCAACCCATAGCGATCCTGTATAGAGTTTCCAAGGAGCGGCTGGTGAGATTGAACCGCCGACCTTGCAATTCAAACATTGCAGTTCAGCGCATTAACCCACAGTGCCTCTGCTATTAAGGGGCTTCAAAAAGTTAGTGGAAAGAGTGGAATTACAACATAATGGAGTTTTTCCACAAACTTTTTGAAGCTTCTTGCATGTTGATTTGCTTGTATGTTACTGTATCACTGAGCAATGTCATTTCTCTTGCTTTACTTTTATGTCATTTTTTTTTTAACCATAGATCTTATAAGGCCACGAGATACATGTAAATTTTTTGTTGACCATAAAGAATTGAGAGTGTATAAAACATTGGATACACCTTTTTTTTCTACTGGAAAATTGATATTAGGACCATGTCAAGAAAAAGGAATGCAGTATGTTGGTGTAGATATATTGGTGAGTATTTATGTTTCTTCTATATTTATTTGTTGTTACTATAGGTACAACACTTCTTTATTCTACTTGATGAGGGAGGAACTAAAATGTTAAATCTGTTTGATCAATGCACCATTAATTCTTTTAAATCACCTGTTCTGTGCCTAGCTCTATTACCTTGAGAGTCAGAAGGTAAAAGGACTCGTCTTTTGTATAAAAGAAGTTTAGAATATAGGTATACAAACAAATCATTCACAGTGTTGAGCTAGAGGGGTTTATGGAGATAAAGTTCAGTTCCTCATTTTCAGCTCATGTAATTGAGAAGTAGTTCAAAAACCTTGTTCAAAAGTTAACAATTTGCCAGGAGTCCCACAACTAAGAACAAGTTAAGTATTGACGAGTATACTATTACACAATATTATGGTCTGAAGTTGTGAGTCACATACACATACTTGCACACACTCATTTTCTTTAAGAGCTTTCTAAATGTGCAAAGCACCTAACACATAGTATTTCATTTGTATGTTACATCTATTATTTGCTGATGAGTATACTAACAGAGAATGATTAAGTAATTTACCCAGGGTCACCCAATTAGTATATGGCACTTCATTAGGCTCCAAATTCTTGCTCTACCACTATGTAATAAAAACTACCCAAAACTATTGGCAGTAATTAACCACAAGCCATTCCACTAGAGAAAGATGGGCAGTCTGCATTTGTAAAGATCCACAGCATTCCTAGTATATCATCTTTGATTGCTGTGAGTTCGAATCAAACCAACAGCTGTGGGTTTAAGAGAGAAAAGAACCACTTCCAGAGGAATTGCGAAGGTTTTGTTGTTGTTAGGTGTGATGAGTCAGTTCTGACTCCTAGCAATGCTATGCACAAGAGAATGAAACACTGCCGGGTTCTATGCCATTCTCACAATTTTTGTTACATTTGAGCCTGTTACTGCTGCCACTGTGTCAGTCCATCTCATTGGGATCTTCCTCTTTTTAGCTGATCTCTTTTTTTAGCTTTACCAAGCATCATACCCTTCCTCAGTTACTTGTCCATCCTGATAACATGTCCAAAGTATGAGAGATGAAGTTTCACCATCCTGATTTCGAAAGCGCATTCTTGCTGTACTTGTTCCAACACAGGTTTACTTTCAATATTCTTCTCCAATACCGTAATTCGGATACATCAATTATTTTATGGTCTTTCTTATTCATTGTCAAACATTCAAATGCTTATGAGACCACTGAAAACACCATGGTTTGGGTTAGGTGCACCTTAGTGCTCAAACTGACATCTTTGCCCTTGAACACTTTAAGAGCGCTTGTTTGCCTAGTGCAATACATCATTTAATTCCTTGATTGCGGCTTTCATAATTGCTGATTGTGGAACAAGTGAAATCAAGTCTTTGACAACTTTAATCTTTTCTCAAGTACCATGATGTTATTTATTGCTCCAGTTTTGAGGATTTTAATTTTCTTTCCATTGAAGTGCAATCCTTGTGAAATGCTGTAGCTTTCATCTTTATCTGTCCTAAAAGGACTTAAAATCCTCTTAGCCTTCAGAAAGCAATGTTATATTATCTGCATATCGCAGGTTGTTAATGATTCTTCCTCTAATCCTGATGCCATGTTCTTCATATAATCCAGTGTCTTGAAGTATTTGCTCTAGCATACAGATTGAATAAGTATGTTGAAAGAACACAACCGTGGTGCACACCTTTCCTGATTTTAAACCATTCAGTGTTCCCTTGTTTTATTCGAATGACTGCCTCTTGGTCTATGTACAGGTTCCTCATGAGCACAATTAAGTATTCTGGAATACCCATTGTTGGCAGTGTTTATCCATAGCTTGTCATGATCCACACAGTCAAAAGCCTTTGCATAGTCAATAAAGCACAAGTAAACATCTTTGTGGAATGTCCTGCTTCAGCCAAGATCCATCTGACATCAGCAATGATAATTTCTAATTCCACATTTTATTCTGAATCTGGTTTGAACTTCTGGCAGTTCCCTGTTGATGTACTGTGTTGGAGCTGTTTTTGAATTATAGTCAACAAAATTTTACTTGCATGTGATATTAACAACTTCAGTCTGTTTTCCATGCATCATGGTGTTGTTTATTGATCCGGTGATGAGGGTTTTTATTTTGTTTACATTGAGATGCAACCTGTTACTGAAGGCTGTTGTCTCTAATCTTCATCAGTAAGTATTTTAAGTTGTCGTCTTTGCGTTCAGCATGCAAGGCTATATCAGCAACATATCACAGATTACTAATGAGTTTTCCTTCAATACTGATGCCATGTTATTCTTCTTGGATTATTTGCTCAGCACACAGATTGAATTAGTATAGTGAAAGAATACTACCCTAGCACACACCTTTCTTGATTTTAAATCATTCTGTTTCCATTTATTCTGTTTGAAAGACTGCCTCTTGGTATGTGTACCGGTTTCTCATGAACACAGTTAAGTGTTCCGGAACACCGATTCTTTGCACTGCTGTCCATCTGCCATCATGATGCACACAGTTGAAAGCCTTTACATAATCAATAAAGCACAGGTAAACTCTTTCTGATATTCTCTGCTTTCAGGCAAGATCCATATGATATCATCAGTGATACCTCTCATTCAACATCCTCATTTGAATCCTACTTGAACCTTGGGCAGTTCCCTGTCAGTGTACTGTTAACAGGCATTTTAAAATTATCTTTAGCAAAATTTTATTTGTAGTGATGTTAATGATATTGAAAATTATTTCCACATTCCGTTTGATCTCCTTTCTTTGGAATGGGCGCAAATTGAGATTCTTCCAATCTGTTATGCCGGTAGTTGTCTTCCAGATTTCCTGGTATTAGATGAGTGAGCACATCCAGTGTTACATCAGTTGTTGAAGCTTGCAATTTGTATTCCATCAGTTCTTGAACTCTTTTTTTTTTTTACCAGTGCCTTCAATGCAGTTTAAACTTCTTCGTTCTGTACCAGTGGTTCTTGATCATATGCTGCCTTTGAGATTGTTGAACTCTGACCATTTCCTTTTAGTTCAGTGATTCTATGTATTCTTTCTATCTTCTTCTTCAATTTTTTTTCCCATTATTTAGAGATACTTTATTAGTTTATGTAATCAAAGCCATGTAGATAAGACCTTACATATTCAACACAGTGTTACCCCTATACAAATGGGGAAAAAAAAATTAACTTTAACATGTCTGGACCATTATGGCTGTTAATGTCTTTACAATGCTAACTCAATACAGTACAACTGGGATACTTTTTCCAAAATTGACAGCACAGCTGACGTTTCCAAAAATTCCAATTATGTGTGTGTGTGTATATATATATATACGTGTGTGTGTATGTGTGTGTATTTATATTTAAGGAGCTCTTGTAGCATAGTGGTTACTAATTGGGCTGCTAAGCACAGGGTTGGCAATTCTAAACTACCAGCTGTTCCATGGGAGAAAGATGAGGCTTTCTGCTCCCGTAAAGATTTACAGCCTCGGAAACCCTGTACAGGGTCATTATGAGTTGGAGTCGACGCCACGGTACTTAATAACAACAGCAATATTTATATAAAAAGACCAATCTGAATGTTATGCATCAGTAGCAGCAACAGCTTTTCCAGGCTCTACAGCCATCTGAATAAAATTATAGAGACATCCAGTACACTCCATTAAAAAAAGAAAAAGTATAAAACAAAACCTCAGGAAACAGCAGTTCTGTTACTGTTGTGGTACCTGTCACCATTTTTATTTTTATTTTAATTAGCTTCGTAATCATCATCTGGAAAGTAAACATCCTAGAATAATATCATTAAAACAACTCTGATACAGCACAGTCACTATTACATATCATAAATCAGATAAAAGATATTTTACATATGGTACAGAAAAGTACCTTCTTAGATCTGATTTCCTTTCATTAGTGGCACAGTTTTAAGTATTCATGGCTCTTCATGAGCTTCAGCTAAAAAACATTTTAAAAACACCAACAAATCATTCCAAAATGAAAACAAATCCATTGGATTCATACAAAGATGACTAAGTGTAGGCAAGCAGCACATTCAACATAAGTATTATTTTACCGTATTTGTTGTTTGGATGGTAATAGCTCAATGGAAGAAAAGAGATGTCAAGTAGCACTTCAGATCTTAGGACCACAACCAAAATACAGCATTAGTCAAATATTGCTTATTGAAGATGTTCATGGATGCTGATGTCAATCATCTGCTCACTCATCCAGGAAGAAGGGGGGAGATCATTTATCATCATCCTTTGGTTGTGTTCAACTCATATTGTTACAAAAATAGCAAGCTGCCATAATAAAAAATAAGCCTTCTCTGTCCAGCACCAGTTATCATTAGTTTGTCACGTCCAAGCCTACAAATGCTACAACCATATCCAAAGAACATAAGGGGACAAGAAATCACATTCTGATGTAGTAACTGGGACCACCATACCATTCAGGCTGAGCTATTCCTCTGCAGTGTTATTTTCCTCATATATTTCTGGCATTTCATCTAATCATAAGGATTTGGGTTCTAAATCATATGTAATCAGAGCCATCTCTTCTTTTGATGTTTCTGTATGACTCAATATTTTGTCCATACAATCATTCAATATTGCAACCCAGGACTTGAATTTTTTCCTCACTTCTCTCAGCTTGAGAAATGCTGAGCTTGTTTTTCCCTATTTCTGTTCTAACTCCAGGTCTTAGCACATTATAGTATAATATTTTAATTTCTTTATCTGTTCTTTGAAATTTTTTGTTGAGTTCTTTTACTTCCTTGTCTTTTACATTTGTTTTTGCTTCTTTTGGCTGAAGAATATGTTTCAACGTTTCAAAGTCTTTCCTGACAGCCATTTTGATCTTTTCTTAAACTTTTGTCTTCTTAGTCACCTTTTGCTTTCTTCTTACATGATTTTCTTGATGTCATTACTCACCTCTTCTGGTCTTCAGTTATTAGTGTGTAATACATCAAATCTGTTCTTAAGATGGTTTCTGAATTCTGGTATGGCAACTTCAATGTCATATTTTGGCTCTCAAGGACTTCTTTTAATTTTCTTCAGCTTCAGCCTGAACTTACATATGAGCCGTTGATGGAATGTTCCACAGTCTGCCTCTGGCCTTGTTTTGGCTGATGACTGGAGATTTCTGCTGCCTCTTTCCACAGAAGTAGTCAATTTGACTTCTGTGTATTCCATCTGGTGAAGTCCATGTGTACAGTTCTATTTTATATTGCTTAATAAAGGTATTTACTGTGAATAAGTTGTTGTTAAAGTGCTGCGGAGTCAGTTTTGACTCTTAGCAACCCTATGCAGGGTTTCAGAGGCTTTAGATCTTTGCAGAAGCAGTAAGCCTTGGAGTGGCTGGATGGACTCCAACCACTGACCTCGTGGTTCTCTGTTGATTGCTTATTATGTGGATATACTGTGCTCCCTTAATAAGTCATTGGTCTTGCAAAATTCTGCCATACTATCTTCAGCATCATTTCTGTCACCAAGACCATATTTCCCAACTTCTATTCCTACCTCTTTTGTTTCCAACCTTTGCATTGCATTGCCAGTAAATATCAATACACGTTGATTGCTTGTTGGATCAATTTCAGACGGAAGAAGCTGGTAGAATTTTTCAACGTCATCATCTCTGGCTTTAGTAGTTGGTATGAAATTTGATTGATAGTGGTATTAACTAGTCTTACTATAACATACAGATATTATTTTATCTCAGACAGCATTGTACTTCAAGATAGATTTTGAAATTTTCTTTTGGATGATGAATCTGATGCTATTCCTGGATATAGGTGTACCATATGATCAGCAAATTCAAAATAGCCAATGCCAGTCCATTTCTGCTCACTATGCGCATTCCAAAGAGAGGTGACCCAATGGAATGCAGAAATCATGGGACAATCTCTTTGATATCTCAAGCGAGTAAGGTTTTGCTAAAGGTAATACAGAAACGGCTGCAATCATACATTGACAGAGAACTTCCAGAGGTTTAAGCTGGATTCAGAAGAGGCCTTGGAACAAGAGATATCATTGCTGATGTCTGATGGATCTTGGCTGAAAGCAGAGAATATCAGAAAGATGTTTA
>NW_006408821.1:621030-621613 GCF_000296735.1 Chrysochloris asiatica
AGATAATATCCAATGACCTACAGAGAAGACCATTTAACATGACTTTTATTGAGATCTATACACCAATGACTAATACTGAAGGTGAAAACCTTTTTAACAACTTCTGCTATCTGAAATTGATCTAACTTGCATGAAGATGCATTGACAATTGTGGGTGATTGGAATGTGAACGTTTGAACCAAAGAAGAAAGATCAGCAGTTATATGCTTTAATGATAGATATGACACGTGGGATTGCATGATAGAATTTACAAACATCAGTGACTTAGTCATTGCAAAAACCTTTTCTCAAGAACATAAACAGCGACTATACACATATATTTTGCCAGATGGAGGAGTACACAGGAATCAAATAGACTACATCAGTGCAAGGAATCTGGAGAAATACAGTATCATCAGTTTGAACAAAGCCAAGTGCTTACTGAGAAACAAACATCAGTTGTTCATATGAAAGCTTAAGTTGAAATTGAAGAAAATTAAAATAACCCACAGGATCTAAAATATAGATTTGATACACTGAACGTTAATGATTAGAGACCAATCAAGTTTTGGGCTGACATCATACATGAATAAAGCAAAAAAAA
>NW_006408821.1:621873-623522 GCF_000296735.1 Chrysochloris asiatica
TGATGAAAGGAGATGCGGATAAGGGTTGGAAATGTAAAGGTAGACATTTTGTGGCAAAAGGAGTAGAGTGATTAACTTTGCAGTCTAGGAGCGGAGGTCCCTGGGACCATCAAGGGAGAAGAGCGAGAATGGAACTTTACCCAGAGAAGCAGTGATGCTAAAGATGGAGACAGAGACAATGACGTGGAAAGATGGAGCGGCTGGGGACTTTGGACCTTGAGAGGGAGAGGGGCTGTATGCTGATGACTGGGGGGCAGACTTGCAGGGTTTACCCTTTGGTTGGTGAATGATACATGGAGGGGATTGTAACCATAGCAACGAAACAACATATGATGGGATCAATGTGAAGCTAATGTTCTCCCATGTAAACTATCACATAATTCACAGTAAAGTTTTTTTTTTTTTTTTTTAAAAACAACTTGAGAAGATGAAGTTAAGCATTATAATGGAATGTGCAAAGATCTAGAAGTAAGAAGATGCACAGGGGAGAACACTCTCAGCATTTTTCAGGATGGAAAAACTGAAGTAAAAGTATATAAGCCTTGAGTTGCAATGTTTACAATGCAAAGATGCCATTTTAAAGATTAAGGTTTGCCTGACCCAAGCCATAATATTTTCAATCTCCTCATATGTATGTAAAAGCAGGACAATGAATAAGGAAGACTGAAGAACAATTGATGACTTTCAAATATGGTGTTTATGAAGAATATTAGATACTTGTTGAAATATGTTGATAGGTGTTGAAAGAATGAAATGGCCCTCCAAAAGAATGAAAAATCTGTGTTGGAAGAAATATAGCAAGAATGTTCCTTAGAAAAAAGGATGGTGAGACTTCATCTCATGTACTTTGGACGTTTTTAGGAAGGTACCAGTCACTGAAAGAAGACAAAATACTTGGTAAAGTAGAAAGTCAATGAAAAAGAGCAAGACCCTCAACTAGGTAGACTGATACAGTGGCTGCAACAATAGGCTTTAACATAGAAACAATAGTGAAGTTGTTTCAGGACTGGGCAGTGTTTCATTCTGTTGTAATAGGGTTGTAATGAGTCAGAACTGACTCAGTGGCATTTAAATCATCAGCAGCATTGGCAAAGTATTGAACAACACAGGAATCATCAAAAGAAGATGGAAGGTATATACAACAAAAATAATTGGTTGGCATTTAGCCATTTCATAATGTAGCACATGGAATTAAAAAGAAGGGCGGGGCTTGATGATGGATAGGGTAGAGTTGCGGTGAAGTTTGTCATCAGCAATACCACAGAATAACAGGCAAAGCAGGTTCAGGGAAGAGCTCCAAAACTCTAAACCACATAGTTAGGAATATTTAAAAAGTTTGAAGATTTATAGCTAGTGAAACTTGTAACAGAAGTAAAAAATTGTGTACTTTTGAATCTACTGGTTTCGGCAGCCTGGAACTGACAACTTGGGTGACACCAAACGGCAAGACCAAGTGGGGGAACAGACCCACCATGGAATAATGCCACGGGATCATCGGAGCAACACTTTGTTGATTTTGCATCGTTCTGATTTCCTTTTTTTTTTTTTGAATCTGTTCATTGGCCACCTACTGTTTGCGCATGTCCATCCTGGTGACTAGAGGGAGTGCCTGAGCGAGTGTACTCACCTCCACCACTGCTCGGTTCTTC
>NW_006408821.1:625176-625906 GCF_000296735.1 Chrysochloris asiatica
GGGGGAAGTGGGGTCAAAGCAGCAATGAAGCAGCAAGCTAAGCCTTACAAGGTTCAGTGGGCTTCTGTGGAACCAATCTAGTTTTTGTTGTTTTGTTTTTCGCTGTTGCTGTTTTGCTGTTTTATACTCCCTCTTCTACACTTTGGGGACTCTTTCTCTTCCTATATTACCTAAGAAGAAGAGATAGCAACTGCTGCCATATAGTCAAGCTACAGTCACACTCTATGAAACACCAAAATTCAGGCAAGAACCAATATTAACTACCTACCATAAACCAGAGGGGCAGACAACACCTGTGAAAGTTACTCTGAGTTAAGCAATAAGAAGAGTGAAAAGGGAATTCCACATCCTGATCACATCTGCCTGGAGGCAATCAGAAAGCATAAAATATATTAAAACACACACTCAATTAACTATAAAGGCCACAGATAAACACTAAACATAATTAAGAAGCAAAAGCAGATGACTATATCAGCACATGTCTAGAAAAAAAGATTAAATGTCTGAGACAAATGACCTAGAGGTAGACCTGAGAAGGCATTCAAAGAAAACTGCTTATCAGGTGTTTCAAAACACTTTACAATGGAGTTAAGAAAAATTAAAAGTCAGGAAAGTTCTACAGGAACAATCAAATAAGATAGATACAGCATTGGAAACAATTCAAAACCTATAGAAAGAGGTCCAAATGATCATTATTAGAGTATCAGAAATGGACAATACATTGAAATGG
>NW_006408821.1:627816-629119 GCF_000296735.1 Chrysochloris asiatica
GGTGGCATCATTGATGGCGTCGAGTGTGGCAGCGGTAGTGAGGTTGTCTCTTATACTTCAGACATATTGTCAGGAGGGACCAGTCTCAGGAGAAGGCTATCATGTTTGCTAAGGTGGAGGGTCAGAGAGAAAGAGAACTCAAACAGGAAGGATTGGCCAAGTGGCAGCATCGATGGACTCAATTGTGGCAACAGTAGTTAGTTTGGCAGTGTTTCGTTCTGCTGTGCATAAGCTCTCTATTTGTTGGTACTGACTCGATGGTATGTAACAAAAACAACAACAATAACAGGCAAACTGATTGGGTATTAAAAGAAGTTAAACGTGAATGCAAAAAGTTCCTAGAAACAAACTAAACTAAAAAACAACCTACCAAAATCTTTGGATCACGGTGAAAGTGGTGCTGAGAAGACATGTTATTACAAAAAATGCACACATCCAAAATGATGAAAGAACCAAAATGAACACATTAACACATCATCTACATCAATTAGAAACAGACTAACAGAGTAAACCTACTGTCACCAAAGAAAAGAAATAATAAAAATTAGAGCAGAAATAAATGAAATACAAAACAGAAAAAATATAGAAAGAATCAACAGAACAAGAAGATAGTTCTTTGAAAGGATTAACAAAATTAACAGACTATTAGCAAACCTAACAAAAGAAACAGGGAAAAGACGCAAATAACACACATTAGCAACCACATGGGCGATGTCACAGCGGAAATCAAAAGGATAATAACAGAATACTTTGAAAAGTTGTACTCCCAACAAATTTGAAAACTTAGAAGAGATGGATACTTTTTTAGAAAAATATGACCTATGTAAACTTCCAGCAAGTGAAGTAGAAAACTTGAACAGCCTCATAACAATTGAAGAAATTGTTCAAGTCATCAGAAAACTGTCAATTAAAAGAGGTCCAGGCCCAGATGGCTTCATTGGTGAGTTCTACAAAACATTCAGGGAAGAGTTGTCACCAGTTGTGCTCAAATTACTCCAGAATATAAAGGAGGATGGAAAACTTCCTAATATATTTTATGAAGCAAACATTAACCCTCCCAGGCAAAGACATCATTAAGAAGGAAAATTATAGACCAATATCCCTCATGAAAATGCATACATATTAGGAACCATCACTCATGGAAGCAGTTAAGAAGTCAAATGACATAATTGCATTAGGCAAATCTGCTGCACAAGACCTTTTTAAAGTGTTCAAAAGCAAAAATGTCAGTTGGAGGACTCACATATGCCTGACCCAAGCCACTATTATAATGTGAGGTTTGTTTAAAGTAACTAATGATTAT
>NW_006408821.1:637356-644663 GCF_000296735.1 Chrysochloris asiatica
AATAGACACAGGATAGTTTGGGTGCTAGGGAGAGGGTCAATACACAAGAAGAGGAAGGGGCATGGAAGAACAAGGGGGATAGGTAAACAATTAGGCAGGTTTGAATGGACTAGCACTCTCACCATACTTATGCAGTCTGTATGCTGAAGAAATAAGGAGCTCTGGTGGTATAGTGGTTAGGAGTTGTGCTGCTAACCCCACGGTCAGCTGTTCCATGGGAGAAATATGAAACTTTTTGACTCCATAAAGATTTACAGCCTTGTAAACCCTATACAGGGTCCGCTAAGAGTCGTAACTGACTCCGTGGCACATAAGCACCATCACTCCCATGCTGAAGAAATAATTCCAGAAGCTGGATTATATGAAGAAAAACGTGACATCAGGATTGGAGGAAAACTCATTAACAATCTGTGATATGCATATGATACAACCTTGCCAACTGAAAAGGAAGAGGACTTAAAATACTTAGTGATGAAGATCAAAAACAGCAACCTTTGGTATGGGTTACACTTCAATGCAAAGAAAACAAAAATCCTCACTGCTGGATCAGTAAACAACATCCATACAAAAGGAGAAAAGATGGAAAGTTGTCAAAGACTTCATTTTTCTCAGATCAGATATCAACACTCTTGGAAGCAGCAGTCCAGACATCAAATGACATATTGCATTAGTCAAATCTGTTGCACAAAACCTCTTTAACGTTTTGAAGAATAAAGATGTCATTTTGCGGACTAAGGTGTGCCTGATCCAAACCATGGTAATTTCATTAACCTCATATGCATGTGAAAATTGGATAGTGAATAAGGAAGACCACAGAAGAGTTGATGTATTTGAGTTATTGTGTTGGGGAAGAATATTAAAAGTAACATGGTCAGCCAAAAGAACAAACAAATCTTTCCTGGAAGAAATACAGTCCGGATACTCCACAGAAGTCAGGATGGCCATACTTTATGTCTCTGACTTTGGATATGTTAACAGCAGGAACCTGTCCCTGGAGAAGGACATCATGCTTGGTAAAGTTGAGGTTCGTGAAAAGAGGACAACACCCAGTGAGATAGCTTGGTACAGTGGCAGCCTCAGTGATTGTAAGGCTGACACAGGACAGGACAGTGTCGTCGTTTTTTGCATAAGGTCACTAAGTTAGCACATACTTGATGGAACCTCACAGCAACAACTTAAATATATACGATATGCAAATAATGTAAACTTGCTTGCTAATAGCAAAGAGGACTTGAAGCACTTAACTGATGAAGATAAAAGACTAGAGTGTTCTGTATCAATTATACTTTAGCATAAAGAAAATTTTAAAAATTTTATAGTTGGACCAGTAAATATCATCACAATAAACAGTTATAAGATTGAGGTTGCCAAGCATTTCCTGTTACATGGATCCACAGTCAATGACCATAGAAGCAGCGTTCAAGAAATCAAATAATGTATTATAAGTTGTAAAAGTAAAGGTTGTCATATTGGGGACTAAGGCGAACCTGACACAAACCATGGTATTTTCCGTTGCCTCATATACATACAAGTAAAAGTTGGACAATAAAGAAGGAAAATCAAAGAAGAATTAATACCTTCAAATTATGGTGTTAGTGAAGAATAATTGAGTATACCACGGTCTGTCAGAAGAACAAGTAAGTGTGTTTAGAAGAAGTACAGCCATAATAGAATACTTGTTAGAATCAAGGGTAATGAAACCTTGTCTAAGATACTTGGGGCATGTTAGAAGGAACGAGTCCCTGCAGCAGGACATGATGCTTGGTAAAGTTGAGGGTTGTTGAAAAAGAAGAAGACCCCTCAACAAGATGGATTGACAGAATGTCTACAACAATGGGCTCAAATATAGGAACACATTTGAGGATAGTACAAGACTGGACAGTGTTTCCTTTTGTTGTGCATAGGTCTAACGGACTTAGTCGAAATGACAGTTGTATCTTATAGCACAAAATGTTAACGTCTCCAGGTATTATTAAAAGATTAAAAACAGCACTTTTAAATAACTAAAGAGTGTCCCTGTATAATAACAAGTATATTTAAAAGTAAAGATTTTGTTGTTGTTGTTATATGCTGGTTATTGGTTGTTAATGTTGGTGTGAGCCACCCTTGAGCAGCTGGTGAGCTTGAACCGCCTACCTGGCAGTTCAGTCCGACTTTGCAGTCTAGCATATTAACCCACAGTGCCACACCAGAAGTCCAAAATTAAAGATAAGCATTATCAAATACTAAAAATAAAAAAAAACAAGACCTTACTGCTGTCAAGTGGATTCTACCTCATAGTGACCCTGTAGGGCAGAGTTAAACTGCTCCATAGGGTTTCCAAAGGAGCTCTGGTAGCATAATGGTTAGAGTTGGGCTGCTAACTTCAAGGTCAGCAGTTGGAAACTACCAGCAGCGCCACAGGAGAAAGATGAGGCGTTCTGCTCCTGTAAATATGTATAGCCTTGGAAACCCTATGCAATATCGCTATGAGTCAAACTGACTCCACGGCACACTACCATAAGGTTTCCAAGACTGTCTATGGGAGCATACAAGCCTCATCTTTCTTCCTCTGAATGGCTGGTTGGTTTGAACTGCCAACTTTGTGTTCAGTCTCCCATCACTTACTCCATCACCATGGCTTCTTGCTGTATATCAGTACCCATTAATCTAATTCCTTTAGTTTAGGAAATTTTGACAGTAAAGTTCTTTTACGTGTTTGACCTAGCTGATTTCCAAAGGAATTTGTTTTAAAGATAGTATGCATTTATACTGAGTTTAGTAGAGGTTATTCGAAAAGTATTCATACTATGTAAATCTCATTTCTAGAAATTAATCTTAAAGAGATAATTTAAATTAGGGGAAATTGAATGTATGAAGTTATTAAGTATATTATTTGAAAAGTTGCTTTATTTTAGAAAGTGTTTAGTATAAACATTTAAGCAAAATATATAACATTGAAAATTCTTATACACACGCATATGAATTCTCATAAGCCAGTAAATAATATAGAATTCTCATAAGCCAGTAAATAATAAAAGAAATTTCTTCCTACATTAATTTTCTGTTGCTGCCCTAGCAAATAAATGTAGTGACTTAAAAATAATCAACCATTTATTATCTCTCAGTTCTGTAGGGTAGAAGTGTGCTTAGAATTCACAAGTTCCAAAGCAAGGTATCAGCTAGGCTTTATTCTTTCTTGGTGTCTCTTGGAATTAACCCACTTCTAAGCTAAGGAGCTCTGATAGTGTAGTGGTTACGAATTGGGCTGCTAACCTCAGGGTCAGCAGTTTGAAACTACCAGCTGTTCCGCGGGAGAACGTTGAGGTTTTCGGCTCCCGTGAAGATTTATAGCCTTGGAAACCCTGTACAGGGTCACTATGAGTCGGAAGCGACTCCAAGGCACATAACAACAAAGCTAATTGTAAGAATTCAGTTCTTTGTGGTTCGGGACTGAAGTACCTATTTCCTAGATGGCTGTTGGCCAGGGTCTTTTCCTCAGCTAAAGTAGTCTACATTACTTGACTCATGACTCACTTCAATTCCAATAAAACTATGAGTCCTTCACATGCTTCAGATTTCTCTGACTTCTCCCTTTGCCTCATTGCTTCTCTACTTCTAGTGAGGACAGAAGTTCTCTATTTTTAAGGACTCATGTGATTAGGTTTGACTCACCTGAACATTCCAAGATAATCTCACCATTTCAGGGTTTCCTTCAACTTTACAATGTAACATATTTACAGGTTCTTTGGATTAGAGTTGTGGTCATCTTTATAGCAGTTACCATACTTCCTATAAGGTTCCTTTAAATGTAGTTGATATAGTGGTAATTTTATTTGAAATGAGATTTTGTTTTTTAATTTTCCAGGTATTTTATGTTGAGTTTGGTGACCTTTTATGTACCTTACATGAAACACCTTATTTAATCACTACTGGGGATTCATTCTATGTTCCTTCAGGTAAGAATAATTAAAGGTATTTTATTTCAGAGTTACAAGATATTTTTATAGTTATGTATAAAATAAAACCAAACCCACTGTAATCATGTCACTTCCTAATCATAGTGAACCTATATAGGATTTCTGAGACTATAAATCTTTACGAGAGCAGACAACCTAACCTTTCCTACATGGAGCAGCTTGTGGGGTTGAACTGCCAACCTTAAAGTTAGCTACCCAACATCTAATCTGCAGTGTCATAGTGATGAAAATGAATTGTGATATGACTGATACCAAAAGCAATTTGGTATATATGTCCTGTTGATTTTTATCATTAGTAAGTTCGTTAGTGTTTTGATACATCACAAACAAGAGTTGTTTATTACTGTTTATGAAAATAATTAGTTAGAAGATATGTCTTATTCCAGAGTAGAAAATAAATTGCTTCCCCTCTGTTATTTCTAAAACATTATATAGTCAAACAGTTTTATTGGACTATTTTAAACAGAACATTGTGCTTCCACTATTGAAGACCATACATTTTTGGAGTTAAAAATTTTGCTTTATTCTTCCATTCATTCATTCACCAGGTATGGCTGAGTGTCTTTTATGGTCAGGTGTTCCTCTAAGAGTTTGAGATGCACATATGAACAAATCAGAAACAAATTCCTGCTTCATGGAGCTTTGCATTATACTAAAGAAGACAATAATAGCTATGATTGTATATATAGTCCTTAGTATGTGGCAGCACTGCTGTGAATGGTTTGAGTTTATTAACTCAGCCTTAACATGCATCAATCAATCATTTTCTAATATATAGAAGTTTATACTCAGTGCTAATAAATGTGCCTTATGTATTACCATGTTAGCTGTTATTATTTATTATTTTAAAAGCAGCATTTGCTTTTGTTTGGCTTTCAGATTTTCTTTAATATTTTACCTTTTATACCTGCTTATATGTAAAGGTCTACCACTCCGATGTCAGTTTCTCATACTGTGGTGGCTTACGTATTACTGTGATGCTGGCAGCCATGCCACTGGTATTTTAAATACCAGCATGGTCACCCATGGTGGACAGGATTCAAAGGAGCTCTCAGACTAAGACAGACTAGGAACAAGAAGAGACAAATCAATTTTGAAAGGTTGTTGTTGTTGTTGTTAAGTGTCGTGGAGTCAGTTCCAATTCATAGCAACCCTGTGTAGGGTTTCTAGGAGAAACTGGTGGGTTTGAACCACTGAAAACCATATGATGATTACATGGGACATTGTTTGATATAGTCCTAGAAGATGAGCTTCTCAGTTTGAAGTCACTGAAAATATGACTGAGGAAGAGCTGCCTCCTCAAAGTAGTGCTGACTTTAATGATATGGATGAAGCAAAGCTTTCAGTGCCTTTATTTACTGATGGGGCACAACTCAAAATGAGGAGAAACAACTTCAAACAATTAATTAATTATTAGAATATGGATTATGAAGTATGAATCTAGGAAATTTGGAGCAGATAAAGATCAATATCATCCTAGACATTAGTGAATTGAAATGGACTAGTATTGGCCAGTTTGAATCAGACAATCATATGGTTTTACTATGCCTAGAATGTCAAATTGAAGAGAATTGCATCCTTTTTTGTTCAAAAAACATTTCAAGATCGATCATAAAGTACAATGCTGTCTGTGGTAGGATGATGTCCATACACCCACAAGGAAGATGAGTTAATACCATTATTATTCAAATTTGCACACTAACTGTTAAAACCAGTGATGATGAAAATGAAGAATTCTACCAACTTTTTTAGTCTGAAATTGAAGTATGCAATCAAGATGCATTAATAATTACTAGTAATTAAAATGCAAAGAGGAGGTATTAGTAGTTGGAAAATATGGCCTTGATGATAGAAATGATGTTGGAGGTAATTTGTTAGACTTTTCTAAGACCAACAACTTATTCATTGCAAATACTTTATCTTCTCAACAACAGCGATGTCAGCTGTATACATGGAATAAACAGGAATCAAATCAACTATATTACTGGGAAGAAACATTGGAGATTCTCAATACCATCAGCCAGAACAATGCCAGGACCTGACTGTAGAACAGACGATCAATTGCTCATATTCAAGTTTAGGTTGAAGCTGAAGAAAATAAAGTCAATTCCATGATAGCCCAAATATAACTTTAAATATATTGTTATGTGCCATGGAGTCGGTTCCGACTCATAGCGACCCTGCACAGGGTTTCTGTGGCTGTAAATCTTTACGGGAGCAGAAAGCCTCATCTTTCTTCTGCAGAACAGCTGGTAGTTTCAAACTGCTGACCTTGTGGTTCGCAGCCCGATTCGTTACCAGAGTTACCTTAATTCGTTACCTCTATGCTACCAGAGTTCCTTAAATTTAAGTATATCCTACATAAATTTAGATGCCATCTCAAGAACATACTTGATGCATTGGATGCTAATGACCAGAGGAGTTTTGAGATGACATCAAGAGCATCATACAGGAAAAAAGCAAAATATCATTTAAAAAGACAGGAAAATAAGAAAACACTAAAGTGGATGTCAGATGGGACTGTGAAACTTGCTTTTGAGGATTGAGAAGCTAGTGTAACTGGAAGAAACGAAGTAAAAGAAGAAAATATTTTAACAGCTTCAGAAGACAAAGTTGAGTATTATAATGAAATATGCAAAGATCTGGAGTTAGAAAATCAAAAAGAAGAACATGCTCAACATTTCTCAAACCAAAAAACTAAAGGAATAAATCAAGCCTGGCCTTGAAACACTGAAAGATTTTGTAGACAAAATATTTAATGAAGCCGGAAGCATCAGAAGGTGGAATACATAGAATCATTGCACCAAAAAGAATTGGTCAGTGTTCAGCCATTTCAAGAGGGCGCATATGATCAAGAAGAGCCTATGTTATTGAAGAAAGACTTCCAAGCTGCACTGAAGATATTGACAAATAACAAGACTACGGGAATTGGGATAGAAACTGAAATGTTTTAACAAACTGATGGAGTGCTATAAGTGCTCTTCATTCCAAACAGAGGTGACCCATTGTAATGCAGAAATTGTGGAACAGTATCACTAATATCATATGCAGGTAGAATCTTGCTGACAATAATTAAAAAATGGTTATAGCTGTATATCAACAGCCTGCTTCTAGAAATTCAAGTCAGAATAGGATGTGGAATGAGCCAGCAATAATGCTTATTTATTTATGCCAGGCAATTTAGAAGATAGCTACCTGGCCATCCAATTAGAATAGATCCCATTCCACTCCAATAGATGTGGAACGCATTGAAAGATATATCATATACAAGTTAAAAAAAAATTTTTTTTAATGTTTTGTTGTGAATTATGTGATAGTTTACATGGGAGAACATTAGCTTTACATTCA
>NW_006408821.1:645719-650170 GCF_000296735.1 Chrysochloris asiatica
CTGAGGGGACCTGACCACTTGCTTTGATGTCTCCTGGGCGAGCAACTTGCTTGTTCTTGTAGTAATCAGTCGGACTGCCGTTACTGTTTTTTATTTTTCCTATTGATCTTTCTTTCAGGAAGTATCTTCTGTTCTTCTAGTTGCTCCAGATTGGTCTGCTTGTCTTCCACCTCAAAAGATTCTGGATGTGGTTCAGGATTCCATCTATAGTCTTATGTAGTGAGAGGCTCGTTGGGAAGCCTCCTTCACTAGGCATGTTGTAGCCCCATTTTAGGTATTCCAATCAGATATAGGCAAAAGACGGACTTACAAGCTTCCTACGGTGATATTTCTGGCTATTCCTTTCTCTCCTCCTCAAGTGTCTATTTTATAATGGTATGCCGGGGAAACCAAGATTGAAAAGACAGCCAAGCACCTTAACATTGTTTCCCCCGTTTTTCCCATATCAACCATGTCTCAATTCCTGTATCCCAGATCGCTGTTGTTCCAAGGTTGTTCATACATCATTGTTTACTTCTGTCCTGCCTAGCCCAAGCAAACTTGCCGAATTGTTTTCCCATCAACCTTGTTCTTCCATTCCCCTTCCCCTTCTTGTGTATTGCCCCCCTCTCTAGCACCCAAACTATCCTGTGTCTACTCCCTACCCTATGCTCCACCTTTTTCTCCCTTCCTTCACCCCACCTCCCACATCCTGGTAACCAGCGAAGAATCCTCCTTTCCCCCCTTTTAGTATGAGTTCCTTTTCTTAGTCTTTTACAGTAGTGGTCCTTCACTCAACATAATGTCCTCAAGGTTCATCCATGTTATGTGATAGCTTACAGCTTCCTTGTTGTTCTTCAAGGTAGCATAATATTTCATTGTATGTATGTACCACAGTTTGTTTATCCATTCTTCAATTGATGGGCATTTAGGCTGTCCCCATTTTTTGCTATTGTAAATAGTGCTGCTATGAACATTGGTGTGCATATATCTACTCATGTTATGGCTCATATTTCTTGTGGGTAAATACCAAGTAGAGGAATTGCTGGATCATAAGGTATTTCTATATCCAGCCTTCTGAGGAAACACCATGTTGTTTTCCAGAGTGGTTGGACCATCTTGCAATCCCACCTGCAATGCATGAGCACCCCAGTCTCTCACAAGTAAAATTTTGCTGAAGATAATTTAAAAACCTTTGCAGCAGCACATTCACAGGAAGCTGCTAGGAATTCAATATGGGTTCATAAGAGGACATGAAACAAGGAATGTCATTGTTGACATCAGATAGATCTTAGCTGAAAGGAGAGAATACCAGAAAGATCGTTATGGGCTATGCAAAGACTTTGAACTCTGTGGATCAGAACAAACTACAGACAACATTGCGAACAGTTGGAATTTCATAACACTTAATTGTGCTCATGAAGATCCTGTAAATAGACCAAAAGGCAGCCTTTAGAGAAGGAAAACAGACTAGAAAAACATCAAGATTGAAGGAAGATTCATTAACAACCTGTTATATGCAAATAACACAACTTTGTTTTCTTGGAGGGAAGAGGCTTTGAAATACTAACTGATGAAGATCCAAGACTAGAGCCTACAGTATGAATTTCATATCAACCTAATGAAAACAATTTCATATCAACTTAAAGAAAACAAAAACCCTCACAAATTAATAAATAACGTCATGACCAACAGAGAAAAGATTGAAGTTGTCTAAAACTTTCTTTTGCTTGGATTCTCAGTGCTTATGGAAGCAGCAGTTAAGTAATTAAACAATGTATTATATTAGGCAAATCTGTTGCAGAAGAGCAAAGTTGTCACTTTGAAGACTAAGGTGGTATTTTCTATTTCTTCATTTGCAATGAAGTTGGACAATGAATAAGGAAGACTGTAGAGAAATCTATGTATTTGAATTATGGAGCTGATAAAGAATATTGAATATTGAAAGTACCATGGACTGTTAGAAGCACAAACTAATTTGTTTTAGAAGTGAAGCAGACTGCCCCTTAGGAAGCAAGGATGATGAGTCTAATATTCTGGGCATGTTATCCAGAGGAACCAGCCCCTGAAGAAGGGCATCATGCTTGGTAAAATGAAGGGTTATCCAAAAAAATGGAAGACATGCCCAACAACAGACACAAATATAAACCAGTAGTGAGGATAGTGCAGGACCAAGCAGTGTTTCATTCTGTTGTGTATAGGGTCCATATGAATGAGAACCAGCTCAAAGGCATCTAGCAACAACATCATATGTGAAAACTGAGTGCCTGGGTGGTACAAATACGTATTCTGTTTGTCAGAAGGTTGGTGGTTGAACCCCATCCAGAGTTACCTTGAAGATAGGCCTGATGCTCTGCTTCTGATAGATCATAGCCTTGAAAACCCAATGGAGCAGTTGGACTCTGGACACATGAGTTTGCCATGTGGTGAAATAGATTCATGGTCAACTCACAACAAAACATATATGAAGGTATTTGGAGGGCTTCACACAGTTCCAAAAACCTAGTAAAATTAGGTCCAGAAAGACATTTTTTACCTGCACCATTGTTGGATACATTTCTGCATTCTTTATCAGAATAATGTGAAACTTGCATTCTTTCTGAATCATAGGTGGTAGAACTGTTGGAACTTTTAGTTCATAGAGTTAAATAAGAGTAATTTTTAATTAGGTGAATTGTTTTTATTTTGTGTTATACACTGTAACTGCCACAGTGCTAGTCTAATGTCTTATCAAAAGGAGAATGATCCCTATGAAAATAATTTTATTTTCTTGTCATTTTGTTTTCAGGTAATTATTACAACATCATAAATCTCCTGAATGAGGAATGTGTTCTTCTTTTCACACAGATAAAAAGATGAAAGACGAAGCAAAGTTCAAACACATGTATATATATATGTGTGTGTGTATATATATATTTGTACATTTGGAACATTTATGAATTTTTAAATAAAAACTTCTTTCTGTTTAATGATTACTTATATCAGATAAACATTTTCAAATTCCCATGTTCTGATTTTTCCACAAGTATTTCAGCAACAACATAGTTCATTGCTCAGATAGGCTGCAAAAGTCCTCTTTAGAATTAAAATTCTTTTTAAAAAAAAAAGACTTTAGAATTTAAAAAAGCAAAGATGTCAGTTTGATGACTAAGGAGCTTTCAAAATCCATGTGAAGACCATGTCTGACTTCCCCTGGCTTCACAAGAGGGAAAGAGAATCAAACTCAAAATCAGCTCAAGACTCAATTCTTATGGAACAGAGGGTGACATGCTTCTATCCTACAACATTCTTTACCCTATTCTGATACCAACCATCCCTCCCACAGCACTCTGCTTCACATCAGAGTTGGATAACCCATTGCAGTGGCTACACTGAATTCTTAACAATATCATATTTTAATATCACGATTATAAAATTTATTAAGGGAGTGAACAGGGTACAATTCAGGATCAAAACCAACTCAGGATACCATAATTCTCCAGTGAGGCACATTCTACAAACCAGTCTCCTGACCGTACGTATTCATCTTTACTCAGTCCCTAGGCCTAGAGCTCAAAGCTACTCTGTCTCTCCATGCTGTCAACTCTATCACCTCTGCCACCGCTGTTTCTCTTAAGTGGAGATCTCATGGTACACTCATGCTCTTACTTACTGATGGTCCTGGGATCTTCCGTCTCTGCTTCAGTGATGAATGCTTTTAAACCTAGCTGAAGGGCAAAACTAAGCAATCTAAGTCTTAGAGTCCTGTATACCTCATTTGCATGATCCCACCCAATCACTTGGTGAGAATTAAGACTCGATAGACTTCCAGCTATATGGTGGACTGGGCAGACACACTGCATAGAACTTCTACAACAAAGAATATGAGAACTAGCCTGCCAGCTGCTCTGCCAATCTCATAATTACTGATATGCTTGAGCCCATTGCTGCTACCCCTGTGCCATTCCATCTCATTGGGGGTCTTACTCTTTTTCTCTCTGACTCTTCACTCTACCAACCATGATATCCTTCTCCAGGAACTGGTCCCTCCTGATAATATGTCAAAGGTATGGGACAAGAAGTCTAGGCATCCTGGCTTCCAAGAGACATTCTGACTGTATTTCTTCCAACACAGATTTGTTTGTTTTTCTGGAGTCCTGGTGTAGCACTTTGAGTTAATGCACTGGACTGCAAGGTTGGTTTGAATTGCAAGGTTGGTGGTTCAAGTTCACCAGCTGCTGCTCAGAAATCCTATAGAGTGTTGCTCTGAGTCAGAAACAATGAAGCACTTAACAATTAATTAAAAATGTTTTATTGTGAATTATATGATAGTTTACATGGGAGAACATTAGTTTTACATTCATTCTATCATGTATCGTTTCATTGCCATGGGTACAATCCCCTCTATGCATCATCAACCAACCAAAGTTATACCCTTTAAACCTGCCCCCTATACTCCCCCCTAGTCTTCAGCATACAGTTGCTCTCTCTCT
>NW_006408821.1:650390-652538 GCF_000296735.1 Chrysochloris asiatica
TGTATCACAAGAGACCCATCTGCATTTCATTTCATCAGCTCCGCCTAGACAGATTGGATACTACTCACTTGAGATTCTGCCTTCCTCCAGGCCCCCTGGCTCTAGGTTCCCTCTTGAAAGCTTGTAAGCCAGTCACTTCTTACCTTTGTAGCCCTCCCCCCACCCCCACCCCCCATTTTGGGTAGCCACTGTCCAAGTTGCCCATCCCTATCTACTCTGTGTGTGGAGGGGGTGGGAATGATTCTTAACAACAATTTTTAATTTTTGGTATTTTTAATACTCTTCTCCAATGCCATAACTCAAATGCATCAATTCTTCTATGATCTTCCATATTCACTGTCCAACTTTCACATGCACATGAGGCTACTGAAAATAACTGATTTGGGTCATGCGCTTATTTATCAAACTAATATCTTCACTCTTGAACACACTTTAAAGAGGGCTTGTGCAGCAGATTTGCCCAAGGCAATGCATAATTTGATTTCTTCACACTGCTTCCATGAGTGTTAATGGTTGATTCAAGCAAGATTAAGTCTTTGAAAACAATCTTTTTTCCATTTATCTTGATACTGTTGATTGGTCCAGTGGTGAGGATTTTTGTTTTCTTTACATTGAGATGCAACCCATACAGAAGGCTATGATCATTAATCTTCATCAGTAAATATTTTAAATCCTCTTTGCTTTCAGCAAACAAGGTTGTGTCATTTGTATATCACAGGTTAATGAGTCTTCTTCCAATACTAATGCCACATTCTTCATGTAATCCAGCTCCTAGGATTTTTTTCTCCTTATACAGATTGAATAAGTATGGTGAAAGAATACAATATTGGTGCACACCTTTCCTAATTTTAAGCCATTTAGTGTACCCTTGGTATTTGAACAACTGCCCCTTGGTCTATGTACAGGTTCTTCATGAGTACAATTAAGTGTTCCAGAATTTCTATTCTCCACAATGTTGTGCATAGCTTGCCATGACCATACAGTTGAAAGCCTTTGCATAGTCAATAAAGCACAGGTAAAAATTACTTAATAATCTCTGCTTTCAGCCAAGATCCATCTGATATCTGCAGTGATATCCTTCATCCCACGTTCTTGTTCTAAATCAGGCTTGAACCTCTGTCTGCCAATGTATTGTTGATGCCATTTTTAAATTATCTTTAGCAAAATTTTTTTCAAGCATGCGATATTGTCCAATGATTTCTGCATTCTGTTGGATTACCTCTCTTTGAAATGGGCACAAATAAGGACCTCATCCAACCACTTGGCCAGGTAGCTGTCTTCTAAACTTCTTGGAACAGATGAGTGAGTGGCTCCAGTGCTGCATTAGTTTGTTAAAACATTTCAATTTGTATTCCATCAGTTCCTGGACCTTGTTCTTTGTCAATGCTTTCTGTGTCCATTGGACTTCTTCCTTAAGTATCATTGGCTCTTGATCATATTCTACATTTTGGAATGGTTGGACTTTTTTTTTTGTACAATGACTGGATATTTTTAAGTTTTTACTGTTAATTCAGTGATAGTTTACATGGGAGAATATCAGCTTTACATTCATCCTAATGTACTTCATTTCAATGGAAATGATTACAATCCCTTCCATGCATCATCATTCAACAGCATTTGCTTCCATTCCCTCTGGGTTCTTTTTGCATGTACACCGAAGCACTCAGGAATATATAACCATTCAAACAACCAAAGGACATACCCTGCAAGCCTGCCTGTCCCCTCCGCCCCCCAGCCACTAGCACACAGCCCCTCTCCCCAGCTCCCTCCTTGAGTCTAGAGTCCCCAGCTGCTTCATCTCTCCACATCATCGTCTCTGCCTCCATCTTTGGCATTGTTGCGTCTCTGGATAGGGTCCCACACTCTGGTCTTCTCCCTTGGTGGTCCCAGCGTCCTTTGTTCCTGGACTGCAAGATCAACCACACCCCTGCTTTTGTTACAAAATGTCCACCTTTACATTTGCAACATTCATGATCAGTCCTGATAGCAGTTATTCACTATTGAACCACAAGAGTCTTATCCCTGTCTCTTTTCACAAGCCCCGTCTATAGACAGGTTGGAAACCACTCTGGAGATTTTACCTCCCCCCCGTCCTCCCCCCCCTCCCCGCACCCTCTGATACTAAGCTCCCTCTTGAAAACTTGTAAA
>NW_006408821.1:658881-666523 GCF_000296735.1 Chrysochloris asiatica
CCATGGCACTTTCAATATTCTCCAACACCATAACTCAAAAGCATCAATTCTTCTATGGTCTTCCTTATTCCCTGTCCAGATTTCACATGCATATGAGGTTATTGAAAATACCATGGCTTGGGTCAAGTGTACCTTAGTCTTCAAACTGACATGTTTGCTCTTCAACTCTTTAAAAAATATCTTGTGCAGCAGATTTGCCTAATGCAATACGTCATCTGATTTCTTGACTGCTGCTTCCATGAGTGTTGATAGTTGATCTAAGAAGAATGAAGTCCTTGACAACTTCAATCTTTTCTCCTTTGATAAGAATTTTGTTTATTAGTCTAGTGGTGAGGATTTTTGTTTTCTTTACATTGAGATGCAATCCATACCAAAGGCTAAGGTCTTTGATCTTCATCAGTAAATATTTTAAGTCTTCTTCACTTACAGCAAGCAAGGTTGTATCATCTGCATGTCTCAGGTTGCTAATGAGTCTTCCTCCAATCCTGATGCCACTTTTTCTTCATAGAATCCAGCTTCTCAGATTATTTGCTCAGCATACAGCTTGAGTACATATGGTGAAAGAATACAACCCTATTGTACACCTTTCTTGATTTTAAATCATTCGGTGATCCCATGTTCTGTTCAAAAAACTGCCTCTTGGTCCAGGTACAGATTTCTCATGAGCACAATTGAGTGTTCTGGAATACTCATACTTTGCAATGTCATCCATAGCTTGTCATGATCCACACAATCGAAAGCCTTTACGTAGTCAATAAAGCACAGGTAAACATCTTTCTGATATTCTCTGCTTTCAGCCAAGATCCATCAGACATCATCAATGATATCCCTTGTTCCCCGGCCTCTTCTGAATCCAGCTTGAACCTCTGGAAGTTCTCTGTCAATGTATGCTTGCAGCTGTTTCTGTATTACCTTCAGTAAAACTTTACTTACATGGGATATCAAAAATATTTTCTGATGATTTCTGCATTCCATTGGGTCACCTCTCTTTGGAATGTGCACAAATATGGATCTCTTCCAATCAGTTGGCCATACAGTTGTCTTCCAAATTTCTTGGCATAGATGAGTGAGTGCCTCCTGTACCGCCTCACTCTGTTGAAAGATTGTAATTTTTATTCCATCAATTCCTGGTGCCTTGTTGTTGTTGTTGTGAAGTGCTGTCGAGTAGGTTCCGACCCATAGCAACCCTGTATAGGGTTTTTGAGGAGCAACTGGTGAGCTTGAACCACTGACCTTGCAATTCAAATGGCTTTGCAATCTGGAGCATTAACCCACAGCACCACACCAGGACTATTCTTAGATGAGGTTTTTTGCTCCTGGAACACCTATACCGGGTCACTGTGAGTTGGAACTGACTCAACAGCACACATAAGTAGCATGTAAGTATATATATATAAAAATGTGTGTTTGTGAGAGCAGAGAGGAGGACGGGGGAGGAGATGAAAAAGAAAGGGGAGGAGTTTAGATTGTAGAGGAAATGCGAAGATAGAGAAAAACATGTGATAAATATTCAGAACATATTGTAATATCCCAGGGATTTGCATTTTGGATTGAAGTATATCTAGTGTGGAGTTACAAGATAAGCACTGGCCTGTTAAACACAAGGTCAGCAGTTCAAATCTTCCAGCCCCTCCTAGAAAACTCTAGATAGGATTGCTGTGAGTCAGAAATGACTCGATAGAACTTGGTAACAACATTTTAATAAAAACCATATATAAACCATAGTATAAAAATTGTTGTTGGTAAGTGCTGTTGAGTGGGTTCTGACTCATAGCGACCCTCTATCAAGATTCCAAGGAAGGGCTGTTTAGTTTGAACTACCGACCTTGTGGTTCAAATTGACCTGTGGTACAAGTATTAAAATGTTAAGTGCCGTGGAGTCAGTTCCGACCCATAGTGACCCTGTATAGGGTTTCCGAGGAGTGACTGGTGAGCTTGACCTGCAGACATTGTGGTTCAAACTGACTTTGAATCCAGTGTGTTAACCCACAGCACCACACCAGGACTCCACGTATAAAAATAGTGATGATAGTGTGCCACGGAGTAGGTTCTGACTCATAGCAACCCTGTATAGGGTTTCCGAGGCTGTAAATCTCTATGGGAGCAGAAAGCCTCATCTTTTTCCTGCGGATCCACTGGTAGTTTCAACCTACTGACCTTGAGGTTAACAGCCCGACTCGTAACCACTACGCTACCAGAGCTCCTTTGATAACTATAAAACACCAAACAAAAAGGCACCTTTCTTTCCTACCTCCTGGTGGTGCTGTAGAATGAGCTTTGGACTGCTAACCACAAGGTTCACAGTTCAACCAGTTGCTCCATGGGAGGATGAGGCTTTCTGCTCCCATAAAGATATTGCTGTGGTGAAGTGCCATTGAATTGGTTCCAACCCATAGCAACCCTGTATAAGGTTTCTGAGGAGCATCTGGTGAGCTTGAACCAACGACCTTGCAGTTCAAGGCTTTGTAGTGTTTATTAACTGAAATATTAATAAACCCACAGCACAGCACCAAGAATCCAATAGCAACACACAAGTCTCCATTGACAGATGAGTGGTGGTTATGCATGAAGTGCATTGTCAAGGAATTGAACCTGGGTCTCCTGAGTGGAACAGGAAAATTGTACCACTGAGCCGCCATACTGTGAGTCAAAGATGCACAACCTTGGAAATCCTTGCAGTGTCACTTTAAGTTGGAACTGACTTGATGGCACTTAACAACAACAACAAGGCCCACTTTACAAAAAGATTTAATTAGTGTACACTATTTTAAGCTATAAATATATATTCCTACCTGTTGTTAAGTGCTGTCAAGTCGGTTTCAACTAATAGCGGCCCTCTATAGGGTTTCCAAGAAGAGATTTGTGGATTTGAACCACCGACCTGGTGATTAGCAGTCCAGTGCTTATCCTACAATGCCACACTATCTGTACAGGAAAATATTTCTGCAGTGCAGTTAGTTACTTCAGATGTCTCGTCTACCTATAGTCTTTGCAACTCCCAATGGACAACTCTTCCCTGATGGGTCTGGGTAAGAGAAATTGGGAGAAGTTGTGAATAAGATTATGTGATTCAGTTGTAAGCAATTGTTCACAGGATTAACTGTGAAAACTTGGAATTCTAAGGTGGATATAACATGAGCCATCTCAGAAGTAGGAGGAAGCCATCTCACTACCATCAAGGAAGAAGAACCAGCAGTGGAGATTATCCTCTGTACCCCAAGATTCCTGTGCTTTGAACCTCCTTGACTGAGGAGCAGGAAGCTGTGACAACAGAGGAGTGGCAGAATTGCAGTAGCAGCAGAACCAAGATCCAGGGCACCAGTAGCCTATGGAGCAAGGAAAACTGAGTGCTTTTGAGGAGGAGACTCAACTTGTGGAGTAGAGTGCCTCCAGACACTTACTTACTTATGGGGCTAGAGCTGAGTACCTTCAGGTTGAGGCTTAGAGTAGAGTGGAGTGCCCTTTGGGCATTTATCAGAAACCCTAAAAAAGTTTTGTAACATTGCTCAAGCAGGGCAGGGGCCAGGTTGAGGATCTGAGGACAAGAGAGACCCCTAACTGCAGGCACAATTGAGGATAGGCTGTCCTGACTGGAAGAACTGTGCCCTGAGCATTTCTGACCCTGAAATGTAATCTGTTAACTTCCCTAGTAAACTTCACAACTGTGAATATGGTGTTTGTGTTCTGTGTGGCCATTGCAATGAATTATTGCACGAAGTTAAGTAGACAGTGCTATGGGAAAGATGGTTGGTGTTGAATTGGCAAGGAAGGTCAGAGGGTGGACCCATGTTTAAACTTGGTTTTACAGCAGTTGGCATTGGGCTGATGCTTAGTTTGAGTCTCCATTTCTCCACTGCCTTCTACAACATTCTTTTTATAATTTCACTTTGTTAAACTTAATTACAATGTTATTCTCACTGCTTTTATATAGCAGGTATACCTTTTTATACATTCACAACAGTATTGATAGTGATGCATATGTTATGCAGTTTTTAAATGACCAAAAACAATATAACATTTAGGAAGCAAGTCTTACAATTGAGCAAATAATACATAAAATTAATCCATTGAGTCTAAATCATGATTGTCACAACTGTAAATGTAGCAGATATGTAACTAAAAGGAGGAAATAGTTAATCTTCCATTTCTATTGGAAGAGGACAGAGGAGCCTAGGAACAGCAAGAGGGAATAGCATGAATGGAGTGTGGTATCCTAACCAGAAAAGCAGTGACAGTAGAGACAGTGGCAGAAGTGATGGCAGAAGAGAGAGAGCAGCTGAGGACTCTGGGCCCATGGACTGAGAAAGGCTGTGTGCCTGCAGACAGGAGGCTGACTTGCAGAGTGTGCCATTTGGACATTTAAACAAATATGTGTTTTCTGTTTTTTATGTGTACATCAAAAACAAAACAAAACAAAAAACGGAATAGAGGTAAATACTGTTGACTGGTGGTAGCTGGAGAAGATTGTAATCATTGCAATGAAACAAAAATGATTTGTTGAATGTAAAACTGATAATCTGCCATGTAAGCTCTCACTCAATTCACAAAAAAATTTTTAAAAAAGAAAAAAGGAAAGGATCTTTGAGAGAACTAAAGATTAAAATATCTTGCTGCACCAAAAAAATCTAAAAAAAAAAAACCAAAAAAACATTTGAGTCCAAAACCTAAGACTCGATCAGGTATGTATAGAAGCTCATTGTAATGCATATTAAGCAACAACAAAAAAAAGTCTTAAAATATTTTGGTCCATCATTGGTAGGCAAAGAACATGAGTCTACCTTTAAATCACTTACATTTTTTATCTTCACATTTCTGTGATTCCTTTGAAAAATTCTAAGCAGTGTGCCTCTAGGCACTTAGATGGGACAGCTAGATTTGCTGACCCATAGATTTAGAGAAAGTGCCTTAAGGTTGAGGCTTATAGCAGAGTGGTGTTCCTTGTGAGCATTTATCAGCTGCCCTGAAAGACGTTTGTAACATTGCCCTGCCAGCGATAGGCCTGCCTGTGGCCACATCCGAGAAGCTGTCCTGTCTGGAAGAATTGTTTCCTGAGTATGTTCTGATCCTGCATTTTTACATTTTTGCCTGCTGAACTCACCTAATAAACACCTTAACTAAGAAAAAAATAAAAGAAAAATTCTCTCTATATTTTAAAGGTGACTAAAAAAATCCTCACCACTGGACTAATAAACAACATTCTTATCAATGGAGAAAAGACTGAAGTTGTCAAGGACTTCATTCTTCTTGAATCGACTATCAACACTCACGGAAGCAGCAGTCAAGAGAACACAAGACGTATTGCATTAGGCAAATCTGCTGCACAAGACCTTTTTAAAGTGTTGAAGAACTAAGGTGTCAGCTTGAGGACTAAGGTACACCTGACCCAAGCCATGGTATTTTCAATAACCTTATATGCATGTGAAATCTGGACAGTGAATAAGGAAGACCGTAATAGAATTGATGCATTTGAGTTATGGCGTTGAAGAGAATATTGAAAGTGCCATGGGCTGCCAAAAGAACCAACTGATCTGTGTTGGAAGAAGTGCAGCCAGAGTGCTCCTTGAAAGCCAGGATGGCCAAACTTCATCTCTCATACTTCGGACACATTGTCAGGAAGGATCAGTCACTGGAGAAGGATATCATGTTTGGTAAGGTGGAGGGTCAGAGAAAAAGAGGAGGACCCCCAGTGAGATGGATTGGCCAAGTGGCAGCATCGATGGACTCAAGTGTGGCAACAGTAGTGAGGCTGGCCCAGGATAGGGCAGTGTTTCGTACTGCTGTGCATAAGGTCACTATGGGTCAGTACCGACTTGATGGCAACTAACAACAACAACAACAAAACATATTTAGAGCACTGGTGTGGCACTGTAGGATAAGCTCTGGACTACTAGCTACAAGTTCGTTGGTTCAAACCCACCAACTACTTCTTAGAAATCCTATACAGAGTCACTATGCATTGGAGTCAACTCAATGGCACTTAACAACAACAATAAACATTTGTAATAGATATAGTTGATTTTCCCCCCAAAGAAATCATTTTGGGGGGAGTGCACTACTAAGGGGTATAGTAGGAAAATCCCACCTTCATCTCAACTGTGTGATAAAGGTCAGCATGAACCCAATTCCAACAGTGTAAAAATGAGTCTAATGTTCACTTTACTACTTTTCCTCTTCACCAGCTGCTTAGATGGTACACTCTGATCTTAGCCACTCACAGCACATCTTTCAGGCCACCTGCACATGCAGCATTTTCGGACCCGTCACCCATAGCTAAGTTACAGCTCATGTGTAGGGATGGACAACTTTCAGACTACCAAATAGACACCAGTTGCTGCTGATTCTTTCAGCTGGGTTTGTTAATTCACAGAAACAATTCAGAAAACAAAGTATACCATACTTATGGTTGTTGTTGTTAAGTGCCATTGAGTCAGTTCTGAGTCAGTCAGTATAGGGTTTCCAGGGAGTGGTTGGTAAGTTTGAAATGCTGACCTTGTGGTTCAAACCAACCTTTTTTTTTTTTTTTTTGCAGGGCTGGGTCTTTATTACGTCTGGCAGCCAGTCTGAGAGGCAGGGACCCCAGAGTCCACCACAGTATGGATGGGAGCCCCCAAAGAGGAGGTTACCTCACTGGCCAGCCCACCACAGTGGACATCATAGGCCCAGACTAGGTCCACACCCTCACCCACCACAGCCACGGCAGTTCAAATCATCAATCACTCTTTGGAAACTCTATAGAGTCATTGTGTGTTGAAGCAGACTTGAAGGCACTTAGCAACAACAACAACAACAACCATACTTATGGTTCTAACTTTATTACAATCAAAAGCATACCAATGAAGTGACGGGTGATATCTGGTAGAGGTCACAGTACGGAGTTTCCATGCTGCAAAGAGGAATGTGTTGCCCTCTCATACAGGGTCACCAACCAGTAAGCTCCCCAGAGACTCAGAATTCCAAGTTCTTATTAGACTCATCATAACTATGGTAAATTAGATCGTTCCTCTTGAGGCTTTGGCATCATCGGTGCCTTGGGTGGTCCCTCTTGGTCTGATCAGCTCCTAATCATTAGCCTCAATATAGTATGACTAGAAAGTACTGAGAACAGGGTCAAATTGCTTTTTGCAAGGTGAATCTACACTTCACAGGGAGTGGTGCTTAAGGAGTACCAAGTGTTAACAACTTTTTTTACCCCAATGCTTTACTTCTTTCCCTTTTCCCTGAAAAAAAATCAGAGGATTATTTCTCTTTACATGGTGACCAAATTTCTTGTTAATGATTAGATTCTTAGAGGAAGTGTAATATTACTATGATTTATTTTCATGTATTTAATTGGTTATATTATATTGTATAATGTAGTTTTCTGATTATAAAAATAAATTTGAATATGGCATTTTCTTTACAGATAAATAACATTGTTAATTCACCTTATAGGTAAAAGTATTACTGCTACATTGCAAGTCATATTTTTGAGGTTTTAATTTTCTTTTTTTAATTTAGATAACACCTTAACCATTATCTGGACATTTTAAATTCAACAATACCATTCAATCTTAATTGAACTGAATTATAAACATACATTTAACCTGCATTCAGTTGTTTTGAGATTATATTAATACCTTTTAAAATTTTTATTTTGTTAATA
>NW_006408821.1:669407-670335 GCF_000296735.1 Chrysochloris asiatica
CACTAGACGCTGTTCATTACTATTTTTCCAACTACACCTTTAAATTATGTTTAGAGTGGATCTGATTTAAGCTGCATTTAATTTTTTAAACTAAATTTCAGAATTCTAAAACTAAAAAGGGGGAAACAAAAGATGATTTGCATCAGTGGTTAGGACATTTTAAGTATTAAATATGCTTGTGCTGGAAATAACCTGATTCAGCTTTGATATATGAACCAAGTGTTTGAGTATTTCTTAAAGATTATAGGGAGGTAGGAATAAATGGAATTATTTTGTTCATCTTTTAAATTATTTGCTTGCATATATATTTCACCTCTGCTTTCTGTCTCCCAAATTCTAAGTTTAATTAGATAAACTAAAAAGGAAGATTAATGTTGCATGTTCTAAGCAAATGTACTCCTGGTGTGGCGCTGTAGGATAAACACTCACCATAAGGTCAGTTCAAACTCACCAGACACTCCTTGGAACCCCTATACAGGCTCACTATGAATCACAACTGACTCAATGACACTTAACAACAACAACAAAGATATATTGTGCTTATTTAGAAATGTAACAGTAAAGAAATGAACCACTACCCCTGTGACCCACAAGCACTGACATAAAAAACTTCTAATATGTTATCAATTTGACAAGGAATAGTATTCAGGTGCAAATAAAAGTTACTTTTTAATCTTAAATTTGACTTGCAATGTGCGTTTGTATGTATGTAAGGGAAGAGTATATTTGTTGATAGACAATGTTGAACTTTATCAGAATATTGTGAGTTAATGTAAAGTTTCCTCTTGGAAATTTTAAGAGACTATAAGAATTGTGTGCTACTCTTGAAAACACATTTATGGAGTGCCTACAACATGCTTAGTACTATGTAAGGCTTTGCGTATACAGAGATATAAAATACAGTTTTAGTATAGGAAACAGACTGGTC
>NW_006408821.1:670737-671375 GCF_000296735.1 Chrysochloris asiatica
TATCTGTCAGTGTTTCTCTGCTATTCATAAGGTTTTCAGTGACTAAATGTTCGGAAGTAGTTTCTCACTCCTTCCTAGTCTTACTTCGTCTGGAAGCTCATCTGAAACCTGTCCACCATGGGTGACCCTACTGGTATTTAAAATACCAATGACATAGCTTCCAGAATCATAGCAACTCACAAACCACCACAGTATGACAAACTGACAAATGAGTGGTGGCTATGAAGAACTCCAAATCCATTAATTGACAATCTGGCTCATAAAAACTCACTATTTCTTCTTTCATGCAGCTGCTGAAGATTTATCGCTGGTGTCACACTAATTGCTTGGCTCAGAAAATGTCATTATTGTTTAAAGGAGAGTCTGAAAGACCAATTAGAGAAAAACTTAGTCCTTCCTAATAATTTCACCAGATCTAAAAACATGTAGAAAACTAAGAAGATTGGAAGAGAGACTGGTCAAATGTCAAAAACAAATTGCCATTTGTGATATCTGAAGTTATCCTAAGTATCCTCATATTCGCCCCAATACCTTTGTGTCATTTGTCAGCATTAGACTTCAAATGTGTACTTTTAACTTTGCTTTTATTAAGGAAGAAAAAAAATCAATGAAAATGTTTTACTTTTTTTTTTTTTTTT
>NW_006408821.1:673446-674002 GCF_000296735.1 Chrysochloris asiatica
GCCATCTTGTTTGTCTCCCCCTGTTTTACTTTTCACATGAAGCTTTCCAATGACATTGTCTATTAAACTTCCATAAAAAAGTTTCTGAGTCTGGTGTATATAAGTAAGCTTTTTATCACTAGAGAAACTAGTATTATTGCTTTCCTGATTGAAGTTACATAAACTAGCTGCTTTTCCATCTTTGCCTACTGGCCAGATTTTGTGCAATCATTGTCATGACTTTATTTATCTAGTCAACTTTTTATTGTGAGTTGAGTGAAGGTTCACAGAGCACATCATTAGTTTTACATACAACAAATTATAGACTTTGTTTCATTTCAATGATTGCAATCCCTTCCATGTAATATCAGTTATACTACTTCTTCCCTGTGATTGTTTGCATTCCACTTTCTTTCCCAACTCTTTTGAATTTTGTCCTTAGGGTAATACTGCCCATGTGATCTTTTGTGTGTGTGTGTGAATTGAGTTATAGTTTACATGGGAGAACATTTGTTTTACACTCATCCCATCATATTTCATTTCATTGTAATGATTACAATCCCCTCTGTACATTATC
>NW_006408821.1:674312-679106 GCF_000296735.1 Chrysochloris asiatica
CACTCCACTCCTGCTTAACTCCCTTGTTGGTTCCAGGGTCCCCCACTTCTGGACTGCAAGATCAACCACTTCCCTCTTTTTGCTACAAAACCTCTACCTTTACAGTTGCAACAATCACAATCAATCATGATAATAATTACTTACTATAGAGCCACATGAGTCTTATCTCTGGGTGTCATCATGATGTAAAAATTGAGGACAAGCTGAATTTTATCTGAAGTTTTTTAAGGGCATTAGTGTCCTGAGATTGGGTGAAAATATGTATACATCAATGCATCAGTGTTATTATTATCCATGACTTTTTACTTGTCAACTAGACCTGTGGACATCACTCAGCAGACAGATGGGCCTGGGGCTCTTCCCATTCCCCTTCATGGGTGCCTGTGGTCTTTCAGAAGAAGTTCCTACCTCAGGGTGGGTCACCTTGCCCAAGAAGAGGATTCCCTTGGTTCTTTGTTCCATAATGAGCATCAGGGAGGGTCTGTTGAAGAAAACCTTGAGATTTCTCCTATAGGCTGACCTGAACATGATGACTGACCCTGTGACCAAAGCTGCTTTGGTTTCCGACTCATCCACCTCCACAACAGCCTTGTGGACCATCTCAGAAACATGGACATTGGAGTGGTTGGTGATGTCCCTCAAGTTAGCATTGGTGGTGAAGACCTCATGGACCTCCAGCTTGGGGAGGACTTTCTCCAGCTGATAGGAACCCTTGGTGGAGACTCTGGGAAGATAGAGCTGGCGCTGCCTCCTTCTGAACATCTTGAGGCACATATGCAGTGTGTTCCCATTCAGTCCATTCTCCACTTACTCCACGGAGCCCACATTGACGAGGATGAACAGAGCAGTGGCATTGCCTTGGTAGGGGATGCCTACCACCTTGCAGGAGAGGTTAAGGTCTTCAAAGTAGTAGAACAGGTCCTCACGGTTCATCATGGGTACTTGTATCACTGTCTCTGAGTTCACATGGAAGGACTTTCCCTGGTGTTTTTGTGGTTGAGGGTTGCTTTGCATTTAGTTTTAAAGAAAATGTAGTTCACAAGGACCATCACTGAATCACTATCGAGGTCTTTAATCAAACCCACAATCTTGCCCTTCATTTGCTTTGCCACATAATCATTGATCTGCTTCTAGTCCCTGGCAGGGTCCCCAAAGTTTCTGGGGAAAGTGTCTGCCAAGTGCAGTGCCTTCATGGGGCTCGGAAAGGAGTCCTGAATGTCCAACTTCTGGTTTGTGAACAGGGCATTGCCAAGGCTCAGTGAAGATCATTCTGGGACCTACTGAGCATCCACAGACACTGCTAGAAGGCTCTGTGGAAAGCCTCCTATGGGGTGTCCGGAACCTGAGGCCTAGGCCCTTCAGGATCTCCATCTTTGTGTGGGACTGTGCCCCCAGGGAGAGCGTGGCCAGGGACACAGAGTTACTAAGTGCGAGAAGAAGATGTTATGACCTAGGTCAGCTGAAGCCAAGGCCCTGTAGAGGTTAAAGGAAAAGTCCCTGCACCTGGAAGACTCCTTGGCAGCAAGGGGGAGCCTCATCCCTCCCCTCCTCGACTCTCGGGTGTAGTGGCAGCTGAGGAGCATCAGACACAAGAAGAAGAAGACCTTATTGTGTCTGCCCCTGGTTCTGGAAGGAAAGCAAAGTTCTCAGAGAAGGCATGGCCCCAGTGCTGCTTCCTTGAGCCAGGGAGGTGGGGTAGGAGGCCTGGGAGAAAGAGAGAAGAGAGTATCTATCTGCAAATCTGACATTGCTCAGACTGCCACATTGCAGCACCATACAGAGATAGTGATGCTGATGAGTGAGAGGGGGCCCAGGACAGACTCAGGGACATGGACATCTAATGGTGGGAATGACAAGGAGGAGAAAAGGACTGGACACCAGGTAAGAAACCACCCTGCCTTCCCACCCAGGTTAAGTGTGTGTACATAGGGGCAGAGGATTCTTCGGTGTTCTGCTTTGCCAGAATTTCAGAGTTCTGAGCTGAACATGGAACTAGAAGCATCTCTTTGTATCTGGCCTCTAACCTCCTCCATTTCAGGGACATTAGAGGTTCTCTCTACCATTGAAGAGTCCCTCCTGGCTACTGTGCCAAAGAAACTGGCCAAGGCACCACCCATCTGTCTGCGGATACTTGTATGTTGCTATGATGCTGAGTAGGTTTCAGACAAGCTTGCAGACTGAAATGGAGTAAGAGGAAAGGCCTGGTGATCTGCTTCCTGAAATCAGTCAGTGAAAACTTTGTGGATCACCATGGTCTGATCTGAGGATGGCACAGGACCAGGCAGTGTTCTGATCCATTGTGTATGTGGTTAGCATGAATCAGAGGCTGACTTATATCAGCTAACCCCCACAACCACTACCGGGGAAAGACGCCATGTGAGGACAAAGCAGATGTCTATAACATTGCCGGCACTCACCAGAAATTAGGAAAGAGGCTCACAGAAGAAATCAATAGGGCCGAGACCCCCAGTTTGCACTTGTAGAAGTGTGAGAAAATACATTTCTGTTCTATAGGGTCACTCTCTTTGTGATGGGCAAGTTGAGGTCCCCACCACCCATCTGTCAGTTTGTGATGGCTTAGGTGTTGCTCTAATGCTAGCAGCTGTGCCATTCATAATTCAAATCTCATCAGGTAGACAGATTTCAACGAAGCGTCCAGACTAAGATGGACTAAGAAGAATGCTCTGGAAATCTATTTCTGAAACCTAGTCAAGGACAACCCTATGAACCTTATAAAATATTGGCTTATATAGTGCAGGGCCAGGCAGCATTTTGTTCTGTTATGCACGGGGTTGTTGAGAGTCAGAAGGCAATTAACAACAGTCAGAAGTTCTGCCCCTCAAAGTCCATGCTCCTAACCAGCATACTGTGTGATTTCCTGAGATCCAGTGGGCCCTCCCACTACTGCTGATAGCTGCTCATCAGTAGATAAGTTAGAAACACAGCCCGAGTTTCCCAGCCGGACACTCCCTCTGTTTCTACATGGAGAGTGACCTTGGTCGAAGTCTTTGAAAGGCCAAATGTGTGTGGGTGGTTTGATCTCTGTGTCCTCAGCACAGTGTGGCCCCTACTGCAAGGCATCAGAGCCATCAGCATAACCTAGTTAGGATTCTTCTAAAGAGAAAACTCAGCTCAACTGAACACAGAGTTTAGGGAGTAGAGAGGAGGGATGAGAAGGACCTGGGAGGAGATGGGAGGGCAGAGCCCACTGAGCTGGATGTCACAGAGCAGTTGCAGAGGTAGGGCCCAGAAGGGCATAGAAGGGTCATTATGGTCTCCCATCTTCCCCCTGAGGCAGCTGGCCAAGTGACCACAGATAAGGCCTTTCACTTGCCAAGGCTCAGTTTCTTCAGAAGCAGAAAAGGCGCTGTTGTGGGCTGTGAATAGCTCCTTTCCAGCCTAGGTGAATATTAGGAATGTGATGGTCAGGAGCCACTTCTACAAGTGCCCCTGGGTCTCCCTGGAGAGCAGGGCCTCTGTTGAGGGCCCAGCAACACCTAAGCTCACTGGGCTGCATGTTCGAGACTCAGACTTCCTGCTCCACCTGAAACAACTCTCTCTATTTTAATTAGAACTACTGTTACTGAGGAGTCCTGGTGTGGCGCTGTAGGATAAGCATTGGACTGAAAGGTTGGTTTGAACCACAAGGCCAGCAGTTCAAACTCACCAGCCACTCCTTGGAAACCCTATACAGGGTCGCTATGAGTCAGAATCGACTTGATGGCTCGTAACAACAGCAAAACTGTTGCTGAGTCAGTATCTGGGTGGTGCCAATAGCTATGTGCTTGACTATTAAACAAAAGGTTGATGGTTCAAATCTAACCAGAGACAACTCAGAAGAAAGACCTGGCAAAAGCTACGACAAAAGCAGTTCCCCAGGTGTTTCTTGACTCACAAGGGGTTGCCATGAGCACAAATTGACTGATGGCAACTGGTTTGGTTTGAATTGATTTACTGAGCACCTACTAAACCCTGTCAGAGTATCTTCTGACATCCATTTTTATCTTTTTCTTCTTGTTGTTATCTTAATGGCCTTTTGCTTTCTTCCTGTATGATATTCTTGATGTTATTGCACAACTCTTCTGGTCTTTTTTTGCTAATATTGCCCCCCTTCATATACCTAGCAACCGTTAAGCTGAAAATTGGACCACGGAGGGTGAGTTCCTTTCCAGACCACAAGGGTAGTCGAGGGCCATAGTATCAGATTCCTTCAGTCTCTTTCTAATCAGTATATCCTGTGTATTTTTTTCTTTTATTTTCTTTCTTTAAAAAGTTTTAAATTTCTTCCCATAGTTTCTGTCACTCAATCTAAGCCCTTCTAATGTGATCAGAGCAGTTGGTAGTGGTAGCCCAGCACTGATCTCAGTGTTGTGGATACCTATGTTCGTCTGTTCCACTAGTCCATTGAACTAAATGATTCCAAGCATCTTCAGTTTTCATCACTCTTCTTTCATCTATTCATGGAGAGACCAATACCTGCTCCTTAGATGACTACTCCCCATTAACTTTTTTTTTTTAAATTTAAGGTTTTTATTGTGGATTGAGTGAGAGTTTACAGGACATAACATCAGTTTTACATTCAACAAATCATATACCTTGTTTCATTACATTGATGATAATACCCTCCATGAACCATCAGTTAAAAGTATTTCTCTCTATCCACTTTAGCTTTTTAAAAAACAAACAAACAAACAAACAAACAAACAAACAAACAAAAACACCACTCAGGCATATATAATAAACTACATCTCCAAAGGGCACATTCTACAAGTCTGCTCCTGGCCACCAGCTCTT
>NW_006408821.1:693502-694555 GCF_000296735.1 Chrysochloris asiatica
AGTCTATTTTATCCAGTAATCTACCTGACCTTCCCAGCATCTGGAATTCTGTTCCTCTGTGTTAACCTTCTTTCACATTGTAATTGTTTTGATCATAGACTGACCTCCCGGATCCTCTGTTCTTACCATTTTATTCTGTTCTTGACTCTTTCATTTGACGACTGAGTTCACGTACATCATTGTGTAGTTGTTGTCTGTTCTTGTTGGTTCTCAGTCCACAGAACTTACTTTAGGATGTTTTTCATAGCAGGGCTGGATTTGGCAAAATCCTTTAGCTTCTGTTTATCCTGGAATGTTTTGATTACACCATCATATTTGATTGACAGCTTTTCTGGATAGAGGATTCTTGGGTGGCAGTTTTTTTCTTTCAGAGTTTTATATATATATCTCCCCATTGTCTTCTTGCCTCCATGGTTTCTGTTGAGAAATCCGAGCTTAATCTGATTTGCTTTCCTTTGTATGTTATATTTCTCTTTTCCCTAGCTGCTTTCAAGATCCTATCCTTAGCTTTGATTTTGGAGAGCTTGATTATTATATGTCTTTGTGATTGTCTTTTAGTGTCTATCCATCCTGGGGTTCGTTGAGCTTCTCGAATGCTTATCTTTTCAGTTTTCAGGATGTTAGGAAAAATTTCTTCCAGAAGGTCTTCAACTATCTCCCTGTGGACTTGTGTGATTGTTACTGTTCTGGAATGCCAATAATTGTCAAGTTATTCCTCTTCATGTTGGTCAACATGAATATTAGACCTTCTTCAGATATTTTTTTATCCTTTTTTGTGTTTGCTTGTCTATCTTAGTAATGTTGAGAGATTTATCTTCTAGATCACTAGTTCTGGTTGCTATCTCTTCAATTCTACTCCTTTGACCTTTCAAAGTATTGTCCATTTCTGATATTGTATTATTAATCATTTGGACCTCTTTCTGTAGGTTTTGAATTGTTTCCAATGCTGTATTTATCTTATTTGATTGTTCCTGTAGCACTTTCCTGACTTCTTCCTTATTTTTCTCAACTCCATTATATAGTGTTTTGATACATTTTATAATAATGTTTCTG
>NW_006408821.1:696106-697899 GCF_000296735.1 Chrysochloris asiatica
AGATTTACGGCCTCGGAAACCCTGTACAGGGTCGCTATGAGTCAGAACCTACTCAGTGGCACACAGTCACCACCACCACCACCACTAGTGATAAGCTTGATTTTATTGAAGCTCTTAGCCTTTTTTAGGATAATTTTATACTTGTCATTTTTCCAGTGATTCTCAACCAGAAGTGATTCTGCCCCTCAAGGGACATTTCTAATATCTAGGGACATTTTTGAATGTCTTGACTGTCGTGTTTGTGGGTGCTATTGAACAAACAAATATCTATTAAACCAATTGAGAATAAGAAAAATAAAATAATTCATGTAGCTTTCACTTATTCCTTGTCTAATGTTTTTCTTTATGTAGATCTGAATTTGACTTATATTTAAAAGAAATGTTTCCTCTGAAGAAGTTATTTTAACATTTCTTGCAAGGTATACCCTTGGGCTTTGTCTGAGAAAGTCTTTATTTCTTCTTCACTTTTGAACAAAATTTCACTCAATACAAAATTCTCAGTGACATTCCTTCTTACCCAAACTTAATATATTGCTGTCTTCTTGCTGAATTGTTTCTGAAAATAAATAATTCTTGTTCCTCTATATGTAAAGTCAGGTTTATTTTCCTCTCTAACTTCTTCCAAGATTTTCATTTTGTCTTTGCTTTTTTTGTAGTTTAAATATGATATGTTTCAGTATATTTATTGTTTGGTCTTCCTGGATATGTGGATTAATTTTGGAAAATTATTGGCCATTATTACTTCTAATATGTGTGCTCTGCTTTTTTTTCCCCCTTAAAAATAATACTGTGTTTTCAGTGAAGGTTTAACAGATTCCCATTCAACAATTTCTTCACCAATTATTCTGCAACATTGGTTACATTCTTCACAATGTGTGAACATGCTCATTTCCATTTGAGTAGTCTGTTCCCATGAATCTACTTTCCCTTCCTCTTTACCTTCTTATCTTTGCATTAGAGTAACTTTTGACCATTTGGTCTCATATACATATTTTTTAAAGGAATGCAGTACTCGTGTATGATATTCTTTATTTTTTAAGCCGATCTGTTATTTAGCTAAAAAGATGACCTCAGGGGCTACTTTTGGTTCAAGGTTTAAAGAATATCTCAGTAATAGCCTTATTACTGAGGCCTTCAGTCTCAATTGGTTCAGTAAATATGTTTTACTTTGGTTTGGTTTTAGGAATTTGAAGTTCTGTTTTCTCCTACTCTATCAGAATTCATCTATTATGGCTCTGATCATTTGTATACTATTTCCTCTGCTATATTTTCTTCTCCTTCTGGTATTTAAATTATACATCTGTTACACTTTTTGTAGTGGTCTCAAACTTCTTGAATATTCCCTTCCATTTTTTTGTCAAAAATCTGATATGACATATATTGTTGTTTTTAAGTACCTTTGAATTGGTTCCAACTCATAGTCACCCTGTATAGGGTTTCCAAAAAGCAGTTGGTGAATTTGAACTGCTGACCTTGTGGTTCAAACCAACCTTACGGTTCAAATTGACCTTGCAGTCCAGTGCATTATCCCACAGCACCACACCAGGACATGATATAAAATAGTAACTAAAACCAGTTTCAATATTAAATGTGAGTGATGTGTGCACAACTTGAGCAATGTTGACACTAAACAGTAAATAAGAATAAATGATGTTATTGATAATTCTGTAACATATAATTTTGCAACAGCAAAGTAACAACCAAAAACATCCTGGCTGTATAGGTACATATGTATGCATACATGTATAAAGGAAGATATATGTGTATATGAGTTTCATGCATAGTTGTATTTA
>NW_006408821.1:699699-701348 GCF_000296735.1 Chrysochloris asiatica
GGTTCTGACTTGATGGCACCTGACAACAACAAATATGTCTGTGTATTTGTATGTGTGTTGTACATATGTTCATATGTATAATAAGCACTTGGGGACACAGGTTAGATAGTTCTAAGGCATAATTAAACACCTCATGTGATTGGTTTATTGAGTTTGAAGACTTAGGACCATAGTCTTGTGAAACAGCTTAGTCATTTGGCAAAATATAGTCCATAAAGTTTATATTCTGCATCCTACTTTGGTACATCGCACCTGGGGGCTTAAAAGCTGTGAGTGATAACCTAACATACAACTGTTAGTCATTATACATCTTGAGTAAAAGAAGGAAGAAAGAAACTAATGACTCAATAGACTAGTTTACAGGATGAATTGCCTACACAAACTATGGCCTCATGTATCCTGAACTAGAACTTGAACTTGATGGTACCCAGCTGCCACCAACTGTCTGGCCAGGAGCACAATAGTTGGTCCTGGATACAATGGAAGAAAAGTTCAGAACAAATTGCAAATTCTTAAATATAGGTTTACCGGACCAGTTGAGATTTGAGGAATCCCTTCTCCACTTGACTGTCATCTTTATATACTCTTTAAATTTTGAACTGAAAATACTCCTGGCAGTCACTTTTTAGCGAAATTAGAGATTTGCTTATGAAATAATATCACCCATGAGTACCGTGCTCCTTTAAAAAAAAATATCTACATGAGACCAAACAGTCAACATTTATCCAAAAACAAAAATGAGAAGGTCTTAGAAGCAGTGAAAGAAGCTAGTTTTATGACATGGAATAACTAGATTGGAAATAATATAAATTTTGAAACAATGTGGAAATTGTAACCAATGGCACTGAACAACATGTATAGACATTGTTGAATGGGAACCTAACTTGGTATGTAAATTTTCACCAAAACCACAGTAAAATATTTTAAAATAAGCACAATAGTACAGTGAATTTACTTGATATGGCTCTACTAGTCAGTCTTTTTTGTTTTTGTTAGGTGTTACCGAGTTTGTTTTGACTCATATTGATCCTATGCATGATAGAATGAAACACTGCACACTCAAATGTTTGAGTCAAACATTACTGCCATGTTGTCAATCCATTCTGTTTTGGGTCTTCTTTTTCACTGACCCTTCACTTTTCTATATCTGTGCCCATTCCAATGAAAGGTGACCCAATGGAATGCAGAAATGACTGAACAATATCATTAATATCATATGCAGTTAAAATTTTGCTGAAATAATTTAAAAATGGTTGTGCCACTACATCCTCAGGGAGCTGTGAGAAATACAAGTTGGATTCAGAAGAGGAAATGGAATGAGAGATATCACTGTTGACAACAGATGGATTTTAACTGAAAGCATAGAATATCAGAAAGAAGTTTACTTGTGTTTTGTTGATTATGCAAAAGCATTTGATTGTGTGGATCCTAACACACTATTTCAAATTCTTAAACAAAGGTTTACTAGACAAGTTGATATTTGAGGAATTCCCTCTCCACCTGACTATCATCTTTATATGCTTTTTAAACTTTGAACTGAAAATACTACCGGTGGTCACTTTGACGTTGTAGATGCCAAAGTGGATGACATTGTGAAGAATGGTGTTCCAGAACACTTATTTGTGCTAATGAGTAACCTGTACATAGAC
>NW_006408821.1:702298-703479 GCF_000296735.1 Chrysochloris asiatica
TAGGACCTGACAGTGTTTCATTCTGCTGTGCATAGGGTTGCTGTGAGTTGGAACTGATTTTATGGCACCTAACAACAACATTGAATATCATATTATTAATGAAATAATTTCTATACTGGGACTTCCAGCAAGATGGCTGACTAGGTAAACACACTATGTGGACCCTCTACAACAAAGATATGAGAGATCAATAAAACAGACATGAAAGAAAATTTTGGCACACTGAACTTTCAGAAGAAAGGTTAGAAAAGTGGATTGAGTGCTTGCTGGGAGGAGAACCCAAGGAGGGATGGGAAGAGAGGGAGACTGACTGGTAAATGACTGGCCAGATGCAGCGCCACTATCTTCTGAGCAGCTTTGGCAGTAGAGCTAGGCCTGGCAGAGCAGATTTCAGTAGGTGACAGTAAGGTGTGATTTTTCTTTCTCCCCACACTCCTCTGGTGACCAGAGGTGTGGCCAGCTCTCACCCTCACCCACTCCTAGTGCTCTCTGGGAATTCAGAGCCACATGGTTGGGAACCACACCAGTGTGAGTTGTGGGCTGAATATACGACTCTGGTATGTCACTTTGGTGCCTGGATTTGGGTGGGCTCAACTCCAGACCTACAAAACCTTCAGGGCCACCAGACCAACGTTTAACCAGTCAGCCTATCTCCAGCTGCCAAGTAGTCCTAACAGACACTGAAACCAGCTGCATCAAGGATCCCCAAGGACTAATTCCAGACTGAATATAGATAACATTAGGGTCAAGAACTCTGCTGTCACATCCCTTCCACAACCATATTGTTAACTCCTTGAATTGTAGGAGCTCACCACAGATTTCTTCCCTTCTGGCCCAATAACTATGCTGTTTGTTTTTACAAATACAACAACCCAAAAATGCTCTGGAGACAACAGACAATGTTAGCTCACATGAAGAAACAAGAGAGAATGACTCAAACAAACAACCAAGATGTAGAGCCAGAAATGTTTCTGAAGAAGAAAAAGCAATGTAGCTAACTGAAAAAGAATTCAAGATAATGTTAATTGTTGTTGTTGTTAGGTGCCATCGAGTCGGAACTGACTCATAGTGACCTTATGCACAGCAGTAGGTACTTTCAAAGGATCGATAGGAAGATTGAGGAAAGCAAGATCACAATAAAAATTTTAGAAGAATTTAGGAAAACACTACAAAAACAAACA
>NW_006408821.1:707475-708717 GCF_000296735.1 Chrysochloris asiatica
GAGGTAAAAGGGCTGAATAAAAAAATTTAAAAGGCAGCTCGAGAAGACTAGAAAACCAAAAGGGAAGAGCGTGCTTAGCATTCCTTAAGCTAAGGAAACTGAAGACAAAATTCAAGCCTTGAATTGAAATATTGAAGAATTCTATGGGCAAAATAGTAACTGATGCAGAAAGCATCAAAAGAAGATGGAGGGAACACAGAGTTACTGTACCAGAAAGAGATGGTTGATGTTCAACCATTTGAAGAGGATATAATCAAGAGCCAATGATATTGAAGGAAGAAGTTCAAAGTGCATTGAAGGCATTGGCAAAGAATAAGGCTCTGGGAATTTATGGCATACAAAACAAACCTACAAGACTGAAAATAGAGAACTAGAGACAGCAATGTATAATGAAGTCAACTACAAAGCAAGATGAGGGAATAGTATAACTACAGACAGAACTTCCAAATGGCAAGAATGTCAGGTAGATTTCAAGATAAAATAGATTAAAAAATGTTTTATTATGAATTATGTGATAATTTACATGGGAAACAGCTTTACATTCATCTTATCGTATATCGTTTCATTGCAGTGATTACTATCCCCACACGCAACATCAAACAACCAAAAGGTATACCCCGCAAGCTTGCCTCTCAGTCATCAGCACACAGCCCCTCTCCCTGTCTGGGTCTAGAGTCCCCTGACGCTCCATCTTTCCATGTCATCATCTTTACCTCCCTCTCTGGTGTCACTGTTTCTCTGGGTAGGGTCCACTCTTCTCCCTTCATGGTCCCAGGGACATCCGCTCCTGGACTGCAAAGTCAACCACTCCCCTCCTTTTGCTGCAAAACATCTACCTTTACATTTCCAACCCTCAAAGTCAGTCCTGATAACAATTATTCACTATTGTACCACAAGAGTCCTATCCCCAGCCCAACCCAGACAGATTGGATACTACTCAGTGGAAATTCTACCTTTCTCTGTGCCCTCTGGATCTAGGCTCCCTCTTGAAAGCTTGTAAACCAGTCACTTCTTGCCTTTGTAGCCCTCCCACCCCCATTTTGGATAGTCAATGTCCAAGTTGCCCATCCCTGTCTACCCTGTGTACCTAGCGGGTGGGAATGATCCTTGCTATAAAGATCTGTTCCCTCATTTGAGCTACTGCATCCATAGATGTAGGTCAAGTTCACCAAATTGTATCAGATTACTCCTTTTTTCCTCTTCTTTCTTCTTCTAATTGAGTTCTGATCATTCAGCCATTGA
>NW_006408821.1:709477-711449 GCF_000296735.1 Chrysochloris asiatica
CCCCTCAAGTGTCTATTTTACAATGGTATGCAAGGCAAACCAAGATTCAAAAAACAGCCAAGCATCTTAACATTATTTCCCCCCTTAAAACAGATTGTTTTAAGCATGGAAAAAAAAAATCAATAAATTACAGGGCAACCTCAAAGAAAAATAATGTACCTGCACAGGAAAATAAAAAAGACTAAAATCAGAAACATTTAGTAAACATTAACACAACAGAAATGAAAATGAAAAGAACACCTACAAAGAAAATGAACTCAGCATAGAAAATTATATGGAAGAAAGAATCAACAGCATGACTAAAATAAAAAAGCACACACACACAGAAAAATTACAACAATTCATTCATAACTATAGATAATTACACTGAATGTAAGTGTGATTTACATGAAGAGCAGAATGGATAGGAAAATTGGCTCCTTCAATATACTGTCTGCAAGAGACATATCAAAAAGATAGAGACAGGCTAATTGCCCATCAACAGAAAAATGGTTTAACAAACTTTGGTGCATACATATAATGGAATCTTACAAAATTTGAAGAATGGGGATGAATGTATGAAGTACCTCACAATATGGTTGAATCTGGAGGATGTTATATTGAGTGAAATTAGTCAATCACAAAAGGACAAACATTGTATGAGATCAATGTTATAAAAAGTTATAAAAGTATTTTCTTGGTAAAAGAGACAATCTATGATGGCTATGGTTGTAGGGGGAGGGAAAATTCTTCATAGGCTAGAAGGTAGGCATATGTTAGCATGGGTGACAGTACAGGAACTATACAAGAGGGAAGTTAGTAGAGGAAAGATGAAGATAGTGGAGACACAGGAAGGAATGCAAGTAAGTGAATAGAGGTAAATGCTGTTCACAATTGGTACATGGAGGGGAATGCAACCATATAATTAAGCAAAATATATGATAGCTGAATGTAAAACTGATGATCTGATCTGTAAACCTTCATTCTATTCACAAGAAAAAGTCTTAAAAAATAAAAACAAAAGAATATCTGTAATAACAAACAGCCCCCAAATATTGGTGACTTAATACAGTAAAAGTTTATTTCTCACTCTATAAAATCCAAAACAAATGTTCCTGTGGGGTTAATTCTCCCTGATAACTTTCTTCTAAGAGGAAAGTATCTAACTCACCCTTATGGATACATTATGGACTTATCCAGAGAATCAAGAAATAGTCTAACCAGCTTGTTTTCTTCTGCACAACAGACTATAGCTTCTCTTCTAAAGATGGAGGATATTTCACTGTTCTCTCATTCAATATCAACTCAACTAGTTCTGTACTTACATGAAGGTTTATGGAATGGTTAGGGTTTTGTGCAAGCTTGACTAGGACAGGATTTCCAAAGGCTTAGCAGTTGGGATGTGCTTATTCCCATGGTGATGAAACCTAATACAGGAATAGTTAGTTTTATGATGACCAGCTATAAGCAATCAATCAATTGAAGAAAAGTTTCCATGGGGGTGTAGCCTGCTTCCAATGTAATGGACATGCAGGAGGGACATTGTTTCTTTCTTCTGCTTGGACCTGAGACTTTACAATGGTAAATTAATAAACTTCTCTTTATATTGTTGTTGTTGTTAAGTGCCATCAAGTTGATTCCAACCCATAGTGACCCTGTATAGGGTTTCCAAAGAGCAGCTGGTGAGCTTGAACCTCCAACCTTGTGGCTCAAACTGACTTTGCAGTCCAGCACATTAGCCCACAGCACCACACCAGGACTCCTCTCTTTATAGTTACATATACATATATGTTTCACTGGTCTTGGTTCTCTAGAAAACCAGGCCTAAGACATGTGGTACTGAAAGAGTGGAGTTCCAGAGAAACAAAATTGTAAAAATGAAGGTAAAGTCCCCACTGAACAGTTTCCATCTTGTTTAGATGGGTCTAGTGAAAAGAGAGGGGGATAAGATTCATATGATTCAGTAGTGTGTAATTGTTATTATGACTAATTG
>NW_006408821.1:719212-720864 GCF_000296735.1 Chrysochloris asiatica
AGCAGCAACCAGAACCAGAGATCAAGAAATAGTTCTTAGAAATTCAAGTTATTATTGTCAAAATAAAATATTCAATGAGCATGCTAAAAAAAATAGTAGAAAAGACATAATTAGACAGTCAATAGGCAATTTGGCTTTTATAAAGATAAAATAAAGAGATGGAAATAAGATGAAAATTTTAAGGAACATGAAAGACAAATCCACTAGGTACAGCTTTCACAAAGGAACAGAGAGTGAAAAGGAGAAAAGACATAATGGAAGACAATTTTCTTGAGCTGAGGAAAATAGAGAGTCTTTAGGTTGAACCTGGGCCAACCTCACTACTGTTGCCACGCTTGAGTCATATAAGAGCTATGAATGAAAAATGAACAAATTAAAGACATACTTACAAATATTTGGATTACTGGTTCTGAACTTGTAAGGACACAAAGGAAATTCCTGAAACTTTCAAGCACAAATAGAACAGATCCTTACAAAGAAACAAGAATCAGTATCAAAAAGCTCACTGGCAATGCTGGATGGCTTAAGACAAAGCAGTAGTCCCTTACAAGTCTCAGATAACATGATTTTGAACTTAGAATCTATATCTAGCCACACAACCAAGTAAGAGCAAGACCATTGCTAAAATGGAGACTCAAAAAGTCTACTAGCAATAGGAACCGTGTGAAGACAATTAACTTGAGTTAACTCAAGTTAACTTGATTAACTCAAGAAAGAAAAAATAATTTGTGAAAGATGAAAACAGAAGATCCTAGAAATAATAGTAAATCAATCAATGTGTTCGGGTTTCAGATTTCCTTTGTTTTTACTCTACTATTAGTTATATCTCATAATGCAAACTATCATAAACTTAACAATGCAAAAAATAACACTAGCAATACATTTTCAATTTATAGCTTTTCTAACTTCTCATTAAACTTGCTTATTTTGTATGACTTTTCCCTAGGGCCTGTGTTGTCTAGACAGAACTCAAGTGCTATCCACTCAAATTGCTTCCACCATTATTACTATCCATGTAACTACTGGATTTCTCTTTTGAGTTCTAACTTCACTCTTAAACTGTGACTTATATTTCAAACTCCTTGTTCAGATTTTACTCTGGAATCTCAAACTCAACATGTCCAAGTCTGAAACCATTATGTACTTCTGCTTAAACACCCAACAAGCTATCTTTTATGACTATCCTACCTCTACTGCTACATTCTCTGAACTACTTAGACTTTGAATCTTTCCCCTTCTTATTAATTGCCCTTGAGTTGACCCTGAGCTTATGGCAACCCCATGTACAAAGATGCAGGATTGTAGTAGCTAGCCAGACTGTCCTTTCTAATCTTAATCTGGAAGTATTGTTGAAACTTGTTCAGTATCTCAGCAGCATGCACACTTTCACTGACAGATGTGTGGTGGTTGTGCTTGAGGTGCATTGGCTAGGAATCAAAACTGAGTTACCTACATGATGCTTCTTTTTTCTATCTTCCTATGTAAATCTGTTGTAAAATCATATATTCATCCTTTTTTTCAGGTCTTTTACATGGTAAAATAGAGATATTTGTTGCTGTTGTTGTTAGGTGCCATTGAGTTGGTACTGACCCATAGAAACCTTATGCACAGCAGAATGAAACACTGCCAGATCCTGGGCCAACCTCATTACT
>NW_006408821.1:720964-726918 GCF_000296735.1 Chrysochloris asiatica
GAGGACATGGAGAGAGGGAGCAGCTGAGGACTACAAACTCATGGAAAGAGAGGGAATGGGTGCTGGCGGCCCTTTGGTTGTTTAAATTATTATATATTATGGAGTGTTTCTGTGTACAACTCGCTCCCCTGCAAAACCAGCAGAAGCAGCTGCAGCAGCAGCAGCAGCAGCAGCAGCAACAACAACAACAAGAAAAACCCCGAGAGGAAATGGAAGCAAATACTGTGGAATGATGATGCATGGAGGAGAGTGTAATCATGGTAATGAAACGATGATGTTCTCCCATGTAAGCTATCACTCAGTTCACAATAAAAGCCTTAAAAAAAGGAAAAAATAACAACAAAAAAGGTTTATATGTTTGACTACTTTATGGATATTGGTTTCTCCTGCCTATTATTGTAAAATAGATATACATGTTTGATAAGAATATTAGGAATTATGAATACAGAGAGCTTGTAAAACCACCTTCAGCCTATAGTTGAGTGGATTTGCTAAAAGGAAAGTCGGATTTTTCCCGGAAAAAAATAGGGACTTTCTCTTTTATGCTGGGAACCTGGGACTCTACAATCGCAAGAAAACAAACTGCTCTTTATGTATATACATATATAAGTTTTACTAATTTTGCTTCTCTAGAAAACCCAGCCTAAGACAGTTGACTTCATGGAACTCTACTTTCTGGAATCGGATTTTCTCATACCCAAGTGCCTTGATTCCTGTTTTGATTCCTATTGATTTCTATTGCTGCTCTAGCAAAATTTCAAGAACTTATTTCTTAACACAATATGGATTTATTCCCTTTGTGTCTTAAAGGTCAGAGGTATGAAATGGGTTTTATGGGGCTACAATTAAGTATTGACATGACTGTATCCATTCCGGAAGCTCTAGAGGAGAGATAGATATCTTTTGTTTTCCAGAAATCCTGGTGTGGTGCTAAAAGATAAACTCTGAATTGCTAATCACAGGTTGGCAGTTCAAACCCATCAGCTGCTCCTTGGAAATGCTGTACAGGGTAGCTATGAGTCAGAACCGACTTGACAGAACTCAACAACAACAAAGAACCTACTCACGTTCCTTAAGTTGTGATCCTCAAGCATTAATTGCCTCACTCTGACCTCTGCTTTCATCGTCACATTTCTTTCACTGCCTCTCCTGCCACCTCTTCCATTCTTATACGGACTCTTGTGATTATATCAGGTAATCTAAAATAATCTCATCTCAGAAGCCTTAATTTTTTAATATCTGCAACATTCTTTTTGCCGTGTATAGTAATGTATTCAGGAGTTCTAAAGATTTGGATGTGAAAATCTTTGGGGAGTGCTTCTGCTTACCACAGTTACTTATAACAGATATACACTCAGAGTAGTTTTTTTAAAAGGAGGAGAATTTAATAAGGAGCTATATGTGCAATGTAGAGGAACCAAGGACAAGAAATGTTAAATTTAATAAAGGGATAATAAACACAGTTTTAAAGCTAGTAGGCCACAAGACCTGTCAGTTCTTTCTCTCACTGAGAGGTGATGGGGTGTCTGATCTCCATTTCTCTTTGTGAATCTGCTTCCTTATTTGTAAATGGTGATTTGGATTTTCCATGTGCTTTAGAAATGACTTTCTATCCCTGCTGAGTTCATGTACTTTCTAAATTCAAGTTTTGATGAATTTTCTCTTGGTTCCAATTCTATAGTTTCAAGTGATAAAATCTTACTGTCTTAGATTGAATTACTTGTCTATCCTCAGGCCGTAAGGTAAACACTGCAAAAGGAATGACTTTTGTGTAAGTGGCATGGAACATAGGTTGAGCTAGTATACCAAAATGGTTTGACTTCACTTAAATTGCACCAGGCTAGTCAAGAAGTATTGCTGCAAAGTAATCTTGCTATATGATGTTGGGTTGGCTCCAACTCATAGAACAGACCCAAAAAGAACCAAACACTGCCTGGTCTGGCACTATCCTCACAATTGTTACTATGTTTGAATCCATTGTTGTAGCTACTGTGTCAAACTGCCTCATTGGGGGGCTTCCTTTTTTCACTGACCTCTTCCTTTAACGAGCATGATGTCCTTCTCCGTGGGCTTGTGCCTCCTGATTACATGTCCAAAGTACATGAGATGAAGTTTTGCCATCTTTGCTTCTAAGGAGCATTCTGAGTGCACTTCTTCCAAGACAAATTTATTTGTTGTTTTGGCAGTCATGACACTCTCACTATTCTTCTCCAATAGTATACTTCTTCTTTGGTCTTCCTTATTCATTTTCTGCTTTCACATGCAAATGAAGCAATTGAAATGATCATGGCTTGTGTCCAGTGCACCTTAGTCCTCAAAGTGACATCTTTGCTCTCTAACACTTCAAAGAGGTCTTTTGCAGGATATTTGACGAATGCAATAGATATTTTGACTTCTTGACTGCTTCTTCTAGGAGCATTGATTGTGTATCCAAGTAAAACAAACTCCTTGATAACATTCATCTTTTTTCCATTTATCATGATGTTGCTTATTGGTCCAGTTGTAAGGATTTTTATTATCTTTACATTGAGCTGTAATTCATGCTCTTCATCAGTGAGTGCTTCAGTCGCACTTTGCTTTAAGTAACAAGGCTACATGTCATCTGCACATTATAATTTTGTTAATGAGTCTCCATCCAATTCTAATGCTAAGTTCTTCATATAGCTTGAATCGACAGTTTATTTGCACAGCATACAGATTTCTGCACACCTTTTCTGAATTTAAACCAAGCAGTATCCCTTATTCTGTTCAAATGACTGCCTCTTATGTAGAAGTTCTGCATGTGCACAATTAAGTGCTTTGGAATTTCCATTCTTCACATTGTTTTCCATAGTTTGTTATGATCTCCACAGTTGAATGCCTTTGCATAGTCAATAAACACAATTAAACATCTTTCTGGTATCCTTTGCCTTCAATCAAGATCCAGTTGATGTTAGAAATTATATCCTTTTTGTTCCATGTACTCTTTTGAATCCAACTTGAATTTCTGACAGCTTCCTGTCAATGTGCTGCTGAAACCATTCTTGAATTATCTTCAACAAAGCTTTACTTGCATGTCATATCAATGATATTGTTAGATAATTTCTGCTTTCTGTAGGGCCATCTTTCTTTGGAATGGGTACAAATATGGATCTTTTCCTGTCAATTGTCCAGGAGCTGTCTTCAAAATTGCTTGATATAGACTAGTGAGTGCCTTGGATGATGTAGCAATTTGTTGAAACATTTCAATCAGTATTCCATGAATTCCTTGAGGTTTGTTAACTGCTAATGCCCTCATTGCAGCTTGGACAACTTCCTTCAATACTATTGATTCTTGATCATATGCTACATCCTGAAATAGTTGAATATTGACTAGTTCTTTTTATGTACAGTGACTCTGTGTATTCCTTCTATTTTTAAATGCTTCCTGCATCATTCAACTTTTTACCCACTGAATCCTTTAATATTTCAACTTGAGGTTTAAATATTTTCATCAGTTCTTTCAACTTGAGAAATTCTGAACATGTTCTTCCATTTTGGTTTTTAACTCCAGGTTTTTGTACATTTCTTTATAATACTTTACTTTGTCTTCTCGAACTGTCCTTTGAGATTTTCTGTTCCTCTTTGTAACTACCTCAAATTTTCCATTTGCTTTGGCTACTCTACATTCAAGAGCTAATTTCAGAGTCACATCTGACATCCACTTTGGTCTTGTTTTTTTCCTGTCTTTTTAATGATTGGTGTTCTTTGCTTTGTTCATGTTTGGTGTTCTTGATGCCATCCCACAACTTGCCTGGTCTTTGGTCATTAGTGTTGAATTAATCAAATCTGCTGTTCAGCTGGTCTCTAAATCCAGGTGGGAATTAGCCTCTGCCCTTGTTTTGATTGATGATATGGAGCTTCTCCATTGCTTCTTCCCACAGATATAGGTCATTTGATTCCTGTACATTCCATTTGTTTCATTAGTAATATATATATATTTAAGTTTTTATTGTGAATTGTGTGTTAGTTTACATGGGTGAATACCAGCTTTACATTCATCCTATCGTACTTTGGTTCATTGCAATGATTACAATCCCCTGCATGCATCATCAAACAACTAAAGGGTACACCCCACAAGCCTATTCCCTAGCTGTCAGCACACAGTCCCTCTCCCTACCTAAGTCTAGAGTTCCCAGCCGCTCCATCTCTCCATGTCATCGTCTCTGCCTCCATTACTGGCGTCACTGCTTCTCTGGATAGGGTCCCACACCCTGCTCTTCTCTCTTGATGGTCCCAGGGACCTCTGCTCCTGGACTGCAAAATCAACCATTCTTCTCCTTTTGTTACCAAATGTCTACCTTTACCTTTCCAACACTCACACTCAGTCCTGATAGCAATCATTTACTAGTGAACCATAGAGTCTTATCACCATCTCCTTTCATCAGCCCCATCCAAACAAGTTGAAAACCACTCAGTGGAGATTCTACATTTCCCTGCACACTGTGGAACTAAGTTCCCTATTGAAAGCTTGTAAGCCAGTCACTTCTTGCCTTTGTAGTACCCACATTTTTGGTTAGCTAATGTCTAAATTGCTCATCCCTGTCGACCCTGTGTACCAAAGGGGTGGGAATGATCCTCGCTGTAAATATTTGTTCCCTCCTTTGACCTACTGCAACCACAAGCATAGGTGAAGTTCATCAGATTGTAGCAGATTACTGTTTTTGTCCTCATCTTTCTTCTTTTAGTTGAGTTCTGATCATCCGGCCATTGAAGCCAGGACAAGTGGATACTATCTGCAAGTACGGGTGTTCTTGCGCATCTCCCCTCACTTCATATCAGCTGGACACTTCACACTCCACTCTATTCCTCTGTGGCCATGTCCCTGTCCCTGGGGCCAGGAGTCCCCAGGACTCATCATATTGCTGGCCAACCAGGTCTCCATCATATAACATGGATGAACCACGAGGACATTATGCTGAGTGAAATCAGTCAGTCACTAAAGGAGAAATACTGCATAAGACCATTATTGTAAAAGATTTTATAAACTACCCACACTAAAAGTGTTTTAAAAAATTAAATTATTTGTTGGTTACCAGGGTGTATGGGTAGGGGAGATGAGAAGGAGGGGAAGGTGGAACACAGCTTAGGGAACAGACACAAAATAGTTTGGTGTGGGGAGGAGACGGTGGGAAATACACAAGAAGGGGCAGGGGAATGGAAGAACAAGGTAAATGGGAGAACAGTTAGGCAGGTTTGCATGGGTTAAGTGAGACAGAGGTAAATAATGTTATATGCACAACCTTGGAACAACAGGTCTGGAATACAGGGATTGAGGCATGAAGTTTGAATGGGTAAAAGTGGGGAAATAATGTTAAGATGCTTGGTTGTCTTTTGAATCATGGTTTCCTTATCTGCTATTGTAAAATAAACACTTGAAGGTGAGAAAAAGGAATAGCTAGAAATATCATCATATAAAACTTGTAAGTCCATCTTCAGCCTATAACTGATTGTTGTTGTTGTTGTTGTCAGGTGCCATCGAGTCGGAACTGACTCATAGCAACCTCATACACAGCAGAATGAAAGAATGTCCAATCCTGGGCCAACCTCACTACCGCTGCCACACTTGACGCTATCAATGATGCCACCTGGCCAATCCAACTCGTTGGGGGTCTTCCTCTTTTTCTCTGACCCTCAATCTTACCCAACATGACATCCTTCTCCAGTGACTGTTCCCTCCGGACAATATGTCCAAAGTATGAGAGACGAAGTTTAGCCATCTTGGCTTCCAAGGAGCACTCTGGCTATGCTTCTTCCAAAACAGATCTATTGGGTCTTTTGGCAGTCCATGGCACTTTTAGTATTCTCCTCCAACACCACAACTCAAAGGCATCACTTCTTCTACGATCTTCCTTATTCACTGTCCAGCTTTCGCATCCATATGAGGTTATTGAAAATATCATGGCTTGGGTCAGGCGCACCTTAGTCCTCAAGCT
>NW_006408821.1:727018-728814 GCF_000296735.1 Chrysochloris asiatica
TGGCAGAGATGAGTGAGTGCCTCCTGTGCCACCTCACTTTCTTGAAAGATTTCAATTTGTGTACCATTAACTCGTGGTGCCTTGTTCTTTGCCAATTCTTTCAATGCACCTCGGACTTCCTCCTTCAATATCATTGGCTCTTGATCATATGCTACCTCTTGAAATGGTTGACTATTAACCATTTCCTTTTGGCATAGTGACTGTGTATTCTTTCCATCTTCTCTTGATGTTTTGTGCATCATTCAATAATTTGCCCAGAGAATCTTTCCATAACAAAAGTTGAGGCTTGAATTTTTTCTTCAGTTCCCCTAGCTTGAGAAATACTGAGCGTGTTCTTCCTTTTTGGTTTTCTGATTCCAGATCTTTGAACATTTTATTGTAATATTTAGCTTTATCTTCTTGAGCTGATATTTGAAAATTTCTGTTCAGCTCTTGTTGTTGTTGTTGTTGTTAAGTGCCGTCGAGTCGGTTCCGACCCATAGCGACCCTGTAAAGCGTTTCCAAGGGTGTAAATCTTTATGGGAGTAGAAAGCCTCATCCTTCTCCCACGGAGCAGCTGGTAGTTTCGAACCACTGACCTTAAGGTTCGCAGCCTGATTCGTAACCACTACACTACCAGAGCGCCTTGGACCTCCTCATTTCTTCCATTTGCTTTAGCATCTCTACACTGGAGAGCAAGTTTCAGTGTCTCTTCTGCTTTTGATCTTTTCCTTCTTTCTTGTCTTCTCAGTGACTTTGCTTTCTTCATGTATGATGTTCTTCATGTCATTCCACAACTCTTCTAGTCTTCTGTCTTTAGTGTTTAATGTATCAAATATGTTCTTCACATGATCTCTAAATTCAGGTGGGATCTATTCAAGGTCATATTTTGTCTCTCGTGGACTTGTTTTCATTTTCTTCAGCTTCAGTTTGGATTTCCATACGAGTAAATGATGGTCTGTTCCACAGTCTGCCCCTGGTCTTGTTTACACTGATGATATGGAGCCTTTCCATCATCTCTCTCCATACATGTAGTCAATTTGATTTTTATGAATTCCATCTGGTGAGATCCATGTGTATAGTCATCTCTTATGCTGTCTAAAGAAGGTATTTGAAATGAACAAATCATTGGTTTTGCAGAATTCTATCATTCGTTCTCCAGCATCATTTCTATCACCAAGGCCTTATTTTCCAACCACTAATCCTTCCTCTTTGCTCCCAACCTTTGCATTCCAATCACCAGTAATAATCAATACATCTTGATTACATGCTTGATCAATTTCAGATTGAAGAATTTGATAGGATTCTTCTATTTCATCCTCACTGGCTTTAGTGGTTGGTGCGTAAATTTGAATAATAGTGGTATTAACTGGGCTTCCCCATAGGTACATGGATATTATCCTATCACAGACAGCATAGATATTTATATCCACCCTAATCCCAGCCTTAAATGTCTTTTGCCTTAATTATTATACCAACCTTCTAAACATATTTTTTTTGCTTTGCCTATAATATCTTACTTACAATACCCATGCCTTGTACTGTTTTTAGATTTGTTGGTGGCTATGTGCCGTGGTTTTGGTTCTGGCTCATAGTGACCCTGTACAGAGTTTCTGAGGCTGTGAATCTTTACGGGAGCAGAAGACCTCATCTTTTCTCCATGGAACAGCTGGTAGTTTTGAACCGCTGAACTTGAGTCTCGCAGCCTGATTCATAACCACTATGCTACCAGAGCTCCTTATTAGGTTAGAAATCCTAAAATATTATGTAATTTGGTAATTCTAAAAATGTGGGCCTCACCATATGGAATACACAGG
>NW_006408821.1:729594-732461 GCF_000296735.1 Chrysochloris asiatica
AGTATTGAAGGAAAAGTCCATGTTTCACTGAAAGCATTGACGAAATACAAACCTCCAGAAATTAATGGGATAAAAATGGAAATGTTTCAACAAATTGATGAAATGTTGGAAACACTCCAAAGAAAGTTGAAAGACAACCACTCAGCCAACCAACTGGAAGAGGTCAATATTTGTATATTTGTGCCCATTCCAAAAAAGTTGATGCTACAGAATGCGGATATTATAGAAAAACACATCAGAAATATCACATGCAAGTAACATTTTGATGAAGATAATTAAAAGACAGCTACAGCAGTAAATACAGGGAGCTGCTAGAAACTCAAGCGGATTCAAAAGAGGACTTGGAACTAGGGGTATCATTACTGATGTCGGATGTGTCTTGACTGAAAGCAGAGAATACCAGAAAGAAGTTTACTTGTAACGTATTGACTATACGAATGCTTTTGGCTGTGTGGATAACATTGCAAAGAGTGGGTATTGTAGAACACTTCATTGTGCTCATGAACAACCTGTTCATAGACCAAGAAGCAGTCTTTAGAACAGAATAATAGGATAGTGAATGGTTTAAAATCAGGAAAGATGTGCACCATGGATGTATTCTTTCACCATACTTATTCAATCTGTATACTGAGTAAATAATCCAAAAACTTGGATTATATGAAGAAGAATGTGGCATCAAGATTGGAGGAAGAATCATTAACAACCTGCAGTTTGTATGTGACACACCTTGCTTGCTGAGAATGAAGAGTATTTGAAATACTCACTGATGAAGATCAAAGAATACAGCTTCCAGTATGTACAGAAAACAAAATTCATCACAACTGGACCAATAAATAATATCATGATAAATGGGGAAAGACTGACATTGTCAAAGACTTCATTTTGCTTGGTTCCACAATCAATTCTTATTGAAGCAGCACTCAAGATATCAAATGACTGCATTAGACAAATCAGCTGCTCAATATTGCTTTTAAATATTAAAGGTCAAAGATATCAATTTGAGGACTAATATGTTCCTGACCTGGTATTTTCAGTTGCCTCCTATGCATGTGAAAGTTGAACAGTGAATAAACTAAACTAGAGATGAATCGATGCAATTGAATTATGGCATTTTCAAGGACTACTGGAAGTATCATGGACTGTGAGAAGAACAAGCAAATCTGTCTTGGAAAAAATACAGCCAGAATGTTCCTTAGAAACATGCACCATACTTCTGACATGTTGTCATACAGGACCAGGCCCTGCAGAAGGACATCAGGATCGAAAAAGTAGGGGGCCAGTGAAAAAGAGGAAGATCCCCCAATGTGATGCATTGGCAGAGTGGCAGTAACAATGGACTCAAACATAATAATAATTGTGAGGTTGGAGCAGGACTAGGCACCATGTGGTGCTATAGGATAAGCACTGGACTTTGCCAAGTCAGTTCTGGAATGTGGGGCTGTAACTAAGAAAGTTGCTGCCCTAAGCTAAGGGGGCAGGGTTGCCAGTTCAAGGAGCTGTAGTATATAGGGTTGCCATGAGTTGGAATCAACTGACAATAGCTAATAGTATCACAACAACCATCTAGGACTCTGGGATTCTGAATAGGGCCCCTCAGTCATGGGTTTCAACTCTAGCTTCCAAACACATTGGAATGGGCATTCTGCTAATTTGCCTTTGGACTGTCCCATTCTTCTAGTCCTTTTGGGTGGTGGTCCCATCCCTTCTGCTGTGACAGGCCCAGCTCTTTGCTGCCTTGAGCTGGCAGCCCTGTCCCCTCAGCTTAGGAAAGCAGCGCCTTCTTAGCTACAACCCTACACTCCAGAACTGACTTGGCAAAGTCACTCTGACTCTTTGAAAATTAGAAAACAGTGACTTCAACTTTAGAAATCCCAGAGGGCATTGTTTCACCATTTCGTTCCCACTCACAGAGACCCTGTATAGGGTTATTAAGGAACAACTTGTGGGCTTGAACTGCCAGCCTTGAGGTATTCAGTCCAGTGCTTATCCTACAGCACCACATAGTGATATATATATTCCTGGTGTGGCACTGTAAGATTAGCACTGGACTGCAAACCACAAGGTCTTCAGTTCAAATCAACCAGCTGCTCCTTGGAAACCCTGTACAGGGTGGCAGAATCAACTCAATGGCACTTAACTATATATGCTACTTTGTGCATTTTATCAGTAGGGACCAGTCCCTGGAGAAGGACATCATGCTTGGTGAAGTGGAGGGTCAGCAAAAAGAGGAAGGCCTCCAACGAGGTAGACTGCCACAATGGCAGCAGCAATGGGCTCAAGCACAGCAAACATTGTGAGGTTGGTGCAGGACTGGGTGGTGTTTCATTCTGTTGTGCATAAGGTCACTATAATGCCACCTAACAACAACAACAACAGAAACATACATGGAATCCTAGAGTGGTACTGTAGGATAAGAACTGGACTGCTAACCACAAGTTCAGCAGTTCAAACCCAGAAGACATTGTTAAGTTGTTGTTAAGTGCCCCCCAGTTGGTTCTGACTCACAGAGACCTTGTATTGTGCTTCCCAGGAATGGATGGTAAATTTGAACCCCTGAACTTGTGGTTCACACTGACCTTATGGTCCAGTGCTTTACCTCATGGTACTACACCAGGACTCCATGTATATATGGAGTTGGTGTTAGGTGCCATCGAATTGGTTCCACTCATAGTGACTTTATGCACAACAGAATTGGCCCTGTACCAACCCTACAATCATCATTACACTTGAGCCCACTGCTAGTGCCACTGTGCCAATCCATTTCATTGGGGGCCTTTCTTTTTCACTGACCCTCCACTATACCAAGCATGATGTCTTTCTCTAGGGACTGGTCCTTCCTGAAAATATATCTGAAGTATGAGAGCAGA
>NW_006408821.1:733262-735412 GCF_000296735.1 Chrysochloris asiatica
CAAGATCCGTCAGACATCAGCAATTATATAACTCATTCCATGTCTGTGTCTGAATCTGGCTTCAAGCTCTGGCAGTTCTCTGTCAACATATCATTGCAGCCATTTAAAAATTATCTTTAGCAACATTTTACTTGCATGTGATATTAATGATACTGTAGGATGATTTCCACATTCCATTGGGTCACCTCTCTTTTCAGTGGGCACAAATACAAATCTATTCCAGTCAGTAGTCCAGGTAATTGTCTTCCAAATTTCTTGGCATAGATGAGTTAGTGCTTCCAGTGCTGCAACAATTTGTTGAACTATTTCTATTCCCAACATCTTGTTCTTTGCCAATGGCTTCAGTGTGCTTTGAATTTCTTCCTTTAGTACCATTGGCTCTTGATCATGTACTACCTCTTGAAAGGTTGAACATCAACTGTTTTGGTACAGTGACTCTGTGTATTCCTTCCATCATCTTTTGATGTTTTCTGCATTATTCAATATTTTGCCCATAGAATTCATCAATATTGCAAGTCGAGGCTTGGGATTTTTCTTCAGCTCTTTCAGTTTGAGAAACGACAAGCATGTACTTTCCTTTTTTGTTTTCTAACTCCAGGTTTTGCACATTTTATTGCAGTACTTGACTTTGTTGTTTTGAGCTGCCCTTTAGAATTTTCTGTTCAACTCTTTTACCCCGTCATTTCCTCCATTACTTTTAACATCTCTGCTGGAGAGCAAATTTCAGAATGTCTTCTGATGTCCCCACCACTCATCTGTCAGTTTGTCATACTGTGGTGGCTTGTGTGTTGCTATAATTCTGGAAGCTATGACACAGGTATTTTAAATATCAGAAGGGTCACCCATGGTAGACATGTTCCAGCTGAGCTTCCAAACAAAGAGACTAGAAAGAAGGAGAGATAGATTACTTCTGAATATTTAGTCACTAAAAACCTTATGAACAGCAGCACCAGATTATTGGATATTGAAATATTATGAAGGTCACCAGAATATTGTCAGACATAATGTCAGAAGATGAGCCCCTCAGGTTGAAAGGCACTCAAAATGAGACTGGGGAAAAGTTACCTCCTCAAAGTAAAGATGACCATGATGACACTGAGTAAAGCCTTGGGACCTTCATTTGTTGATTGGGCACAACTCAAAATGAAGAGAAACAATTTTAGAACTCCACTGATAATTAGAACATGGAATGTATAAAGCATGAACATAGGAAAATTAAAAAATTGTTAAAAATGAATTGGAACATATAAACTCAATGTCCCAGGCATTTAGTGAGCTGAAATGGACTAGTATTGGCCATTTTGAGTCTGAAAAATCACATAATTTACGCCTGGAATGACAAATTAAAGAGCAATGGCTTCACATTCATCATCAAACAGAATATATCAAGATCAGTCTTAAAGTACAACACTGTCTGTGATAGGATAATATCTATATGCCTACAAAGAAGACCAGTTAACACTATTATTATTCAAATTTATGCACCAACCACTAAAGCCAGTGATGATGAAATTGAATACTACCAACTTCTTCAATTTGAAATTGATCAAACATACAATCAAGATGTTTTGGTCATCTCTGGTGATTGGAATGCAAATGTTGGAAACAAAGAACAAGGACCAGTCATTGGAAAATATGGTGTTGGTGAGAGAAATGATGTCAGAGATCAGATGAGAGAATTTTGTAAAAACAAAGACTTCTTCATTGCAAATACCTTTTTTAAACAACATGAAAGATACACATAGACCTTACCAGATGGAATACTCAGAAGTCAAATAGACTCCATTGGTGGAAAGAGATGGTAGAAAAATGCCATATTATCAACCAAAACAAGGCCAGGGGCGAACCATGGACAGGTCATCAATTGCTCATATGAAAATTCAGGCTGAAGGTGAAGAAAATTGAAACAAGTCCATGAGAGCTAAAATATGATCTTGAATATATCCCATCTGAATTTAGAGATCATCTGAAGAACAGATTTCATGCATTAGACACTAAATACTGAGGACCAGAAGAGTTGTGGGATCAAGAACATCAAGAACATCCTACAGGTAGAAAACAAAAGTTCATTAGAAGATAAGAAAAAAGGAAAAAGACCAAAATGGATATCAAGAGACTCTGAAAAATGTTCTCCATTGTAGAGATGCTAA
>NW_006408821.1:736428-737807 GCF_000296735.1 Chrysochloris asiatica
TATACATAAACCAAGAAGCAGTTGTTCAAACAGAACAAGGGAACACAGAATGCTTTATAATTAGGAAAGGTATGCTCAAGGGCTGTATTCTTTCACCATACTTATTCAACCTGTAGGCTAAACAAATAATCAGAGATGGATTATATAAAGAAAAATGTGGCATCAGGAGTGGAAGCTTTATTAACAACCTGTGATATGCATATGAAACAATCTTGCTTGCTGAAAGCAGAGAGAACTTAAAATACTTACTGATGCAGATCTAAGACCATAGCCTTCCGTATGGGATGCATCTTAGTGTAAATAAAAACACTCACCACTGGACCAATAAACAACATCCATATGAACGAAGAAAAGTTTGAAGTCGCCAAATACTTCATTTTTCTTGGTTCAACCATCAGAACTCATGGAAGTAATAGTCAAGAAATGAAATGATGTACTGCATTAGGCAAGTCTGCTGCACAAGACCTTCTTAAGTGGTGAAGAGCAAAGATGTTAGTTTGAGGACTAAGGTGCACCTGACCTGAGCCATGGTATTTTCAATAACCTCCTATGCATATGAAAGTTGGACAGTGGATAAGGAAGACCATAGAAGAATTGATGCATTTGAGTTATGGCATTGGAGGAGAATATTGAAAGTATAATCCACTTCCAAAAAGAACAAATCAATCTGTGTGTTAGTTGAAGTAGAGCCAGAGTGCTCCTTGGAAGCCAGGATGACCAGACTTTTCTCAGATTTTGGGCATGTTATCAGGAGAAAACAGTCACTGGTCTGGAAAAGTAGAGGGTCAGAGGAAAAGAGGAAGGCTCCCAACAAGATGAATTAGCATAGTGGCAGAAGTGATGGGCTCTGGCTTAGCAATGATTGTTAGGTTGGCCCAGGATTGGGCAGTGTTTTGTTCTGTTGTGCGTAGGGTCACTATGAGTGACTCAATGGCACCTAACAACAACAAAAACAATCTGACAATCATTTTGGTCTCTTCCTTCTTTCTAGTTTTTAAAATCACATTTTGCTTCCTTCCTGTATGATGCTCTTAATGCCATTTCATAATTCTTCTGGTATTTGGTCAGTATCTAATGCATCAAATCTGTTCTTGATAAACTTTCTAAATTCAAGGTCATATATTGGGTCTGGTGGACTTTTTTTCATTTTATTCAACTTCATGCTGAACTTGCATATGAGCATTTAATGGTCTGTCTGTTCATAGCTTGCTCCTGGCCTTGTTTTGGCTGATGATATGAAACTTTTCCACTATCTCTTCCCACAGATGTAGTAAATTTGATTTCTGATGAGATCCATGTGTCTAGTTGTCTTTTATTTTGTTAAAAATGATATTTGCAATGAATAAGTTGGTCTTGCAAAATTCTATCATGGGATCTCC
>NW_006408821.1:759732-772513 GCF_000296735.1 Chrysochloris asiatica
ATTATTCACTATTCAATCTTACGAATCTTATCCCCATTTCTTTTCACCAGACCCATCTAGACAAGATGACATCTATTCAGTGGGGATTCTTTCTTTCCTCCCATACTCTTAAACTACACTCCCTCTTGAAACCTTGAAAGCCAGTCACTTCATGCCTTTATTGCCGCCTCATTTTAGGTAGCCAATGATTGAAGCAATTTACCCTTGTTTCCTTTATAAAAAAAACAAAACAAATTGCCCCCCCCCAATCTTTTTCTAGTTGAATTCTGATTATTGAGCCATCGAGGCTAGGTCAAAAGGGTACTGTATACAAGTTTGGGTGTTCTTGTGCCTCTCCCCTCACTTCCTATCAGCTGGATGCTTCACTCTCAGCTCTAGTCCTCTCTGGCTAAGTCCTTGTCCATGGGATCAAGTGTCCTCAGGTTTCACCACACTTTGGACTAACCAGCCCTGAAATGGTCTACAGTTGATTGTGGCAATTACTGCAAAATTCACAAATCTTAATTAAAAAAACATTGAATTTACACTTTAAACAGGTGAATTGTATGATAAGGATGGAACAGGACAGGGAAGTATTTTGTTCTGTTGTGCATAAGGTTGCTATGAGTTGGAATCATATTGAGGGCATCTAACAACAACAACAACAGCATGGTATATGATTAAACTGTAACAACAACAACAACAATTACAACAACAAAATCCTAAACTCTAGATGTAAAACACTTGTGTTTGACTTGTAAATAGAATCAGCTATTTTTACAGGGGATGCCATTTTTACCTGAATGACAGACAAAGTATGATTATTTAGACTTGAGTATATAGATGACATTTTATTGAACATAAACCAAATGAGCCTGTGACTTCAAGGAAAACAACCAACAATATATATTTTTTCCAAAGATAATTTTAGCTTTCAAGTGAAAATTAGAATTTTGAAGACTTATATATACTTTTTAACTTGATTACCTCCTAATCCTTAAAAACCTTATGTATGAGATATTAATGAATATGAGTTTTTGATATGATATAGTGTCAACATTTGGAAGTCCTGCATAACTCAATGAACCAACAGTTTTCAAATGACAATTGCATGACACAAAATCATTTATGAGTAAAAGTTTCATTTAATGTGAAATAGAAACTAGTGGATTTTAACACAATGGAGTTAAAAAATTTCATTAGTATGACTTTCCAGATTCCACACTGTAACTCACCTTTAAGAAGCTAACACTTAGCAATTTGGGCTTAGTATCAAAGAAGACTATAAAAAATGTCTGAAAAGGCTATTGAATACTCATTCCTTTTCCAACTACATATCTGTGTGCCCAGCAGTTGTCTATTAAATTAGACACTAACAAGATTTTCAGAAATGTGAAACAATGCCACCCTTGCACAATTTCTTTTGAAAAATTTAGTTCTTTTCCATAAATATGCTATGTATATTCACATGTAACTGGCTCATTGTTATTTTTAACTAACCTATGAATAGAAATCTAATGATCACAGTTTAAATTTATAATGCAATAAATATTAACAGGTATAAGCTACATAATATGAGATATTTCATAGCCTCAAAAATGTTTAAGACTGTTATGGGTCCTGGGATCATGTAGAAAGAATGCAGACATGGCTGGGAGCTTATTGAACAAAAGGAAACACATGCTTTTCCTTAGTTAAGGTAAGAGCACGAATGAGAGAGAGGCAGGAGAAGAGCAGGATTTTGATGGTTGTGCAGTGTGCCTCCATCATTGTCCGTCAGTTTGTCATACTGAGGTGGCTAATATGCTGGAAGTTATGCCACTTCCAGAAGGTCATCCGTGGCAGACACGTTTAAACTGATACTCCATACTGAGACAGACTGGGAAGAAAATGTGGCATAGAACTTCTGAATATTTACCCACTGAAAACCTTATGATTAACAGTTGAACATTGTCAGATATCACCAGAATGTTGAATACTGAAACATAATGAAAAGCATCACAATATTGTCAGCTATAAGCCAGAATATAAGCTTCAAAATGTGACTGGAGAAGAGCTTCCACTTAAAAGTAGAGTTGAACATGACGGCACAAATGGAACGTACCAAGTATAAGTCTTGGAAAATTGTAGTGGTAAAAAATAAAATGGAAATCATAAGGATTGATATTTTAGGCAATAATAACCTGAAATGGACTGGTACTGGCCATTTTGAATCTGACAGTCACATGGATTACTATGTCAGGAATGACAAATTGAAGAGGAATGGCTTCACATTCATCATAAAAAAGAACATATCAAGATCTGTCTTGAAATTTAATGCGGTCTATGATATGATATGAAATATAATGCTGTCTATAATATGATAGGATAATATCCATACACCTAACAGGAAGACCAGTTAATACCACTGTTATTCAAATGAAATTGAAGAATTCTACCAATGTCTTCTGTCTGAAATTGACCAAATATGCAATCAAGATGTATTGGTAATTAGTGGTGAGTAGAACACAAAGTTTTGAAACATAAAAGAAGGATCATTCATTGGCAAATATGGTCTTGGTGACAGAAGCAATGCTAGAGAACTCATGATACAGTTTTGCATGACCAATGACTTCCTCATTGCAAATGGAATACACAGAAATAATATTGACTACATCTGTGGAAAGAGATGGTGGAAAAGCTCCATATCATCAGCCAAAATAAGGCTAGGAGCAGACCATGGAACAGACCATAAATTGCTCATATGCAAGTTCAGGCCAAAGCTGAATAAGATGGAAACAAGTCCACCAGAGCCAAAATATGACCTTGAACATATCCCACCTGAATTTAGACCCCATATCAAGAGCAGATTTGATGCATTGCACACTGATGACCAAAGACCAGAAGAGTTGTAGAATGACATTATACAGGAAAAAAGCAAGATGTTATTAGGAAGACAAAAAGAAGGAAAATATCAAATGGATGTCAGAAGAGACTCTGAAACTTGCTCTCTAGCATAGAGATGCTAATGTAAATGGAAGAAGTGAGGAGGTAAAAGAGTCAAAAAGAAATTTTCTAAGGACAACTGGTGAAGACAAGGTCAAGTATTATAATAAAATGCACAAAGACCTGAAGTTAGAAAATCAAAAGGGAAGAACACACTCAGCATTTCTCAAGCTGAGAGCCTGAAAAAAAAAAAAATCTACAACCTGCAACACTGAAGGATTCTCTGGGGAAAATACTGAAAAATGCAGAAAGCATCAAAAGAAGATGGAAGGGATGTATAAAGTCACTGTACAAAAAGAAATGATTGATGTTCAACCATTTTAAGTGGTAGCATATGATCAAGCAGAAGAACATGCTCAGCATTTCTCAAGCTTTGGGAACTGAGGAAAAATTTCAAACCTCAACTTGTGGTATTGAAGGATTCTATATACAAAACACTGAATGATGAAGAAACCATCTAAAGAAGATGGAAGGAATATACCGAGTCACTGTACCAAAAAGAAATGGTCAATGTTCATCCATTTCAAGAGGTAGCATGTGATCAAAAGCCAATGATCTTGAAGGAAGAAGTCCAAGGTGCATTGAAAGCACTGGCAAAGAACAAAGCACCAGGAATACAAGAAATACAAATTGGAATGATTCAACAAAGTGAAGCGGCACCCGAGGCACTCACTCATCTATGCCAAGAAATTTGAAAGACAACTACCTGGCCAACTGGCCAGAAGAGATCTGTGTTTGTGCCCATTCCAAAGAGAGGTGACCCAATGGAATGCAGAAATCATTGGAAAATGATATCCTATGTGAGTAGTTTTACTAAAGGTAATACAACAACATCTGCAACCATACATTGACAGAGAACTTCCAGTGATTCAAGCCAGTTTCAGAAAAGGACTTGGAATAAGGGATATCATTGATGATGTCAGATAGATGTTGACTGAAAGCAAAGAATACCAGAAACATGTTTACTTGTGCTTTATTGACTATGCAAAAGCTTTCGATTGTGTGGATCATGACAAGCTATGGACAGTGTTGTGAAATATTAGTATTCTGGAACACTTAATTGTGCTCATGAGGAACCTGTATATAGACCAAGAGGTAGTTGTTTGAACAGAACAAGGAAACATGGAATGGTTTAAAATTCAGAAAGGTTGTATTGTTTCCTCATACTTATTCAATTTGTATGCTGAACAAATAATCTGAGAAGCTGGATTATATACATATATGAAGAAGAATGTGGCATCAGGATTGGAGAAGACTCATTAACAAGCTGTGACATGCAGATGATACAACCCTGCTTCCTGAAAGTCAAGAGGACTTAAAATATTTATTGATGAATCTCAAAGACCACAACCTTTGGTATGGGCTTCACCTCAATGTAAAGAAAAACAAAAATCCTCACCACTGGACCAATAAATAACATCTATATAAATGGAGAAAAGATTGAAGTTGTCAATGACTTCATTTTGCTTGACTCAACCAACACTCATGGAAACACAGGTCAAGAAATCAAATGATGTATTGCATTAGGCAAATCTGCTGCACAAGTACTGTTTAAAGTGTTGAAGAGCAAAGAGGACTAAGGTGCACCTCACACAAACTATGGTATTTTCAATAACCTCATATGCATGTGAAAGTTGGATAGTGAATAAGGAAGACTGCAGAAAAATTGATGCATTTGAGTTTTAGTGTTGAAGTAGAATATTGAAATTACCATAGACTCTGTTTTATTGGCTATACAAAAGCTTTTGACTAGATCATGACAAGCTATGGACAGCACTGCAGAGAATGGGTATTCCAGAATATTTAATCATGCTCACGAGGAACCTGCACATAGATCAAGAGTCAGTCATCTGAATAATACAAAGGGACACTGAATAGTTTAAACAAGGAAAGGTGTGCAGGAGGGTTGTATTATCTCACCATTCAATCTGTACATTGAGCAAATAATCTGAAAAGCAGGATTATATGAAAAAACATCAGGGTTGGAGAAAGACTCATTAAAAACCTGAGATATGCAGATGATTCAACCTTGCTTACTGAAAGTGAAACAGTCATAACATACTTACTGATGAAGATCAAAGATGATAGCCTTCAGTGTGGGTTGCACTTCATTATAAAGAAAACAAAAATCCTCACCACTGAACAAACAAATAACATTATGATCAAAGGAGAGAATATTGAAGTTGTTGAAGATATCATTGTGTTTGGATCTGCTAGCAACACATGAAATCAGCAGTAAAAATTTCAAACGATGTATTGCATTAGACAAATCTGCTGAATGAGGCCTCTTTAAAGTGTTCAGTAACAAAGAAGTCAATTTGAGGACTAAGGTGCGCTTGACCGATGCCATGGTATTTTCAGTAGCTTCAGATATGTATTAGGGTTGAACAATGAATAAGGAAGACTATAGAAAAAATTGATGCAATTGAATTATGGCGTTGGATAAGAATATTGAAAGTACCATGGACTGCCAAAAGAACAAGCATATTTGTGTTGAAATAAGTCCAACCAGAATGCTTCTTTGAAGCCAGGATGATGAAACTTTCTTTCTCATACTTCAGACATATTATCAGGAAGGGCCAGTTCCTGGAGAAGGATATCATGCTTGGTAAAATGGAGGATCAATGAAAAAGAGGAATACTGCCAACGAACTGGACTGGCATAGTAGTAGCAACAATGTGCTCAAGGGTAACAATTGGGCAGATGGCGTAGGACTGCGCAGTGTTTCCTTCTTTTGTGCATAAGGTCACCATAAGTTGAAACAGACTTGATGGCACCTAACAACAACAGAGTTTGCTTCCTGCCCTCATCTCAGGGTTTGTACAGTGGTTTGGGGAAATAGAGACAATGCATTAAAGTCAGAGAGGCTTGGAGACTCTCAGAGCAGAGTTCACATGTGATTGATTTTTAGTGAGATTGTGGGAGAATAATGTATTGCAAAATGCTTTCCTCTAACATGAACTCTTTGTAGTTTATCCTTCTGGTTTCCCTGACACTTATGAGTTGCATGAAAGAGCTGTAGACGTGTTTGTATCTCGGTTGGGTATGTGCAATGGGAATGAAAGTTTGTGGCTAACACAATTGTGGATGCAGAATCCAAAATTGGAGGCCAGAAGAGATCACAGTTTAATCACAAAGCAGAGCCATTGCTCAGACATTTCTGCAGAAAAAGGCTGAAAGTCAAAATGCTTATAACCGAGAATAAGTAGGCAGGACACCTCCATAATCGCCATGGGAAAGAGACTCCTCTCTTCGTTTTGCAGTTTTGTCCTACATTCAGAGAGCAAAACCCTAATAACTGGGAGAACCAAAGAGACTGAATAAAATTAGAAGAAGCTTTTACTTTATTCTGAATACACAAATGAATTAGTTACTATGAATGGGTAACCTACTCCCTCCCCCTCATTGAGAAGAAATGGAGGCCCATGGATAAATTAGTGACCTCTCCATACATCACAGTTGTGACACTTTTCTTGTTTCTCATAAATCTTAAGTTCCTGTGCAGGTCTGGGTTCTATCCCTAGAGTAAGGCATATGTTTGATCACTTAATGAGTATTTGTTGATTGAGGTAAGAATAAATTGATTTTAAGATCTGGATTCTGTCTTATATTTGTCCTTTGTGCAAGTAATTTTATATAACCAACTGTGCCAGACTGAGTCCAAAGTCCCCTGGCAATCAAGGCAGGTTTCTCAAAGCCATCCACTGTGACACTGAATAAAAGCAATGGCCTATAAGGAGCTCTGGTAGCCTAGTGGTTACGAGTCAGGCTGCTATCCTCAAGGTCAGCAGTTCGAAACTACCAGCTGTTCTGTGGGAGAAAGATGAGGCTTTCTGCTCCCGTAAAGATGTACAGCCTCAGAAACCCTCCATAGGAGGTGGAATTGACCTCATGACATGCAACCACCACCGCCATACAATCTTCCAACATGCCTCTGTGCCAGGTCTTCTGTCTATCTCATCATGCCTTACTTGAGTTAGCTACAATGAATGGGTTTCTTTGCTGGTCCTGGTGTGGTGCTGTAGGAGCACTGGACTGCTAACTGTAAGGTTGGAGGTTCAAACCCACCAACAGTTCCTCAGAAACACTACATGGGGTCTCTATGAGTTGGAACTGACTTGACAACATATAACAATGGCAACACTAGAATATAAGAAATATTTTCTGCTTTGAACGTCTTCCCTTCTTTGAATGACGTTTTATATGACTACTTCTCTCACATCCTATCAGTCTTTGCACAAATGTTTTATCTTGTAGTCTTTCTTGACTACCTTTTAAAAGTTATGATCTCCCCTACCCCACTCACGTATTCCTTTCCTGCTTATTTATCCTCATAGTGCTTACCATTTTCTAACTAATCTGTAATTTACATTTATGTTGTTTATTGTTTACATTTTTTTTTTTTTTTTTACTAAAAATGCTCCATAGGGACGGGATATATACTTTAAAAATTTCTTTTACTGCAAGAACAGTGATTGGCATAAAGTAAGCTCTCAATTCACATTTGTTGAATTTGTTGAGTTGAACTGAGTAATAGTTCTGACCTGGAATTCATTTCCAGGACTCTCTCTAAATCTTCTCTTTATTGAGTGTATAGCTTCATTCAGCTCCCTTGGGCTGTCTTCTGTCTCTTTATTGTGATCTTGGGCTTTCATCTTTTTCTAATTGCCAATCCTTATTCATGCAAAATATACCTAGAAGTCGTATCTGCCTTCTTCTAAACAGCTTCAGTTTTATTCTCTGTTAGATCATCTGTTTTCTGAAGAACCCCCCACACACAAACAACAAAACACCTTTATTTTTGTCCTGTCACTGTCATTTATCGCCCTTTTCTCCCCTCTCAGACACACATCCGAGATGATGTTGGCAGGCTTGTGCTGTCTTGTCTGTCATGTAATCTGACTGTCAAACAAGTTTCCTTCAGTACAAAATGTTAGCATATTGAATTATCCCATTTATATTGCAAGTACTCCTAGCCCAACTGGATTGAAGCCATTCTACACATATACTTTTGGAATATTTTCTCCAGGATGACTGTGAAGTAGAGGAGTGGGAGGACTTGGAAGAGCTGGAGTTATTTCATGGTAATTATATGTTGAGTGAAGAAGGAAGGCCAAAGAATAATTTATGCATTTCAATTATGGTGTCAATCAAGAATATTGAATATACCCTGGACTGACAGAAACAAACAAATATGTCTTAGAAGAAATATAGACAGAATGCTCCTTAGAAGCAAGCATGGCAAGACTTTGTCTAATGTATTTTGGATATGTCATCAGGAGGGACCAAGGTTTTAATCTTTATGAAAGCAGACTGCCACATCTTTCTACCATGGAGCAGCTGGTATGTTTGAATGGTCAACCTTTTAGTTAGCAGCCGAGTGCTCCCTGTTGTGCAGTAGGCTAGAAACTCTGACAAGGATGTTTAGGTTATAGTGTTGAGGCAGAATTTTCTCAGCTATCTTAAGGCCTTTAACTGATTGGATGAGGTCCATCACGTTGTGGCAGGTAATTTCTTCTACAAAGAGTCAATTGGTTGTAAATGTTAACCACATCTATAAAATACCTTCACAGCAACATCTAGACTAGTGTTTGACCAAACAACCATGCATTACAATTTAGCTAAGTCAACACATAAAATTAATCATCACAGCCACCAATAAATAAGTGATAGGGATTGAAGTAAAGCTCAGATTTTCTATTTCTGAAGCCAGTGGTCTTTCTAGTCTTTCATTCTATCTCCCATCAGGATGTCTCAGGATTTTTTTTTTTTTTTTGCCTTCTTCCTGTCTATTTCCACCTTTACTCCTATCTATTTCTTCTTCTTTTTTTTTCTTCCCATTTTGATTTGATAGAACTTATAAATTCAGATACCTACATGGTCCTCAGGTTTAACTATCTAGACACCATTTTAAGGAGTCACCAATGCAACCAAAACACAACTGTGTTCTGTTTCTTTCTTTTTTAACTTTTAGACACTTTACATGTTTTATTTAATTCTCACAACAGCCCCAACAGGTGGATCTCATTATCTTCATTTTACAGATGAGAAACCAAGGCTTAGCAAGGTTAACTAACTTACTCAGTTCAAACAACAAATAAATGACTGCACTATCCAACCAATAATGATAACCAGTATATACTAATTTACCATGGAAATTAACCTATAACAATTTATAAGGTGATTTCATGTGTATCACCTCATTTTATTCTCATAGCCTTCTTAGAAGTATAAGGAAACAAGAGTACAAACCGCTAGGCAGAGTGGCCTTTTGAGTTCAGGGGTTCAAGGACTTACCCACCACACTGCCTGGCACCAAGGCATCGTCCTTCTGGATGTGTCCAGAGTCCTTGACTAGTGGGTGGTGCCAGAGCAGGTCTCTTCACCTTTCCCCACTTCCCAACCCCTGCATATATTTTGCCCACAAGTCGCTCCCAAGAAAATTGACCCTTTAAAACCCAGCCTTAATACATAAAAAGCCCAACCACCATGAGCTGATTCAGACATATGGTGTCCATCGTTTTTGCCAGAGCAGAACTGTGCTCCATAGATCCATTTTGGAAGAAGTGCAGCCAAAGTGCTCGTTGGAGGCCAAGATGGCCAAACTTCATCTCTCATACTTCGGCCATATTGTCAGGAGGGACCAGTCACTGGAGAAGGTTATCATGTTTGGTAAGGTGGAGGGTCAGAGAAAAAGAGGAAGATCCCCAACGAGATGGATTGGTCAAGTGGCAGCATCAGTGAATTCAAGCGTGGCAACAGTAGTGAGGTTGGCCCAGGATCTGGCAGTGTTTCATTCTGCTGTGCATAAGGTCGCTATGGGTTGGTACTGACCTAACAACAACAACTTAAGGAGTCCTGGTATGGCGATGTGGGTTAATATACCAGACTGCAAGGTAAGTGGTTCAAGCTCACCAGCAAATCCTTGGAAACCCTATGGGCCACTATGGGTGGAGCCAACTCAACAGCACTTAGCAGCAACAACAGCAACTTCCATCACACACACATATGAAAGGGTTTCAAAAAGTTCATGGTAAAATTCCATTATCTTTTCATTCTATTTTCTCATGAACTTTTTGAAACTCCTTGGTAGATTACACTGAAACCCACTGCCATTGAGTGGATTCTGACTCAAAAAGGACAGAGTAGAATTGCCCCAAAGGAATTCTAAGGTTGTACATTTTTATAGAAGCAGACTGCCACATCTTTCTCTATGGAGAATCTGGTGGATTTGAATTCCTCACTTGGTTAACAGCCAAACCCTTTAACTACTGTGCCACAAGAACTCTTATACTCAAAAAGTTTGCTAATAGTTCATACATTGTTGTTGTGTGCCGTCGAGTCCGATATGATTCGACAATCCTGTGTAGGGTTTCCAAGAAGCAACTGGTGGGTTTAAACTGCCAACCTTGTGGCTAGTGTTTATCCTATAGCACCACACCAGGACTCATACATACACGGGTTAATTCATAACAAAATATGTTTAAACATGTCTCTGTGATCAGTGGGTGGTGGGAGACGAGTTCTCTCAGTAATACAGTTGTCTTCAACTCCTTTGGGTGACTATAAAAAAGTTCCAATCAAAACAGTGGCTTCCAAGGGGACTTACTGGGCCAGTCAAAAGGTTATGGTGATTATTTTTTGGGATGCCAATGGGTAATCTTGCTAATAAGATTATCTTATGAGACACAGCATGATTATGGGAGCTTATTATGAATACGTTTATTTTGTTGTTGCTTTTAAATATTGTAAATTGAGTAAATTTACAAATCAAACCATCAGTTTTACATTCAACCAATCATACACTTTGTTTCATCTCTATCATTGCAATCCCCTCCATGCAACAACAGTTCTCCCGCTTCTTCTCTATGGTGCCTATTTCCATTCCACCCACCTTCCCATCCTTTCTCAACTTTGAGCTAGGAAAATGTTGCCCTTTTGATTTTGAATGTTTGACCAGTCCATGGTGAGCATACCCTACTAATGTTGTTGTGTCCCGCTATGTACGTATCTACCACTTGACTGAAAATTGAGCCACGAAGGTGAGTTCCCTTTCAGACTTGATGGGTGGTGGAGAGCCATAGTTGCAGGCTCCTCCAGTCTCTTTCTGACCAGTAAACACAGTCTTTAAAAAAAAAAACTTTGAGTTTAGTGGCACATTTCCTCCCTCTCAATCTGGGACCTTCTAATGTGATCCTTTCCAGAGTAGTTGCTAGTGGTAGCTGGGTACCGGCTAGTTCTTCTGGTCTCAAGTTGTGGAGACTGATGTTCACATTAGTCCATTGTACTAATTGATTCCAACCTTTTATGAAAAAATTTAGGGAAATTCAAAACTACATTGGTGAGAAAGAAAAACCCTGGAAAGTTGCATTGAGGAATTTTTTCCTCCATCACAACCATGCACCTACTCATTCTTCCAGTGTATCAAAGTGTGTTTGTCCCACAATAGTTTCATTGGGCAACTCACTCCATCCACCCTACATAACAACTCCCTGATTTTGTCCTTTCAGGCTTATTTTTTCCCCCCAAACTCAAAGAACATTGTCGTTATTGTTAAGTGCCATTGAGTTGGTTCTGACTCATAGAGACCCTGTATAGGGTTTCCAAGGTTTTAAATCTTCACAGGAACATAAAGTCACATCTTTCTCCTGTGGAGTGGCTGGTGGGCTCAAACCCTGGGCTTTGTGATTCACAGTCCAGTGCTTATTAAAAGGAATAAAATTTGAGTCCGTTAAGGATGCCAAAATTGTTGTTTTGACGTAGTGTAAATCAAAGCTCACAGAATTCTTTGGATTGTTGTTGTCATTGTTGTTAAGTGTCATTAAGTAGGTTCTGACTCATGCTACCCTATTAAGAGTTTCCAAGGAGGTTTGAATGATCAACCTTGGGGTTAACAGTTGCTTATCCTACAGCACCACCTTCACAAGCATAAAACTAAATGGAAGATATGTTGAGAAATAGTAGCTTCACTTTTGTTTATAGCTACACTTTGTTACTTACTGTGGAGACATGTTTCTGAATACATCCTTTCAGTTGGTAGTTTGTCTTTTCACTTTTTAGGTAAAGCCCTTTGATGAACAAAAATCGTTAATTTTTATGAGGCTTTTGTTATTATATTAGATAATTCATTATTAAAAACTATGCCTGGTGGCATTGCCCTTGCATTTTCTTCTAAGAATTTTACAGTTTTGGCTTTCACATTTAGGTCCTTAATCCATTTTGAATTTGTTTTTTGTGTATCATGTAAGGCACAGATCCTGTTTCACATTTCTGCATGTGGAAATCCAATAGATTTGTGTATTTTTTGCCATGAGTTCTATTTTAGTTTTAAAGGGTGTCTCTGGTAGTCCTTTATTTGGCCATAGAAACACAGGAAATTTTTGTCTTCCATGTGCTATGTAATTACTATTGCGCTTTAAGTTTATGATGGAAATAAAAATGAACTTTACGAGTACTTAAAGTTTTTCTTGGCCTTGCCACTGATAACCCCAGTAGAAATATTTAGAGAGGCTTCTGCAGATTAGGTAACTTTAAGGCACTCTCACTGTCAATAGTTTGAATAGTGAGGGACGTGAAGGAGGTGGCCTTCTGGAAATGTAATTGTGCATTTAACAACAACAACCACAACAAAACATTGTCTTCAAGTTAAGTGTTCTAAATTGTGTCGATTGAGTCTTCCAAGGATGTTACTAGTTTCTGATGAAAATTGAATGATACATTCCTAGAGAAAGTATTTTTAAAGTAAGTAACCCATAGAACTGTGGTTGTTTTAGCTTTCCTTTGGAAACAGCTTTTTCTCATAGCATCAGGTTTAAAA
>NW_006408821.1:772613-778019 GCF_000296735.1 Chrysochloris asiatica
AATGAATATTTGACAAGGATCAAAAATCAATTCAGAATGATGTAAATAGCTTGCCATTTGTGGGGTTTATCTTTGTTCTGATAAGTTATATTAAAGTGCACACGTTTTAGAAAACAGAATTATAGGCTGAAGAGAAGTTTCCATGGGATGGCCTACGTCTTGGATTTTTTTTTTTTTTTTTATATATTTAAAAAAAATTATTCAAGCTTTGTTCCAGTAACAAATTTGGTTAAAGATGATGCATGACTTTATTATCAATGAACAATTTTTTTTTTATATATTTAAAAAACATTATTCAAGCTTTGTTCCAGTAACAAATTTGGTTAAAGATGATGCATGACTTTATTATCAATGAACAATTTTGTAGAAATTAAAATGTATTTTCTATAATGTATGGTGCTGTAGGATGAACACAATAACAACAAAGTAGTGCTAAAGAATGAACTATTAAAAAAGGGATGCCAGAGCTGTTAATAGCTAGGATTATTGCTAAGTGCCTTCGAGTCAGTTTCAAATCATAACAACCCTGGTTTAGGGCTTCGGAGAGCAGCTAGTGGGCTTGAACTGCTGACCCTGTGGTTTGTACTACAGTGCCACCCCAGTACTAAGACAGGTAGACTATTTTAAGGAACACATATTAAGGAAAAGTCTGGAGTAGAACTTGCCTTATTTGTCTTTACTGTAGTTATTACTCTCCTTCCCTTCCTACCTGGCTCATTTACCCATTCACTGGCTGACTCATTAAGTTTATTTACAAATACTCATTGAATGCAGACTGTATACCAGACATTGTGTCAGCCCTAGGAATTCAGTATCAGTTGAGATATAGTCCTAATATGACAGAATTTGGGGCTCTTGGTGTGATACTGTAGGATTAGGTTCACTGGACTGTGAACCTCCTCATAGCATCTCATTTCATCACCAAATGTATGCTGAGCTATCTTCTTTTTAGAGAAAGATCAAAAGTGAACAATTGAATACCTGGCATTTTGAAAAAACGGACAATTCCAATTTATTTGGTAGTTTAAAATGGCAGCTTTAAATAACATGCCAAGATATACTAAAATGATACACTAGAATAATGCATCCATTCAGCTTTTACTGGATCCATCCAGCTTTTACTGTTAAACAGGTTGCAGTGTGAAAGTAAAACCACAAGATGGCAAAAGAATGACTCTAAATCTCTAAAGCTTTTTTTCACTCCAAACCAAATGATGTATACCATTTGGACTAATTAACCCTGCCATTAATTCCTTGTAAGGGTTAATTGGTTACAGCTAGGCATAATAGTTAGCATTTTCAAAAATATTTAACCTTTTAATAACTTCCATTTCATTTGTGTCCAGGGAACACCAAGAAATGAGAATTTGGCTTGCCAAGAATAAATCTATATCTCTTTTTGTTTTAGGGACTAGAATTTAACATTTGGCCTATTTCAGTGAGTTGACTCAAAGCTCAAATATGCTAAGATTGCACTGGAATTCAAATGAAGTTAATTGCCTTACATTTTGGTCCCGAATTCTTACATAGGGAGAGGAGGTTAGGGAAAAGGGATCACACATTTCTCTAGATTAAATTTAAAAAAAAAGGAAATTCTGCAGTTTAATTTCTGACTAAATTATTTCTGAGGCAGGCCAGAGGTTAATGTGTGGTGAAGGAGGAAAGGAACACAACACAACACAATACAATACAATACAATATAACCAACCCTTCTGAGACACTTTCTATGCCTTTCTATAAATTATCTCTTTAAATTTTTGCTGTAGTCCTATAGGGTGAGTGCTGTTATCATCAACTTTAGTATACTGTAGAAGAAATGGAAGCTTACCAATTTTTTATAACAGATTTGACTAATGTAATATTTCATTTGATTTCTTGACTGCTGCTTCCATGACTATTGATTGTGGATTAAAGTAAAAGAAATCCTTAACAACTTTAGTCTTTTCTCCATTTATCATGATGTTGCTTATTAGTCTGGTTATGAGGATTTTTGTTCTCTGTGCTGAGGCAGTAGACTTTGATCTTCATCAGTAAGTGCTTCAAATCCTCTTCATGTTCAACAAGCAAGGTTGTATCATCTGCTATCATAGGTTGATAATGAGTCTTCCTCCAATTCTGTTGTCATACTCTTTTTCACAGCATAGTATGTAATAAAAATAGTTCGAAATAATAGTATATGAAATATACGCTATGTAAAACATAATTGACTATAATTTCATTAACATATGTTATTATTAATGCAGATGATTTCCTTTTTAGAAGGAGAAAGGACAAGGAAATAGCAGAATTGAAAGATGGGGATTTAAGCTATTTCCTGGGCCATTTAACGAAACTTTCCCAGGAGAATGGCTTTATTTTTGAAAATTGGAACAGTGCTGCATTTTAATAGCTGGCCAGCTGTTTCATGCACCTCCAAGAACAAATTTGGAAGCTTTCCCAAGTTTAAGGCTTTTAAACTTTAAGATTGTGTCTTCATGTGGATATACTGGGGTGTGTGTGTGTGTGAGACTATGTTTCTCTGTGTGACACTGGTTCTACTGAGAAGGAAAGGAAGCTCAGCCTTTCTAGATCAAATTATTACTTTTATGAGATAATAATAAAATGGGAGATGGTTGTGAGTCTGAGTAGGTTGGATGTTCTTACTCAATCTTGGCTGAGTAAATATATTCAGCCCTTCTGATTGATAATAGTAAACAATGACTGAAACAAAAAGTAAAAAGTAGAAATTTGTATTTTAAAAAAGCCCAAACTAAATAAGAGAAAATAAAAATTAAACCATTAAGTACTCAGACGATATGCTTTGTAAATTGGTAGCATTTATGCTTTTTGGAATTATTAAAGTTGGTATGAATTACAATTGTCTGATGTAAAACTGTTCATGGAAATAGTTCAGCACTGGCAACATTTTGTTCTGTAGTTCTTGGGGTTGTTGTGAGTGGGGAGCAGAGTTGATGGCAGCTAACAACAGCACCACTTTGTGAATATATATATGTGTGTATCTATATTTATGGACTTCTGGTGTAGCACTGTAGGATCAGTACTAGACTTGAAACCATGAGGTTGGCAGTTCACACCCACCAGCTGCACCTAGGAAACCTTGTACAGGGTTGCTATGAGTCAGAACTGACTCGGCAGAACTTAGCAATACAACAATCTCTATTGACCTGTCGATTTATCATTTATGTAGTGGGGAGTATAAATGGTTTGATAGATAACCTGGTGTGGCACTCTAGGAAAAGCATTGGACTGTTAACCACAAGGTTAATAGTTCAAACCCACCAGTAGCTCCTCAGAAATCCTGTATAGGGTTGCTATGAGTCAGAATCAACTCAAAGGCACTTAACAACAACACAAAGTTTGGAGGTTTAAGCCCATCTATTAGCACCCTAAAAGAAAGACCTGGATATCTACTTCTGTAAGTATTTCAGTCAATAATGTCCTATGCAGCAATTCTACTCTGAAATACATGGGGTTGCGTGAGTTGAAATGGACTTGACAACAACGGGATAGATAAAAAGAGATGGTCTGAGAGACAGACTGATTGGACGATTGACAAAACTGCACCCTCAGGCAAAAAGTTTATCTGCTCTGTGAATGATAACATTTACCTATACAATCCTCTGTTTCTCTTTCTTGTCATCTTTTTACACATTGGTCTCTTCCTCATATTTAAATAGGTCACTGACACCTGCTGATGGCCTTTTTTTCTGTGCTGCCATTGACCACTAAGTGTTGAATGAACAGCTTAACCAGTACTCTAATCTCATATTGTCTCTACCCCCCATGACATTTACTTCTGCCTTCTTTAACCATCCACACACATAGCTTCATCTGTGACATTACCATCATGTGGGATGTTATGGGTGGAATCTCTGTCACCTTCTATCCTTGTAGAGGAGTGTTGATATGGTGCTGTAGGAAAATCAAGGTCATTTTTAAGGTTGGTGGTTCAAACTCACCAGCTGCTCTTCAGAAACTCTATACAGTGTTGCTATGAGTCAGAACCCAGTTGATGGCACTTGACAATAACAACAATTCTTGTAACATCCTCACTTTCTGTTTACAGTTTAATAGGCATGGATGGTGTTGTAGGATAAGCTCTGGATTGCTAACCACAAAGCTGGCAGTTCAAAACCACCAGCAACTCAGCGGGAGAAAGATGAGGCTTTCTGCTGGAGTGGTGGTGTAGGATAAGCACTGGACCACAAGGTCGGTTTGAACCACAACGTTGGCAGTTCAATCTCAACCAGCTGCTTCTCAGAAACCCTATTCAGAGTCAGTTTGAATCAGAACTGACTTGAGGGCACTTAACAACAACAACAACAGACATTTACAGCCTGGGAAACTATACAGGCTTACTATGAATTAGAGTCCTGGCAGTGAGTATTTTGTTGTTGTTTCTTTACAGTTTACCGTCTTTCTGATCTTTTAATTTTTTCCAAGTCTATTAATATCTCTTAGGCTTTATTTCTTTCTCTTGCCAGGCTATATTTCTTATACAAAGTCATTTCTTATTCCACTAGAAACTTGTTTCTTTATTTTTTACACAAAACTATAAACCATACTTGGCAGGATTAGGATTAATAAGAGAGAGTTTCAAACAGTTTGTGGATTAATTCTATTATCCTTTAATTCAATTTTCCACGAACTATTTGAAGCCTCTTTCTAAAAGAATTCTTCAGTTTGACCCCTCTCAACTCATCACATTTTCAACCATATCCAGAATGCTACTTACTGTATTTTATATTATATTGAATAGTTTCTTTTTCAACTGAAATTTCACAAATGATCAATGATGTTAAAAACTTTTACACAGCTCCATTGCTAGAAATTGGCAGTAAGACAATTTTTCTAACTTCAAATTTAGTTATTTTTCTAAGACACTTTACTTCAGGAGAAGGGTAAGCATGTTTAAGTGTTTGTTAATTATCTTTATTCAGACACCTTTTTTTCTTTTGATTTTTGATAGTAGAAACCGGATTAGAGAGACTACCAACCATAAACCGGAAAACTTGCATGCACATACACATTACACCAGTAGGTGGTGCTCTGAGCACTTGAATATATTTAAGCAAAACAAACTCAATTTCTGACTAATGGTTAAGAGTTTAATTTTATGAAAGAAAAAAGCATAATATGCTATCTAATTTATAGTATTTCTAGCAATTATCACTCTCTTGTCACAAGTGGTTCCAATGAGAGTTTGTTCTAACTCCTAGTGACCCTGTATAAGGGTTTCCAAGACTTCAATACCAGAATCTTTGCAGGAGCAGAAAGCCATCTTTCTCCCGCAGAGCAGTTGGTGGGCTCTAACAAATGACATTATGGTTTGCAGTCCTATGCTTATCCTGCAGAGCCACCATGCTCCCCCCAGTGAGAATGTTGCTGTTGTTGTTGCTAAGTGCC
>NW_006408821.1:778523-789458 GCF_000296735.1 Chrysochloris asiatica
GGTGGGTGGGTGGGGGTGGAGGATGGACAAAAACCACAAATTCAAATATAGAGACCCCTTTAAATCTTAAACAGGACAAACACAAATCATCTGGATTACGTATGTCATCAGCTGAGGCCATAATGGTGTCCAAGGGATTAACAGCCACATGGCTAACCATAGACCATAGAAATCAACACAAAATCATGACCGGTGTTAGATCAATTAATCACTGTTGTGGGTAGAACTACAGAAGCAGGAAAAGGACCGTGATTGGGAAGTATACATTAATGTAGATTAGGAAAGTTTACAAGATGGGTTCTGATGCCCTCAGAAACATCTTGGATGGTGTATGACACGTGACCATGTGGCCCTGGTACCCCAATTTCCATTAAGGACATACCGAGGCAAGTCTCCTGGGGTTGTAATCTACTTTCAAACATACCCTACCTGAGGGAAAAGCTTCTGCCACATTTCTGGTCAGAAAGAACTCAAATGGAAGCTAAATTTGTCAAGACTCAAAAGTTGGGCTTTTGAGAGGAGTTGGGCTCCCACTGTGAACCATAGCCTTTCACAAACCAAGCACTTAGAATTCAAGCTCTAATACATCACAGACTAGGCAATCTTTTAGTGCAGGGAATTCAAATCCTTGGTTTTAAGACACACTGGGGAGTCACCAATTATCTCAAAATGTATCATGAAATATCTTATAAAATCATTATATTTCTCTTTAACTTAAGTTCAAATATAGATTTTAATGCTTTTAGAAGGAACAGGAGAGTGTAACTTAGATATATGGTAGACATAAAAAGAACGGAAACAATTATTACCTTTTTAAAATATCTCCCTCACTAATTTACAATAAACCAAGGCTGCCGAGTCTGTTTAGACTCACAGCAGTACTATTCCATAAGGTTTCTGAAACTAAATCTTTATGGGAGCAGACAGCCTCATCCTTCTCCTGTTGAAAAGATGGTGGGTTTGAACCATCACCAACCTTTTGATTAGCAGCCCAATACTTAACCTACTGTATGTACTACTAGTGTCACAGTTGGGTTGTAATACCTGGATCAGTGCTACTATACTTCCAATGAGTTGGGAAAGTGCTGATAAAGTGCTGTGGATTAATGCATTAGACTGCAAAGTTAGTTTGAAACTGGTAAGTTGGATTGAATCATAAAGTTGGAGGTCCAAGCTTACCAGTCGCTCCTCAGAAACTCCATACAGGGCTATTATGGGTCAGAATTGACTCGACAGCACTTAACACTAACACCACACTTACTCCATGTGAAAAAAGTTAGAACAACAAGAGAAATAGGGAAATGAAAGATAGGCTCATCAGCCTGGAACAGCTAGAGGGACAGAAGATACTTCTTGAAAGTAAGACCAGCAGGAAAAATCAAAAACAAAAAACAGCAGTCTGATTGACTACTACAAGAACAAGCAAGTTGTTTGCTGGGGACCCATCCAGGCAAGCAATCAAGTCCCTTCAGGCAAACCCCTCACCAAGACTGAAACTCAAAGGGAACACATGAGCAGGCATGTAAGTTTGCTGGTGACCATGTTGGTCTACTGGTGAATGGAAATTGAGGAAAGGCAGCAATGAAGATATGGGCTGAATTTGACCACATTCCACAGACTCCTATTGACCTGGAGATGAGAGAGAGAAGAGGAAGGGCTTTGGTCTGAAGTGTGGTGAGACACCTGAGCCTATGGACTAGGACATAGCCACGTAGGGCTAGAACTGAGAGTGGAGCATCCAGCTTATATGAAGTGAGGGGAGATGCACAGGAATGCCAAACTTACAGATCATTTAACCTAGCTTTGATGGCTTGATGATCAGAACTCGACTAGAGGAAGATAAAAACATTTTGATAAAGAAAACAAGTGTAAATTGATACAATTTGATGAATTTGACCTATACTTATAGATGTAGTAGCTCAAAATACCAACTGAAAGGGAAGGAATCTTCACATCAAGGATCAGTCCTATACCCTCTGTACACAGGGTTTGATAGGAATGGACAACTTAGACATTGGCTACCTAAAATGGGATGTCAATAAAGGCACCAAGTGACTGGCTTACAAGTTTTTAAGAGGGAGGTTAGTTTCAGAGTGTGCCGAGGATGGTAGAACCCCCACTGAATAGTTTTCATCTTGTCTAGACTGGTCTGGTGAAAGGAGATGGTGAAAAGATTCTTCTGATTCAAAAGTGAGTAATTGTTATCATGACTAATTGTGGTGATCACAACTGTAAAAGTAGAAGTTTTAGAACAAAAAGGGGGAGGGAGTAGTTAATCTTACAGTCTAGGAACAGAAGACCCTAGGACCATCAAGGTAGAAGAGCATGAATGGAATGTGGGACTTTATCCAGAGAAACAGCTACACCAGAGATGGAGGCAGAGATGAGGACATGGAGAGATAGAGCAGCTGAGGGAGGACTCTAGACTCATGGAGAGAGAAAGGCTGTGCGCTGGCAGCCAGGAGGCAGGCTTTCAGAATGTGCCCTTTGGTGGTTGTACAAATGATTATATATTCCTGAGTGTTTTTGTGTACATTAAAACAAACAAACAAACAAAAAAACCCACTCAAAAAAGCGAAGAAGGAATAGAAGTAAATACTGTTGAATGTTGATGCATGGAGGGGATTGTAATCATTGCAATGAAGTGAAATACGATAGGATGAGTGTAAAATCAATGTTCTCCCATGTAAACTATCACTCAATTCACAATAAAAACTTAAAAAGAAAAGTTGATTAAAATAACTACAGCCAGAGTACAGATTAAAAAAAAAAAAAGAACGAAAAAAGAACGATAGGTTTGTTATAAGCACAGTTATCCTTAGAGTGATAAGAACAGAAGTCTACCTTGGGAAAGAAAAGGAGGTGGAGGCCCAAATACAATTTGGTTTCTTCTTTGTTGTTGTTAAGTGCTGTTGAGTTGGTTCCGACCCATAGCGACCCTAAACAGGGTTTCCGAGGCTGCAAATCTTTACGGGAGCAGATAGCCTCATCTTTTTCCCGAGGAACCGCTGGTAGTTTTGAACTGCTGACCTTGTGGTTCGCAGACCAATTCGTAACCACTATGCTACCAGAGCTCCTTCTTTATATACCACTGAGTCAGTGCTCCAGAGTGCTCCTTGGAGGCCAGGATGGCTAAGCTTCGTCTCTCCTACTTTGGACATATTGTCCGGAGGAAACAATCGTTAGAGAAGGATGTCATGCTGGGTAGGGTGGAGGGTCAGAGAAAAAGAGGAAGACCCCCAACGAGATGGATCAGCCAGGTGGCATCATTGATGGACTCAAGTGTGGCAGCGGTAGTGAGGTTGGCCCAGGATCGGACATTGTTTTGTTCTGCTGTGCATGGGGTCGCTATGAGTCGATTCCGACTCGATGGCACCTGACAGCAACAACAACAACAACATCTTTAGACCCCTTCTTCCATGGTACTGCTGTGTGGGCTTGAATTGTTGACCTTGAGCTTATCAGTGGAAAACAAACCATTTGCCCTACTTAGGGAACTATTTTATCATTAATACTTATCAATGTTGTTGTTATGCACCATCTAGTTGTTTCTGACTCACAGCAATTCTGTATAGGGTTTCTGAGGGACTGCTGAAGAAATTGAACCACGAACCTTGTGGTTCAAACCAACCTTGCAGTCCAGTGCTTAGTCTACAGTGCCATACCAGGATACCACAACAGAAATTCAATTGGTTTTAGTCACCTGTCTGTTACAGGACAAAGGCCAGAAAATCAGGAAGAGAATTAGGAAAGATCTATATCTTGGCCTGAGGATGTCTAATGCCCTGAATTGTTGTTCTTGACAACTTTATGCAGGTTTATACTCTGTGTGTGTGTGTCTGTGTAATGACTGACCTTTTCATACTGGCATAACAGAAACTCAACAGTGAATACTTGGGAAGGTAGATTTACTTGAACTATATTACCAATACCTTTCCTTCATTTGCCCAAGAGAGCTGGTTTCTGGGTGAGGGGACCTAGGAGCAAGTGCCCTAGGGTTGTTGTTGTTAGGTGCCATCGAGTCAGTACTGACTCATACATAGCAACCTTACGCACAGCAGAACAGAACACTGTCCAATCCTGGGCCAACCTCACTACTGTTGCCCCTCTTGAGTCCATCGATGCCGCCACTTGGCCATTCCATCTTGTGCTACCTGAAATGTAAGCTAAGGGGATAGTGGGAAAAAAATGAGCAGAAGCAGATGTCTCATATCAAAGAACTCTGTAGAGTGGGGTTCTCTGCAGAGTCTCCTGGCACATCATCAGAAATGCACACACGCACTTCACAAGACTGTTTATTTGAACACTTTGACATCCAGAAGGCATAGATGTTTTAGAGAAACCATTCACTCTAACCCACTGTCATTGAGTAGATTCGAATACATCACAACCCAGTATAGGGTTTCTGAGGCTGTCAATCTTTACCAGGGCAGAAAGCTTTATCTTTCTCCTGTGGAGCTGTTGGTGTTTAGCATCTATAAATAAATACATTTGCTGATTTTAAAACAAATTCCCTCTTCCAGATGAGATATAGCACTGGACCTCAAGGTCAGTTTGAGCCACAAGCTTGGTGGTTCAAATTCACCAGCTGCTCCTTGGAAACCCTATATAGGGTCGCTATGAGTCCAAACTGACTCCATAGAACTTAACAGCAAAAAGAAAAAGGAGGGAGAGAGAAGGAGCTAAAGAACAGACAGGAGAAAATAGTAAAAACCATTGAATATTTATGCCACATTGAGAGCAGACTATTCAAAAACCATAACAAAAATCAAAACATTTTATATTTGTGTGGTGCTGCAGGATAATAGGCTGGTCTGCAAAGTTGGTTTGAACTTCAAGGTTGGTGGTTCAAAGTCACCAGCTGTTCCTCAGAAAGGGTTACTATGAGTTGGAACCGGATGGCACCTAACAACAACAACAAACATGACACTTAACAACAACAACCAACAAAACTAGTCAACAACTGAGTCAGTTTTGAGTAAGTTCATTTCATCTACTCACTAAGTCACTCAACAACTGTTGGCTATTGGAGCTACAATTGGAGATAAATGTTAGTGTGTTAGAAAATTGGCTTAAACTCATATTTCTAGGATCATGTCTATTTCTGAAAGAGAAGCAAACCTTCACATGGACCTGCTAGAGTTGTTCATAATTAAAGGTCATTCTGAAAGTCCTTTGTGACACATTGAAATTTTCCAGAAAATGTGGGCTTTTTCTTGCTATGTGGACAGAATATGTAAAAATACCTTAACAGATTAGGAGACTATGCATATGAACACATACAGTTAAAACATCAATTCAGAAACTTAAACCCCTTAAAAGTGACCTGACTTCCATAATTTATGGATTAATAACTAAGACATTTTATATTCATAGCAGCTCTTCTGATTTTTTGTATTTCTGTCTTCTCATAGAATCATCATTTAAGTTAGAATTGGAAACTTCTGCAAAGAAGGGAGGACCCAGGGTCATGTCCGCAATATGCTGGGAGGTCTCTAGCAGTGAAGGCACCCACCTGAGGTGGGACAAGGTCTATTCCAATACTTGGTTCATCTGCTTTCAAGTACTGGCTTTGATGTTCTAAAGCTGTAACTTAACCACACTTCAGTTTCCTCATTTGTAAATTGATGATAGTAACACTGCCTGATGGGCCTCAGGTTCTTGCATAGTTCAAAAGCAATAACGAATGCAGGAAAGTGCTTTAGAAAATGTAAAGTGCTAGTTAAATGTGGGGTATTATTATTACTATTCAGGAAGAACACTTAGCTCATTGCTTAGTAATGGTGAGGCAAACAGTGTCACTAAATAAGACAATATAATGGTCTTAAGAGGCTCTAATTCTGTTTCTCCTTTTTATTCAAGCACACAATTGCATTCTAACACTTCACAGACAGCCTAAAATGGGCCCTGTGGAGGTTGATAAGGAAAATTAGAACAAGGAGCTATTTGCGCCCTCATTTTAATAACTGAGTCAAAGAGCAGCCACTTTAATACAGGAAAGAAGGAACACTTTCTCTTACTCGGTCCTCAGCAAGATAATGACTCCATTACAAAGCAGACCTTCCGTAATAGAGGATGCCTGCCATGTTCATCAAGTTCTCTCTGTATCTGAGGGAGAAAGACATTAGCACTATCAAAATAAAGTACTTTAAATGTGTAAAATCATATTAGGTTTAGCCATCATTTACAGAGGGTGGTCATTTTCATAGATCTTTCTCTCACTCTTTTTTTTAACTATGTGAAACTGTGGGATAATGCACTTACTGCAAGGTTAGTTTGAACGGCAAGCTTGGCAGTTCAATCTTACCAGCCACTCCTTGGAAACCTGATACAACGTTGTTATGAGTTGGAACCAGCTCGACAGCACTTAACAACAACAATGTTGTTGTTGTTGTTAAGTGCCGTCGAGTCGGATCCGACCCATAGCGACCCTGTACAGGGTTTCCGAGGCTGTAAATCTTTACGGGAGCAGAATGCCTCATCTTTCTCCTGCGGAGCGGCTGGTAGTTTCGAACTGCTGGCCTTAAGGTTCGCAGCCCGATTCGTAACCACTACACTACCAGAGTAATGGGGGATAAATGGACCCTCAACATACACATACTTGCTGGACATCTATGTCTTTTCATTGTGACCACCATTATTTGTATATTTATTTTCTATAATCATGGTTTCCAGCTATAGAGAGAAAAATTTAATTGGATGCTAATATTATTTATTGTTGCATTTGTGAGGATTTTAATTTTGTTTACACTGAGATACAATCAATACTGAAGCCTTTAGATTTTGATCTTCATCGGTAAGTATATCAAGTTCTCTTCCCTTCCAGCAAGCAAGGTTGTGTCATCTGTATATTGCAGGTTGTTAACGAGTCTTCTTCCAATCTTAATGTCATGTTGTACTTCATGTATTCCTACTTCTCATATTATTTGCTCAGTATAAAGATGGAATAGGGTTATCCAAGGTGGGTAGTTTCAACAGAGTTTCCAACGATAAACTAAGAAGGAGTGACAGACGATTTCTAAAAGCTTAGCCACTGAAACCATTATGAATATCAGCAGAACATTGTCTGATACAATGCCAGAATATGAGGCCCTCAGGTTGGAAGGAACTCAGAATAAGAAAGAGTGTAGAGCTGCCTCCTCAAAGTAGAGTCAACCTTAATGATGTGGATGGAACAAATCTTCTGGAACTTTCATTGCTGATAGGGCTTAACTCAAAATGAGAAGATACTGCTGCAAACATGCATTAATAATTGGACATGGGTTGTATAGAGTATGAACCTAGGAAAATTGGAAGTTATCAAAAATAAAAGACATGCATAAAGATTGGTATCTCAGACACTAGTGAGTTGAAATGGACTGGTACTGACCATTTTGAGTTGTACAATCAGACAATTTATGTAAGAGTGACAATTCATCCTCAAAAAGAACATTTTAAGGTGTCTTTTGAAGTACAATGCTATCTGTGATAGGATAATATACACACATCTACAAAGAAGAGCAAGTCCTGGTGTGACACTGTGGGTTAATGCATTCGACTGCAAAGTCAACGGCAGTTCAAGCTCACCAGCTGCTCTTCGAAAACCCTATACAGGGTCGCTACAGGTTGGAACTGACTCGACAGCATTTAATGACAGCAACAGCAAGGAAGACAGTTACTAATGCTACTGTTATTCAAATTTACACACCAACTACTAAAGTCAATAATGTAGATATTGAAAATTCTACTGACTTTTTCAGTCAGACATTGATCAAACATGCAATGAAAATCCATTGATATTGCTGGTGATAGAAACAATGCTGAAGATCTCATTATAGAATTTACAAAACCAATGACTTGTTTGTTGCAAATAACTTTTTCCAATAACAAAAAAAGCAATTCTACACATGGACCTAACCAGGTGGAATACGCAGGAATCAAATAGACTATATCTGTTGGAAGAGACAAAAGAGAAGATCAATGTAATCAACCAAAACAAGGCAAGGGGCCAACTGTGGAACAGACCATCAATTGCTCATATACAAGCTCAGACTGAAGCTGGTTAAAATTAAAACAAGTCCATGAAAGCCAATATATGACCTTGATCATATCCCACCAGAAGTCAGAGATCGTCTCAAGAACAGAGGTGATCTCCATGTTCCCATCTCTGCCTCTATCTCTGGTATCATTGCCTCTCTGGATAAAGTTCCACATTCTGCTTGTGCTCTTTTCTCTTGATGGTCCTAGGGTTCTTTGTTTCTGGACGCCATGTTTTTGTTACAAAACTTCTACCTTTACAATCGTGACAGTCGCAATTAGTCACGATAGTAATTACTCACTATTGAATCATAAGAATCTTATCCCCATCTCTTTCTATCTTGACAAGATGAAAGCTATTCAGTGGTGACTCTTTCTTCCCCCACACTTTTTTTTTTTTTTTTTTGGTAATGTTTTATTGTGCATTATGTGATAGTTTATTGAACTACATATTTTAAATTTTCTTACATTAAAAAAATATCATGAATGTATATATGCCTAAATTATACATTGTTGTTGTTGTTGTTAGGTGCCATCGAGTCGGTACTGACTCATAGCTACCCTATGCATAACAGAACAAAACACTGCCCAGTCCTGGGCCAACCTCACAATTGTTGCTACACTTGAGCCCAATGCCCAATGATGCTGCCACTTTGACATCCATCTCGCTAGGGGTCTTCCTCTTTTTCTCTGATCCTTGACATTACCAAACATGATATCCTTCTCCAGCAACTGGTCCCTCCTGACAATATGTCTGAAGTATGAGAGATGAAGTTTGGCTATCCTGGCCTTCAAGGAGCACTTGACTGCACTTCTTCCAACAGAGATCTGTTGTTTTTTTTTGGCATCCCATGGCACTTTCAATATTCTCCTCCAACACCATAACTCAAATTCATCAATTCTTCTATGGTCTTCCCTATTCACTGTCCAACTTTTGCATGCATATGAGGTTATTGAAAATACCATGGCTTGGGTCAGGTGCACCTTAGTACTCAAGCTGACATCTTTGCTCTTCAGCACTTTAAAAAGGTCATGTGCAGCAGATTTGCCTAATGCAATATGTCGTTTGATTTCTTGACTGCTGCTTCCGTGAGTGTTGATAATTGATCTAAGAAGAATGAAGTCCTTGACAACTCCCATCTTTTCTCCATTGATAAAAATGTTGTTTATTGGTCCAGTGATGAGGATTTTTGTTTTCTTTACATTGAGATGTAATCCATACTGAAGGGAGCTTGAAAAGTTCATGAAATATTTTATTTTTCAAATCCAATTTTCTTTAAAGTTTGTGAAGCCCAATTTTATTTTACTTTAGGAATTAAAAAATGATTTGTAGTCTTCTGGGACTTAATTTTTTTTAATTCAACACTACTATATAATATTTTGTTGTAATACACTATGATTTTTAAATCATCATAATTGTGTTGATATGAATTACCTCTCAACATAATGAAAACAAAAATCCTTACAACTGTATTAGTAAGCAACATAATGATAAACAGAAAAAAGATTGATGTTGTCAAAGATTTTATGTTACATGAACCTACAATCAAATGTCCTTAGATGCAGGTGTCAAAAAGTTAAAGGATATATTTCATTGTGCAAATGTGCTGCAAAAACCCTCTTTTAATTGTTAACAGCAAAGATATACATTTAAGGACTAAGGGGTAAATAACCCAAGCCTGTGCTATTTTCAATCACTTCATGTTTATGTGAAAGCTGGTAACTGAATAAGGAAGACTGGAGAAGAATTGATACATTTGAATTATGTTGTTGGCAAAGACTATTGTATAATGCATGAACTCTCAGAAGAATGAATGGATCTGCTTTGGAAGAAGTGCAGCCAGAATGCTCCTTTGAAGCAAGCATGGCAATACTTCATCTTATCTACTTTGGACATGTTATCAGGAGGGAACAGCTCCTGGAGAAAGACATTATGGTTGGTAAATTAGAGGACCAGCAACAAAAAGGAAGTCCCTCAAGAAGATGGATTCACACAGAGGCCCAAACACAGTAACAATTTTAAGCATGATGTAAGACTTTGCAGTGTTTCACTCTGTTGTCAATAGGGTTGTCCTGATTTGGAACCAACTTAATAACACCTGACAACAACAGCAACGTATATAATGTTGTTGTTGTTAGATGCCATTGAGTCAGTACCGGCCCATAGTGACCTTATGCACTGCAGAATGAAACACTGCCCGATCCTGGGACAACCTCACTAATGGTGCCACATTTGAGTCCATTGATGCTGCCACTTGCCATCTCGTTGGGGATCTTCCTCTTTTTCTCTGACCCTCCACATTACCAAACATGATATCCTTCTCCAGTGACTGATCCTTCCTGATAATATGTCTGAACTATGAGAGATGCAGTTTGGCCATCTTGGCCTCTAAGGAGCTCTCTGGCTGCATTTCTTTCAAAATGGATCTATCGGTTCTTTTGGCAGGTGATGGCACTTTCAATATTCTCCTCCAAGACCATAACTCAAAAACATCAATTCTTCTATGGTCTTCCTTATTCACTGTCCAACTTTCACATGCATATAAGGTTATTGAAAATACCATGGCTTGGGTCAGACGCACTTGCTGACATCTTTGCTCTTCAACACTTTAAAATGGTCTTGTGCAGCAGATTTGCCCAATGCAATACGTCATTTGATTTCTTGACTGCTGTTTCTGTGACTGTTGATGGTTGATCCAAGAAGAATGAAGTCCTTGACAACTTCAGTCTTTTCTCCATTGATAAGAGTGTTGTTTATTAGTCCAGTGGTGAGCATTTTTGTTTTCTTGACATTGAGATGTAATCCATACCGAAGGCTGTGCTCTTTGATCTTCATCACTAATTATTTTAAGTCCTCTTCACTTCCAGCAAGCAAGGTTGTATCATCTGCATATCGCATGTTGTTAATGTGCCTTCCTC
>NW_006408821.1:789558-791176 GCF_000296735.1 Chrysochloris asiatica
AGAAAGATACGATGGAAAAGCTCCATATCATCAGCCAAAGCAAGGCAGGGGGCAGACTGTGGAACAGACCATCAATTACTCATATGCAAGTTCAAACTGAAGCTGAAGAAATGAAAACAAGCCCATGAGAGCCAAAATATGACCTTGAATATATCCCACCTGCATTTAGAGATCATCTGAAGAACATATTTGATACATTAAACATTAAGACTGTACACCAGAAGAGTTGTGGGATGACATCAAGAACATCATACATGAAGAAAGCAAAATAGTTATTGAGAAGACAAGAAAGAAGGAAAAGATCACAATGGATATGAGAAGAGATAGTGAATTTGCACTTCAGTGTAGAGATGCTAAAGCAAATGGAAGAAATGAGGCAGTCCAAGAGCTGAACAGAAAATTTTAAAGGTCTTCTCGAGAAGATAAAGCAAAATATTACAACAAAATGTGCAAAGATCTGGAATCAGAAAACCCAAAAGGAAGAACACACTCAGCATTTCTCAAGCTGGGAGATCTGAAGAAAAAATTCAAGCCTCGACTTTCATTATTGAAAGATTCTCTGGGCAAATGATTGAATGATGTAGAAAGCATCAAGAGAAGATGGAAGGAATACACAGTCACTCTACCAAAAGGAATTGGTTAGTGTTCAGCCATTTCAAGAGGTAGCACATGATCAAGAGCCAATGATACTGAAGGATGAAGTCCAAGGTGAATTGAGGGAATTGGCAAAGAACAAGGCACCAGGAATTGATGGAATAAAAATTGAAATCTTTCAAGAAAGTGAGGCGGCACAGGAGGTACTCACTCATCTCTGCCAAGAAATTTGGAAGACAACTATCTGGCTGACTGATTGGAAGATATCTGTATTTGTGACCATTTCAAAGAGAGGTGACCTAACAGAATGTGGAAATCACTGGACAATCTCTTTGATATCCCATGCAAGTAAAGTTTTGCTAAAGGTAATACAGAAATGGCTATAGTCATATATTGACAGAGAACTTCCAGAGGTTCAAGTCGGATTCAGAAGAGGCCATGGAATGAGGGATATCATTTTTGATGTCTGATGGATCTTGGCTGAAAGCAGAGAATATCAGAAAGATGTTTACTTGTGCTTTACTAACTACACAAAGGCTTTCAATTGTGTGGATCATGACAAGCTATGAACAACATTTCAGAACACTTAATTGTGCTCATGAGGTATCTGTACCTGGACCAAGAAACAGTTGTTCAAACAGAACATGAGAACACTGAATGCTTTAAAATTAAGAAAGGTGTGCAGCAAGGTTGTTTTTTTTCACCATGCTTATTCAACCTGTATGCTGAGCAAATAATTCAAGAAATTGGGTTCTATGAAGAAAAATGTGGCATCAGGATTGGAGGAAGATGCATTAATAACCTGTGATATGTGGATGATACAACCTTGCTTGCTGAAAGTGAAGAGGACTTAAAACAATTACTGACGAAGATCAAAGAGCACAGCCTTCTGTGTGGATTACATCTGAATGTCAAAAAAAACAAAAATCCTCACTACTGGACCAATAAACAACATTCTTATCAATGGAGAAAAGATTGAAGTTGTCAAGAACTTCATTCTTCTTGGATCAACTATCAACACTCA
>NW_006408821.1:791276-793871 GCF_000296735.1 Chrysochloris asiatica
AGGCTGTAAATCTTTATGGGAGCAGAACGCCTCATCTTTCTCCCACGGAACAGCTGGTAGTTTCGAACTGCTGACCCTGAGGTTTGCAGCCCGATTCGTAACCACTACACTACCAGAGCTTCATCTCTTGGGCCTCTTCGTTTCTTCCATTTGCTTTAACATCTCTACACTGGAGAGCAAGTTTCAGTGCCTTTTCTGACATCCATTTTGACCTTTTCCTTCTTTCTTGTCTTCTCAATGACTTTTTGCTTTCTTCATGTAAATATTTGTAATAACAGTTAAAAAGTTAGAAAAAATAAAATAATTTAAGCAAAAGTAGACAAGATAGAATTTGTAAACATAGATTACAGTACAAACTAAAAATTTCTGTAGGTCCAATTCTTACTTAAATTTGTTTATCTGCTCTGTAGTTGGTATGTAGAATTCCATCTGGTATCCATTTTCTGTTTCCAGAAAACGTGTATAGTAGTCAAAGAATGAAATCTCTTTGGTTTGATTTGCTTTTGTCGTTGTTATTAAGTGCTGTCGTGTTGGTTCCAACTCATAGTAACCCTGTTTCTGAGGAACAGCTGGTGGTTTTGAACTGCTGACCTCGTGGTTCACAGTCCTGTACTGATCTACAGCGCCATACAGAAGAATGGAAATTGTATCTGTCACATGACATTGGAAGTCAGACTATTATCAATGAAATGAATTCCTCCAACTTTTAATTTATAAACGTTTCTCCTCTACATAGAAGGAAAAAAAAAACAGTGAAGTTGCTGAAATTTGTCTTTGTCTAACCAACCTTATAAATTTGCTTTTTTTCCTTAAAATGATTTTCTAGAGCCCTGGAATTATAATAACTTGTTTTTATATTTCCTCTGCTTTCTCACTTATCAAAATATGATTTGTGATACAAGCCAGAACCTTCTCCCCTCTCAAATGTATTCTCCTTGTCTCATTATTTTAAAGGCTTTCCCAAGAAATTATCTACAAGAAATATATCTTTGACAGCTCCCTGGTTGGTGATAATTTCCAAACTATAGACTTCTCTATAGTTTAGTTATTGACTTCTCTCCTGTTTCATCAGGTAGATTTCAAACCAGAATAATTTAAGTTAATTTTATCCACAAACTATTAACTTAGAAATACTCAAATTATGACGTTTTAATGGCTGCTTCTCCACTTTGCTGTAAACATTTGAAAACTATGGATTGTATTTTATTAATTTTAGACTTTTTTGTTCCTATCATAGTACCCAATATGTAGAGGATATGTAATGCTATTGAATATTTAAATGAATACGTTAGTATAAAATGTCATTTTCTAGAGATATCTATGTTTTTATGACTGAGGACATTTAGTGGAATCATAAGACTTTCTGAGTTTCTGATCACTGAAGAAGTTATCCTTCAGTCAGTCCATACATCACATCATTCCCAATGAGAGAAGTGTTTCAGACCATAGCTTCCTGATTGCTTGTCAGTACGTCTACTTTGTCTTGTTCTTAACATGTTTTCTAGCGCCACAGAAATAAACAAGCTGCAAATGAAGGAAGGGGTGAGGCAAGATCTCAGAAACAAATAACTTGTTATGTTTTGAAAACATTTGCCTCAAAGAACTTGACAGTATGATTCATATTAATTTTGTCTCCGTTTTTTGAAGCATCAACAAATAATATCATAAAAGGGAAGCACAATACTTTCACAGAATGTAACTGAGATGAAATAAAGTGAATGTAATTTCTACTAGCATAAATATTTACCAGTCTGGCTAAACTATAGAAATCACGATGAATGAGTATCTGCTATGTATGGTCAAGAGAACTTTGCACACTTGTAGGCTATCCACTGGAATCTGGCATTCTCACCCGTCTATGATTTTAGTCTTATTTGTCTAAGTGTATGCATTTATTTACCTTATAGGATTCCACATTTTCATTTGGTTACTTTGTCTACATTGTAAGTACCAATGTTGCACATTCATGGCTGTGACACTTGTAAAACCACCTAGTGGTTAACTAAACAAATGTTAACCTGAAAAGAATAGTGCAAGCACAACTTCTGCCCACAAGTCACTACTGACTGCTAACTGCTGCTCAAAAGAGGAATGCCATGAAAATACACTGTGCCCATGCAACCCAGCAATTTAAATCCAATGTGGTGTTTTATTTTCTTTTGTTTCTTTGATGGCAAGGTGTGTGTTCACATACTTAACATAGTTAATAATAACATCTAAATGCAGCATTTGCTTTTAATGAAATAAGCGTATACAATACATTTCATCGAAGGACCTTGTTGTTGTTGTTAGGTGCCGTTGAGTTGGTACTGACTCATAGTGACCTTATGCACAGCAGAACAAAACGCTGCCCGATCCTAGGCCAACCTCACTACTGTTGCCACACTTGAGTCCATTGATGCTGCTACTTGACCAATTAATCTCATTGGGGGTCTTCCTCTTTTTCTCTGACCCTCCACCTTACCAAACATGATATCCTTCTTCAGTGACCGGTCCCTCCTGACAATATATCTGAAGTATGAGAGAGGAAGTTTGGCCATCTTGGCCTCCAAGGAGCACTCTGGCTGCACTTCTTCCAAAATGGATCTATTGGTT
>NW_006408821.1:794681-798941 GCF_000296735.1 Chrysochloris asiatica
GAAAGCCTTTGCATAGTCAATAAAGCACAGGTAAACATCTTTCTGATATTCTCTGTTTTCAGTCAAGATCAATCGGACATCAGCAATAATAGCTCTCATTCCACAGCTTCTTCTGAATCCAACTTGAACCTCTGGAAGTTCTTTGTCAATGTATGCTTGCAGCGTTTCTCTTTTACCTTTAGTAAAACTTTATTTGCATAGGATATCAAAGAGATTGTCTGATGATTTCTGAATTCTGTTGTGTCACCTCTCTTTGGAATGGCCACAAATATGGATCTCTTCCAATCAGTCGGCCAAATAGTTGTCTTCCAAATTTCTTGGCAGAGATGAGTGAGTGCCTCCTGTGCCGCCTCACTTTCTTGAAAGATTTCAATTTTTATTCCATCATTTCCTGGTGCCTTGTTCTTTGCCAATTCCCTCAATGCACTTTGGACTTCGTCCTTCAGTATCATTGGCTCTTGATCATATACTACCTCTTGAAACAGTTGAACACTAACCATTTCCTTTTGGTACAGTGAATCTGTGTATTCCTTCCATCTTCTCTTGATGCTTTCTGCATCATTCAATAATTTGCCCAGATAATCTTTCAATAACAAAAGTCAAGGCTTGAATTTTTTCTTCAGTTTCCCTAGCTTGAGAAATGCTGAGTGTGTTCTTCCTTTTGGGTTTTCTGATTCCAGATCTTTGCACATTTTATTGTAATTATTGGCTTTATCTTCTTGAGCTGATCTCTGAAAATTTCTGTTCAGCTCTTGGACCTCATCATTTCTTCCATTTGCTTTAGCATCTCTACTCTAGAGAGCAAGTTTCAGTGTCTCTTGTGACATCCATTTTGACCTTTTCCTTATTTCCTCTTTTCTTAATAACTTTTTGCTTTCTTCATGTATGATGTTCTTGATGACATCCCCCAACTCTTCTGGTCTTTGGTCTTTATCTTTTAATGTACCAAATCTGTCCTTCAGATGATCTCTAAATTCAGGTGGAATATATCCAAGGTCATATTTTGGCTCTCGTGGACTTGTTTTCATTTTCTTCAGCTTCAGTTTGAATTTGTGTATGAGTAATTGATGGTCTGTTCCACAGTCTGCCCCTTGCCTTGTTTTGGCTGATGATATGGAGCTTTTCCATGGTATCTTACCACAGATGTAGTCAATTTAATTTCTATGTATTCCATCTGGTGAGGTCCATGTGTATAGTCGTCTGTTAAGCTGTCTAAAGAAGGTATTTGAAATGAACAAATCGTTGGTTTTTCAGAATTCTATCATGCATTCTCCAGCATCATTTCTATCAGCAAGGCCATATTTTCCAACTACTGATTTCCTCTTTGTGTTCCAATCACCAGTAATGATCAGTACATCTGGATTGCACGTTTGATCAATTTCAGATTGAAGATGTTGGTAGAATTCTTCTATTTCATCCTCACTGGCTTTAGTGGTTGGGGCGTAAATTTGAATAATAGTGGTATTAACTAGGCTTCCCTGTAGGTGCATGGATATTATCCTATCACAGACAGCATTGACCCTCATGACTGATCTGTTTTTGTTCTTTTTAACAATGAATGCAACACCATTCCTCTTCAATTGTCATTTCTGGCATAGTAAACCATGTGGTATCAGATTCAAAATGGCTAATACCAATCTATTTCAGCTCACTAATGCCTAAGATATCAAAGTTTATGCGTTCCATTTCTTTTTTGACAACTTCCAGTTTTCCCAGATTCATATTTCATACATTCCATGTTCCAAATTTCAATGGATGTTTACAGCTGTTTCTCTTCATTTTGAGTTGTGCCCCATCAGCAAATAAGGCCCCGCCGACTTTTTCCCCACTGGTTTTACTCCATTTGCATCCTCACGGTCAACTCTACTCTGAATAGGCAGCTCTTCTCCAGTCACATTTTGAGTGCCTTCTAACATGAGGAGGTCTTTTTCTGGCACTATATCTGACTGTTTCTCTGCTATTCATAAGGTTTTAAGTGACTAAATATTCAGAAGTAGTTTGTCACTCCTTCTTCCTAGTCTGTCTTTGTCTGGAAGCTCATTTGAAACCTGTCCACCATGGGTGACCCTGCTGGTATTTAAAATACTGGTGGCATAGCTTTCAGAATCACAGCAACTCACAAGCCACCACAGTATGACAAACTGACAGATGAGTTGTAGTCCAAGGACATTGAAAGACCTATTCTCAAGCAAATATTATCAAGATATGAAAGATAAGGAAACCACAAAAGATTATGATATTTCCCCATAGACAGAAAAACTTACTGAAGTAAAAGTACAACTTAAGATAACCAATTCCAGTCTATTGTTCTAATTATTAGACAGTCTTCTCCCATGTTGAGCTTGAAGCTTTGCCTTAGGTTCTCAAAACCTCCAATGGATCACTGAAATCCAGGGAGTGTTCCCAAAAGGCAACTGTGGTTAATTGGACATCTTGTAATTTTCAGAATTGTGTTATTAGTCTCATTAATTAACTTAATGCATGTTTCACCAACCAAATTCTCAAACCACAGGAAAAATGAAGAATTTCCTCCTTGTTTTATAATCTCACAAATTTAGATGTTATAAACAAATTATAATTGAAGCAATATGTCAGTTTTATTTATATCTTAATAGAAAATAAATTCCTAATTGTAGTCGGTTAGGATAGCTGTATAGCGGCTGTCCACAACAAAGTACTCCCTTCATTGTTCAGAGAGAATTGTATATTAAGTAGCATGAAAACAATAGGAATAAATTATCTAAAACAGAGAAAGTATTAAAAACACTTAGCAGTGATGTCTAAGATGCATTTTCTTTCATCTTTATTCTGCTGCATATGCTATTCCCCAAACTTAGATCACCTTTCCTCTCTCAACTCTCTTTCTTCAACCATCTCAACTCATGAAAGATCCAATTTAAACCCTTGTTGGCCCTCTCAATATTCTAACACCTGCCCCTAGATTTGAATATAGTCCTCCTCTGGGCTCCCATACACTCTTGATTTACCTCTACCAACCACTTATTTTCCTTAGTGCATGAAACTGAGCTTCGAGAAAGCAGGGAAAGTGTTTCTATTTTGCAAAAGTTGGGGAGTGGGGGCAGCAATGATTATACATAATTTCCTCTGACCTAGTTTGATATATATATATAAGAGCTTAGGAAAATTGTCTAAAACTGGGAAATATAGATTTTCCAATTTAACTTTGATATCTAATGACCTTGAAGTCATTCCTTTCATCTTTACAATAAACTGTTGATGGAAGATAAGCAAGTTTAAAATCCATTATTTTTCTCAGAATCATCATATAACAATGGTTTACAGCAAATTGATATCACAAAATCTGTAGACAGGTGAATCTGGAGAGTAGTAGCCAAGATCTGTTTACCTGGACCTGAAGCTGCTAGAGTCATGAACTGGTGGGCACACTTAAATGGTAATTTTAATGAATTACTGGAAGCTGAGACTACATAAGAGCGTCAAACTTTCAAGGGCTTAACCTCCAGGAACACTATCAAGTTCTCAATCTGAAGAGCCAAGAAAGACTCCGTAGTGGCTCCAACTAGAAAAATAATCATTATGAATGATGTTCAGATCCTTTTTTAGAACAAGATTTCCTCTTCCATAAGGAAGGAAAACAACATTATGAAACATTTGTGAAGGTCAAAGCCCAGGTACACATGCCCAAGACTGAAATTTAATCATATTCCCTCCATTTCAATTTCCTGAAGGTGTTTGTTGAATTAGGAAGAGAGTAAAAGGTCATTAAAAAGACAACAAAGTAAGGAAAGAACAAAATAGGAGTCAGGAGACTCTGAAACTTGTTCTTGAATGTAGAATAATTAAAGCTAATGGAAGGAATGAACTAAAACAGCTGAACTGGAAATTTCAAAGGGTGTCTTGAAAAGGAAAACTATCCAGGAAAAGGCAGTGCCTTGTTCTGTTGTGCATAGGGTCACTATGAGTTGGTACCAACTCAAGTTCTCTAGATGCTCCTCAGAAACCCTATGTAGGGTCGCTATGAGTTGGAACTGACTCTATGGCACACAACAACAATCCTTAGGTTCTCAAAACTCCTTTGAGTTTGAACTGACTTAATAGCAATAATTTCTTCTTTTGTATTTAAAAAAAATTTTTTTTATTGTGAACTGAGTGATAGTTTACATGGGAGAACATTGGCTTGACACCGTAGTTTCATTGCAATAATTACAATCTCCTCAGTGCATCATCATTCAACAGTATTTGCTTCCATACCCTCTGTTTTCTTTTCTTTTTTTTCTG
>NW_006408821.1:803521-811664 GCF_000296735.1 Chrysochloris asiatica
AGTGAAGTTGGCCCAGTATCTGGCAGTGCTTCGTTCTGCTGTGCATAAGGTCGCTGTGGGTTGGTACCGACTTGATGGCACCTAAAAACATCAACAACAGTCAAGTTCTAATTTTCAAGCCATTGAAGCTACGTCAATGTATACTATCTGCAAGTTTGGGCATTCTTGTGCATCTCCCCTCACTTCACATAAGCTGGATGCTTCACTCTCAACTCTAACCTTCTGTGGCTATATCCTTTTCCATGGACTTAGGAGTCCCCAGTTTGCTCATACACTTCGGACCAACCAGTCCTTCCTCTTCTCTCTCATCTCCATGTCAATGGGAGTTTATGGAACGTGGTTAAACTCAGCCCATTCCTTCATTGCTGCCTTTCCCCATCTTCCACTTACCAGTAGATCAATGTGGTCACCAGCAAGATTACATGCCTGCTCATGTATTCCCTTTGAGTTTTAGTCTTGGAAGGCACAGCAATAAGTTTTATCCTTCTTTTTCATTTGATAATAATACCTTATCATTTATTTTTTGGATCACTATACCTTCTTGCAGTACGTTATGATGAATCTTTATGCTTCAATATCACCCCTGTTTCTGATTATCAGGAGGAATATAAAAGACAGCTAGCATGACTTAGATTAATTTAACCTCTTGGCTACAGTGATTGGTTTAGAAGTGAATTTATGAACCAAACAAGATAATCAACTAATGTAAAAGTTTGCTCATAGATATTCATAGAGAGCCATTCTGTCCTAATTGACCAGTGAGTTTTATAACTTATGGCCCATTTTTACCTGGTGTTGCCAGTGGTCGATGGCACTAGCCACCTGGAACAAACTTTCTGCACAATAAAATAAAGAATATAATATAAATATAAAGAGTATACTGAATATAAAGAGTAAAGAGAAGCCAAGTACAGGAGAGAGAGAGCTTTGGCAACATGATTTGATTTCCTTGATTTAGATGTATATGACTAATTCCTGGGATTTTTAGTTATGAGTTGATACAGTCCCTCTTTTAAAAATAATTTATTTTTGTTGTGTTTTTTGAGAATATACACAGCAGAAATATGACAGGTCAACAATGTGTATTCAGTGACATTGATTACATTCCTTGAGTTGTACAAACATTTCCACCCTCCTGTTTTGAGTTGATCTCCTATTACCATAAACTCACTGCCCCGAAATTTCTTGTCTAATCTTTTGAGTAGCTTTTGTCAATTTGATTCCATACTGACAGATTTTAAAAGATTCAATGTTCAAGGCAGACTTTATTAGATAGTTTTAGTTGGATATCTGACAGTCCTGATCAGAAAGTGGCAGGGATATAATTTGTGTCTGTGTCTTGAAACTCTTGGTTGGACTTTCTTCCCATAAATCTTATTGTGACTCTTATCTCTGATTTTCTGGGCTAAATATTATTAGCTTCAGTTTTAGTGTTGATTTCTGGGGGTAGAGACCTAAGAAAACTTTGGGACCAGGGGAGAGCTTTAAAAACTTGAAAAAATCATTTGGAAGGTTAGATTATAACTAATGTGTCATAGTACAAATTAATATATTAGACAATTTTTTTCATTGTTCCTGAGTCTAGAAATTGATTCTTGAGTTCTCTGGTCCATGGCACTATATATAGATACACATCCATCACCTTACACAGTGTTGTAAGATTTTATCTTTGTACTTACCTTAGTGACAAATAGTTAATTAGACACATAAAGCATTTCCCAACATAGACAGTTTGGGACTTGAAGCTTTGCTGCTGACAGAGAGAGGAATCTCAGAGGGTGCCTGAGTCTGAACACTGAGTAAATCCAGAACTCTCTCTAATGTCTCAATAACTGCCAAGTCAGCTCTGAGGCTAATTAATCAAAATAAATTTACAATGAAGCTCACAAAGAAGGACTAATTAGAATGCTTGGCAGGGGAAAATGTGCTGAAAGTAGAAACCTGAAAGCAAGAAGAGAGACCGGTCTTGTCATTGGCCCATCAAGGGCAATGCTGCAGGTTAATTGCTTAGGTGGTGCCAGATCTTGTTTAGACCTAGTTCATGCCAATGATCATGGTGAAGACTGGCTCTCATGTATATATAAGGGATCTGTGTTAGTCCTCCAAGATAAGGTTTGCTCCTTCCAGAAGGCATGAACTTGCTTGAAACTTCCTTTTATCTGTATGGGTGTAACAAGGAACAAAGAACGTAGAAGCTTAAAGTTCTAGAACAGCTATACTTTTCCTAATCATGAGTAGGGCATATATAAACCCAAGAGTGGGTTTTATGCAGTTACTTAATGGTGTTAGTTATTTTAATTACAGAAATTCCCATTTCTGAATTCTGCATTCTGACACACACCAATCTCTTATGAAGCTCACCCTGTTTCAGTCTTAAGAATATGTTGGAATGGAAGCAGGCATAATTTATTTTTTTGTTGTTGAGAATATGTGCAGCAAAACATCACCCATTAAATCATTTCAATATGTACCATTTAGTGACACTTATTATATTCTTTGATTAAGTCACCTTTCTTTTCTGAGTTGTTCTTTACTCAGTAACATAAACACTGTCCCCTAAAGTTCCTATCTAATAATTTGAATTGCTGTTGTCAATTTGTGGCAATCCTGGTGTGGCACGGTGGCAATCCTGATGTGGTGCTGGATGGCAAGGCAAGTTTGAGCTGCAAGGTCGGCGGTTCAAACTCATCAGTCACTCCTCAGAAATCCTATACAGGGCCGCTATGAGTTGGAACCAACTCGATGGCACTTAATAACAACAACATAAGCACTGGATTCCTAACCATGAGGTCGGTGGTTCATATTTAAAAGATCGCTATGAGTCAGAACTGACTCGATGACTCTTAACAACAACGGTTTTAAAAAGATCACAGGCTCAAGGCAGATCTTTTAAATGATTTAATCTAAACTACTGCTTGATGTTAAAATGATTTAAGGGGATATTTTTGATTTAAGGTTTAAAGATTATCTAAGGGAATAGTTTCAGGAATTCACTTACTCATGCAGGTGTCATTTAAATGTTCCCATTTCTGTCATTGGTTTGGTGATAATATTGAGCCATATACTAACCACTGTCCCTGGGTTTTAGAACTTTCACCTTGATTTTTAGTCCTGGTTTTTCTCTTTTTCTTCTCTACCCTGTTTGTTTCCTTTCGTTCCTACTTCTCCCTTATTCCTAGAATCACACTCCCAAATACTGGCTCTTACTGCTGAAGACGACTGTCTGCTCAATTCCTAATGCTGACAATTTACTCACTCGAAAGACAGGTTACTAGGGAATTAGTAATGAATCTGTAGAGATTGATATTTCCCTGAGATAAAAAGGAAAGAGAAAATATTTTTTAAAATGATGCTTCTGTCAAATGAAAACCTAATATATCTCTCAGGGTAAGCGGGCAGCACAGCATTTGCTTTTATTCCTAAAGTCTGAAGTCTGCCATGTCAGGTAATGAACAGGATTTGGTGTCTTGTCATGTAATTCTTCAACAGCAATATCATTGACATCAACCAAATAGCATGGTGCTGAGGAAAGATTCCCATAGACCTTTAAATGGCAAAGATTGGCTAGCATCTTGCCAAACAGATTTCCTCTTTTTTCTTTTTTTTGACCTGGTGACACAGCTGAATTTTCTAGCTTCTTCTGTAGTTGTTGTTAGGTGCTGGTGAGTTAGTTCCAATTCATAGCAACCCGGTATAGTAGTCCAGTCTATCTTTATAGGAGCAGAAACCCTTGTGTTTCTCCCATGGAGCAGCTGGTGGGTTTGAGCTGCTGACCTTGTGGGTAGGAATCTATTGCTTATCCTACAGCACTGCCAACACTCTCATCCTTCTTAGTTATTGTTGGTGGTAAGAACTTGAGTCACTTGCAACTCACAGCGATCATGTATGTATAGGGGTTGTGAGGAGTGGCTAGTGAGCTTGAACCATGGATCTTGCCGTTCAAACTGGTTTTGCAGTCCAGCGCATTAACCCACAGTGCCACACATTAATTGGTCTAAGCCAGTGGGATATTGAGATGGTTTGATATAGCTATTAGCTCATCTTGGTGAATATAGCTTAGATTCACCTATTCATGTATCGGTATCTCCTGAGTATATACAAAATGCTAGATTCTGTTTTAGATTCTGATTACAATGGTTGAGAAAAATACAGATCTGAATGTCCCTGAGTTTATAATGTACTGGTGACTAAAGGGAATGAGAGAATGAGAAGTTATGCAAGGAGATGAAATCCAGGTGTGATAGTTAATCGTATGTGTCTAGTTGGCTAGACTATTGTGTAGCACAGTAGGGTAAGCACTGGACTGCAAGGTAGGTTTGAACCATAAGGTCAGCAGTTCAAATCCACCATCTGCTCTTTGGAAATCCTATATAGGGTCCCTATGACTCTATGGCACTTAACAACAACAACAACACTTGGCTAAATTATGGTGCCCAGTTGTTTGGTCAGACACTACATAGATGATGCCTCTGACTGCAAAAAGCACTGGACTGCACGGTAGGTTTGAGCTACAAGGTTGGCAGTTCAAACTTGCCAGTTGCTCCTTGGAAGCCCTATACAGGGTTGCTATGAGTTGGAACTGAATCCATGGACCTTAATAACAACAACATTTAAATCAATTGACGTTAAGTAAAGCAAATTGTCCTCCATAACGTGGGTGACTTCATCCAATTAGACGAACGCCTTAAGAACAAAATTGGAGGTTTCGCTAAGGGAGAAGTATTGCTGGAATTTCTAGTCTAGCTATGGATTTTGGGCTCAAGACTGTTGGAGTTTCCTGCTTCCAGCCTAGTCTATGGATTTTGCACATACCATCCTCCCCCTCCATCCCCCCCATACCTACCTCTTCTTGATTCTATTCCTCTGGAGAACCTTAATACACGAAAGAAGCATGATTAATAATTTCAAGGAACTGATGTCTTATAATTCTAATATTATGAAATTGAATAAGAAACATTTCCTGAGTTTGTAGACCTTGAATTATTATAGAGTGTGAGAGCTGGCAGGTAAAAGAATAGTAGTTAATGAAGTAAAAGCCACTTTTGAAAACAGGTTAACTAGAATAATGTGCCATATTATGGGAAAATAAAAATAATTGATATTGCTAAATTGTACGCCTGAAATATATTAAATTGGAAAACATTATGTTATATATATATTTGCAATTAAAACAAAAAGAATAAAATAGTTTAGCTAGTCATTACTGGAGTGCAGCAGCTCCATACAATAAGCAGTGGACTGAGAGTCCTGATGTGGCGTTGTGGGGTAATGTGCTGGACTGCAAAGTCAGTTTGAATTGCAAGGTCGGTGGTTTAAGCTTACCAGCTGCTTCTTAGAAATCCTTTAAAGGGTCGCTACAGGTTGGAACCAACTCCAATGAAATGTAACAATGACAACAACGAACCAAAAGGGTGTGAGCCCACCAGGCGCTCTGAGGGAGAAAGATGAGACTTTTTGTTTATGTGAAGATTTTAAAAGCCTCAGAAACCTTATCGAGGATCGGCAGATAAGTACTACGGCACTTAACAAGTCCTTATTAGTGATAGTTGATGTACATATGTTGTTGTTGTTAGGTTTTGTCAAGTCAGTTTTGACTCATGAGGACCCTGTGTGTAACAGAACAGAACAAGCTGCCCAGTCTTGTACCATCCTCATTTCACGATATCCATGGTCCCTCTCTCTCAGGAGTCTAAAGAGTTAGTTCCACCAAGTCACTTCTTCTTAATCACATACATGTACAACAAGCTCTTTATTGCAAGGGATGTTATTGTTGTTGTTGTTAAGTGCCATTGAGTCAGTTCCTATCCAGAACCACCCTGTACAGGGTTTCTGAGGACAGGCTGGTGAGCTTGGACCACCGACACTGCAGTTCAAACTGACTTTGCAGTCCAGCACATTAACCCACAGTGCCACACTTCAAAGAGAGAAGTGGATCTAGCTTGCCAGTGAAGAAGACCTCATGGAGTTGGGTGTGCTAACTTATAAGGGTACAGAATCTCCTCCTCTAAGAATGGGCTAATACCTATTGATTAGGGGGAGTGGTATGTTGAATATTTGTTTGATTTTTAGTACAGAAGTACAGGCTACTTGGAAATGGAGTGCTACCTCTTTCTGTTTCTTTTGTGGTTGTCTGCTCTTGATGCTATTTTATGGGCTGACTGCTTGGTGATTAGTCCTTTTAGGTTACTTCACTAGGTTCTTTTTCTTTGCGGCTGGGTTTTTTCAAAGCTGGTGTTATTATTCTCCACCAGGGTTTCAGGTCCTGTTTTCTTTCTCCTTATCTCCAGGCTGTTCCCCTTGGGCCAAAGGAGGAGGAGGACTCAGGATAGCCCTAGTCTGTCCCTATCAGTGTTACTATTTTTGTTGGACTAGAGATGTCTCCCCCTTCTATTTATTCCTGCCTAGTAGGTGAGGACTCAGGACAAAGGATAGGTGAGGCCAGGGTTGTAGAGGTCCAGGGCCAGGGTGCTATCTTGTCCCTGACACTCACAATCATTGCTATGTTTGCGCTTAGCTCTTGCTTAATTATCTTTACTTTAAAAAGTGGCTATTTTCTTCATTTTCTGTTACAGAGACTGTGGTTCAGGGCATTGTTATGTGTCTGAGGTCACACAGCTGATAAGCAGTAGAACTGACTTTCTAAGCTAAACCTGTTGATCTTTTTCTTTAGCATCATACTATTAGATTGACATTAGTGTTATAACTGTTGTAGCATTACGTGACGGGACACCAGTATTCTGCTCATTTTCTGACATGGCAGGCTTCAGTCTTTGGCAAATGCTGTGCTCTCCTCTTACCCTGAGAAATACACACCCCATTAGTTTTTCATTTGCCAGAAGCCTCAGTTTCTTAATATTTTCTCTTTCCTTTTAGTTCAGGGGAATATCAATCTGTACAGATTTATTATTAATTCCCGAGTAACATGCTTAGCTGCTCAACATTTTTTCACTGTTGCCTGTAAAAGAAGACCTGCCTGTTCTTGAAATTTCAGGGACTTCGATCACTCTGGGATGAAATATTACCTTAAGAGTCATTGTGAGGAAAAGAGGAAAGTACATGAAAAAGTAACTCCCTGAACTCTCCACACCATTTGCTCTTTCTCTGGAATAAGGAATTGCTACTTACGTGTAGTCTGTTTTTCCATCAGACAGATCCTAGGTTGTTTCTCTAACAAGCTTCTCCTTCCACAGAATCCTAACCTTAAATAATATTTCCAGAAGAAAATAATCTCCTGGCAGAAGCCTGTCTCTCATTAAAAAATTTTTTTTCTTTTTATTCCTTGAAATCACATTTTAAAATAAATTCTTAGAATACTTTTCACATTTTTAAATTGATCTTCTGAGTTTATTGAGAATTCGTAAATGAAAATTTGAGAGTTAAGTTCTGTATGCATTCATTTATTTATTTAGTGTCTATTTATGGTAGGCTAACTATACATCAGTGCTGTGTTAGCATTGGGGATAGTAACGTAGTGGTTAAAAATTGGGCTGCAAACCTCAGGGTCAGCAGTTCAAAACTACCAGGTGTTCCGCAGGAAACACATGAAGCTTTCTGCTCCCATAAAGATTTACAGCCTTGGAAACCCTGTAAAGGGTCACTATGAGTCAGAACCGACTCCATGGCACATAACAACAACAACCACATTTACTGTAGGCTAACTATACATCAGTGCTATGCTAGTATTGGGGATATAACCCATGTCCCATGGAGTTCAGAATCAAGTGCAAAGTACAAACATTAATAAGCGAATGAACACAAAGTTAACTTGCTAAAATGATGTAACTACTCCAACAGTTAATTAAACTGCCTGAGTTTGGTGGGATGTCTTTTTCCATTCAGTGGTGCCATCTATTTTTGCTCACTCTCTCTTTCCTACTCTTTAATTGGCTTTTGGGGGGGGATCCTGTCCATTTCAGTTACTTTCAGTTATAAAAAATTCCAGTTCAGTCCAATATGTGATCTAAGTCCCTTGTTTTCCCCTCCTAGGCCAGGCCCGACCTGTGATGAGAGGGGCGTGCCCTGTGTAGGGAGGCAGGGTCTGCTTTTTCGTGACTCAGTCTGTGACTTCTAGTTCCATCAGTGGATTGGGAGTGCTGGGGGAAATAATTGAAGTAAAAGGGCAGCTTTTTTTTTTTTTTTTTTT
>NW_006408821.1:811814-815270 GCF_000296735.1 Chrysochloris asiatica
TCACTGCCATTGAGTCAATTCCAGCTCCTAGTCACCTTATAAGACCAAGTAGAACTGCTCCTTAGGGTTACATGACTACATGTCTGTATGGGAGCAGGCAGCTCCTCTTTCTCCTGCTGAATGACTGATGAATTTGAACCACTGACTTTGTAGTTAGTAGTCCAATGCTTAATCCACTGTACCACCAAGTCTTTGTCTCATAAAGACAGCCTGGAAAATCCATGAGGGCAGTTCTACTTTGTCACATTGGGTTACTATGAGTTGAAAATGACTTTAACAGCAGTCAACAAAATAGCAGTTCCTCTCTTGAATCCCGATTGTCAGTGTGCAGCTACTTTCAGCACCTGCTCCTAATCTGAAAGGTGTACCTGGCAATCTCATTCTACTTGGGCCCCTCACCTGGTGGGCCATATTGTAGATTGAAGTGTTGTTATTTATGTCCCCTCAAAATACATGCTGTAAATTCTAACCTCCATTTCTATGGTTATAACTCCATTTGAGAATGAGTTGTCTTTACTATGTTAATGAGTAAACATTAGTGTAGAATGTGGTTAGAATCAATCGCTTTTGAGGCACAAAAGAGATTAAACAAATAAGTGAGAAGTGGGGAGAGGAGAGATTCGAAGCTACATAAGATTGTCTAGAAGCAGAAGCTCAAAGAGACAATGACAATTCTTCAGAGCCAACAGAGAAAGAAGCCTTCCCCTAGAGCCAGAACCCTGAATTTGGACTTGTAACGTCCTGAACTGTGAGGAAATAAATTTCTGTTTGTTAAAGTCACCCACTTGTTGTTATGTCTGCTATAGCAGTACTAGAAAATGAAGATAAGACACTTTCTTGAGTAGGATACAGCCAGACCCTCAAACCAAGCTACAATTTGCAGTGCCTCTTCCATCCATGGAGTCCTAGTGTGGTGCTGCAGGATAATTATTTTTTTAAAAAAGACTGGAATCACTTGTCAGAAAGATACAGAGGAACCTGAGACCACCCTTCAGGTCTGGAAAGGAAATTACCCTCATGGTCCAATTTTAGCCAAGCAGTAAATAAGTATATAGAAGGGACAAAAACACTAGTAAGGTATGTGTTCCATGAACAGGTCAATGATTCAAAATCAAAAGGGCAACATTTACTTAAGGACAGAGTTGAAAAGGGATGGGACGGTGGGTGGAATGGAAATAGGAACCACAGGGAGAAAGCAGAACAACTGTTGTTTCATGGAGGGGATTGCAATCATTGAGATCAAACAAAATGTATGATTTGTTGAATGTAAATTGATGATCTTCTCTGTAAACCTTCATGCAATTCACAATAAAAAGTTTTTTTGTTTTTTTTTTTTAAACAAAACAAACCTGGAACTCTAATTGTATTTAAGATGAGCCACCTCAAAAACTGGAATGGGGGATCTCATTACCATGAAGAAGAAAGAGCAGGGGTGGAGTGCATCCTCTAGACCTTGAGGTCCCTGCACATTGAACCTGTTAGAAAACTGTGACACCAGAGGAGCAGCAGCAGCAGAATCAAGAGCTAGAGCACAAGATAGAGTGGTGCGCTTCCCAGCACATGAGGAAGTCAACCTGAGTGGCCTTGGGCAGGAAGCATACTTACAGAGAGGGGTGTCTAAGGCATTTAATTGGGTGTGTGTGTGGGGGAGTTGCTAACCCATGGAACTAGACTCAAGTGCGTTCAGGCTGAGGATTATGGCGGAGTGGTGTATCCTGTGGGCATTTATCAGCAACCCTGAAAGAGATTTGTAACATTGACCAGATAGAGAGGTCTGCCAGTGTGCATGGCTGAGGAGTGGCTGTTCTGACAGGAACAACTGTGCCCTGAAGCCTTTCTGACCCTGAATTACAACCTGTTAACCTCCCTAGTAAACACCATAGCTGTGACTATAGTGTCTGAGTTCTGTGTGGCCATTGCAATGAATGATCAGACCCAGATGTAAAGTAGAGAGTGCTGTGAGATGGATTGTTTGGTACCGTTTTGTTGCAATTACAAATCCACAGAAATCAAGACAATAAGGTACTGTAGTAACAATTGACATGGATGTATAGAATGAAAATCCAGAAGTGCACTTATACATTTATGGTCAGTCAGTTTTCAACAAGGGTTGTTAGTGTTCTTAGGTGAGTCGGTTCTGACCCATAGTGACCCTATGTACGCCAGAAAGAAATACCGCCCAGTTCTGCACCTTCCTCACAATTGCTACTACTCTAGAGTCCATTGTTGCTGCCACTGTGCCAATCCATCTCATTGGGGGTTTCGCTCTTTTTTACTGTCCTTCATTTTACAAGCATGATGTCCTTCTCCAGGGGCCTGTCCCTCCTGATAGTATGTTCAAAGTATGAGAGATGAAGTCTGGCCATCTTGGTTTCTGAGGACCATTCTGGTTGTACTTCTTCCAACAAAGATTTGTTTGTTCTTCTGGTAGTCCATGGTTTATTTTAATGTTATCCAACACCATAACTCAAATGCATCATTTTTTTTTCTGTAGTCTTTCTTATTCATTGTCCAAGTTTCACATGCATTAAGGCTACTGAAAACACCATGGCTTGGGTCAGGTGCACTTTAGTCCCCAAACTGACAACCTTGCCCTTGAACACTTTACAGAGGTCTTGTGCAGCAGATTTGCCTAATGCAATACAACATTTAATGTCTTCACTGCTATTTCAATAAGGGTGCCAAGATATTTTACCAGAGAAAGAATAGTCTTCCAACAAACTTTGCTGGTATAATTGGATATCCAAAATGCAAACGCATGAATTTGAATCCTACTCTATATCATAAATAAAAGTGAAGTAAAATGGATCATACACTTAATGCAAGAGCTAAAACTATAAAACTCTTTGGAGTAAATCTTTGTGACCTTGGTTTAGGCAATGATGTCTTAAATATAGCACCAAAAGTCCTAGCATCCTAAATTTAAAAATAGTTAAATTTGATTACATAAAAATGTAGAAGTTTTTTATGGCAAGCAATATCATCATGAAAGTGAAATACAACTCACAGAATCGGAAAAATATTTGCAAATAATCTAAGAAGGGACTTACATGTACAATATATAAAGATTGCCTACAAGTAAATTATAAAATAAAAAATAACCCAGTGAAAAAAAGCACAGGATCTGAAAAGACATTTTTTTTTTCAAAAAAGCTATCCAAATGGCCAATAACCACTCCATCAGGAAAATGCAAATAAAAAACCCAACAAGGTATAGTTTCACACTCAATAAGATAACTGCTAGACAGTAATAAAGGTTACCAAGTATGTGGAAAAACAAAACAAAACAAGCATACATTACTGGTGGCAATGTAAAATGGTGCAGCCATTTAAGAAATCAGTTAGACACACTCTAAGAGCTAGAACTGAACCCACTGTATGAGCACCTTTCAAATAAACAAAGATAGATCTATAAAGTAAACAGTAACACCTCAAGACCTAAATAAAGTTTTTAAA
>NW_006408821.1:816435-821701 GCF_000296735.1 Chrysochloris asiatica
AAGCAAATCAACACAGTGTGACAAACTAACAGTTGAGCTGTGAGATATGCTAAGAGCTTCCTTGGGGGTATGGCCTGCTTCCAATATATTAGACACTCAGGCACAGCTTCCTTCCTGTTCTGTTGGGTCTAGATTCTGCATCTGGCTCATCGTCGAACCTCTGGTTCTTTGGACTTGGGTCCATGGCCTGTTCTATTGTTGCAGATTCTGGGAATTGTTAAGAGCCAGCCATCTTGCATGCCTGCTGTCTGACCTGCTGTTCTTGGTTCATCAGTCCAGTGGCTATGTCAGTTAGATGTCTGCAGCTTGATATTTCACCAGTGGACTTGGGACTTGCCTACCTCTACAACTGCGTGAGTCATTTCCTTAATATAACCCTCTTTTTACATATACATATATAAGCTTCACTAGTTTTGTTTCTCTAGAGAACCCAGATTAAGATACTCAGGATACAGGTCTTTGGTCAGGACAGTCTCTTCTCAGCACTGCTACAGGTGCCTAAGTCTTTCTCTAGTCCTCAGTCTCTTAGTCATGAGGCCCCTTAGCCTCTGCCCTGCTCTGACAAGGCTACAAACCTTTTTGAGAGCTATTGATAAATGCACAAAGGCATTACACTCCTCAATCTAAAGGCATTTTGCTGTAGCTCATGGGTCATCAAACATAGCTCCCCCAGTTAAGTGCCTGGAGTCACCTCATTCTGCAAGCAAGTCTCCTGTTCAAAGTTCACTGCTTGGTCTCAAGTTCTGACTCTGCTTCTCTGATGTTATAGCTCTCTGTCTTCTGGATTGAGAAGATTCAACATGCAGGGATCTTGGTTACCAAACGACATACCCTACTCCTGGTTCTTTTTCCTTGATGGTAGTGAGATGCCTCATTCTTGCTTATCAGATGACTATTTTTATGCCCATATTAGAGATCAAAGTTTGTATCATCACAATTGGCCCTGGTAACAATCACTCACAATGGAATCATATAATCTTATCAGCATCTTCCCCCATCTTTTCCCATCAGGATAAAGTCATTTATTGAGATTTACAAAGACTACGCCTATAAGAGAGATATTAAGTAAGTCATTATACCATAACTCCCCACCCACCATCTCTCACACACAATGTCCAAAGATAAATTCTTAGCCAACTGCTCTAAAGGTCCAAAAATATATTTAAAGGCCTGATTGCTGAGAGAAATCTGATTTTCTAAACCACTAGATAACTCTGAATAAAATATGACTTGTAAGCTAAGTGTCAGAGAACATACTGGTATGCATAATCAAGGTCGAAACCACAATGATTAAAATCCAAATGGACTCAATAAAATGTGACTATGACACATTTTAGAAAAGCTACACTATCAGATAGCAATGGCATTTTCTGTGCTTTCTCTGTATTGGTCTCAAATGCTCCACATAAGTAATTACAGACAAGACCCATGAAATCCACCCAGATACTTGAGGTACCTAAAGACCAGCAAACTATATTCTTAATTATCTCAAAGACTCCAAAATGCCATTTACACAATCATGCACATTTGATTACTAACAAAATTAAATTTTAGTAATGCAAAAACAACAGCAAAAAAGAAAAGTTTGGTAATTCCTCAAAATATTTAACATATGACCCAAATATTCCATCTCTAGGTTTATACTTGAAAGAAATGAAAACATATTTATACACAAAAAATTGTTCATGAATGCTCATAGAACTATTATTTATAATAACTAAAAGGCGGAAGTGATCCAAATCTGCATCCACTGATGAATGAAAGTAAATGTGACAAATGCATGCAATGGAATATTATTTATCTATAAAAAGGAACAGAATATGATATATGCTACAACAGACTTAGTGTAGTGCTGTAGGATAAGCACTGGATTAGCACTGGACTGATAACTGAAAGGTCAGCAGTTCAAATCCACCAGCTACTCTCAAGAACCTATACAGGGTTGCTCTGAGTTGGAACCAACTCCACAGTGCACAGCAATAACATGCTACAACATGTATGAACCTGAAAGCATTTCACTACATGAAAAGAACCAGTAACAAAGACTGTAGCATATTGTGTGCCTCCATTTATATAAATGTCTTCTTGTTGTTGTTAAGTAATGTTGAGTCAGTTCCAACTCATAGCAACCCTGGATAGGGTTTCTAAAAAGTGGATGGTGAGTTTGAACCATCAACCTTGCAGTTCAAACTGACCTTGTGGTCCAGTGCTAATACAGTGCCACACCGGGACTCCAGATAGAATGTCTAGAATAGGCAAAACTATAGAGACAAAAAGTAGATTAGCCAAGGGCTGGGGGATTGGGGAATAAAAAATCCTGGTGTGGTGCTGTAGGATAAGCACTGGACAGTAAGGTCAGTTTAAACTGAAAGGTTGGTGGTTCAAATTCATCAGCCACTCCTCAGAAATGCTATACAGTGTCACTATGAGTCAGAACCAACTTGATGGCACTCAACAACAACAAGCTAATGGATGTGGATATTTTGGGCAACTGAGTGATCTAAAATTAGATTGTGGTGGTGGTTCTTCAACCCTGTAAATTACTAAAGACATTGAATAGTATTCTATTAAATGAGTTAAATGCATGTATATCAATTATTTCTCAATAAAGCTTATACAAAACTAGAATGGAGCCAAGTCCAGTGTTCTGAAGCCATAGTAAGCATAAATCATACTGAAGGAATTGATGGTGGTGCTGCTTGTGTGACAACAAGTAGGTTCTGACTAATAGTAACCCTGCATAGGGTTTCTCAGGAGTGGATGGTGACTTTGATCTACCAACCCTGTAGTTCAAACTGACCTTGTGGTTCAGTGCTTTATCCCATAGCACTCCTGTATAGGACTCCGGGATAGAGCTTGTTGTTGTTAGGGGCCATCGAGTCGGTACTGACCCATAGCAACCTTATGAACAGCAGAACGAAACACTGCCCGATCCTGGGCCAACCTCACTACTGTTGTCACGCTTGAGTCCATCCATGCTTCCGCTCTGCCAATACATCTCGTTGGGGGTCTTCCTTTTTTTCTCTGACACTTCACCTTACCATACATGATATCCTTCTCCAGTGACTGGTCTCTCCTGACAATATGTCCGAAGTATGAGAGATGAAGTTTGGCCATCTTGGCCTCCAAGGAGCACTCTGGCTGCACTTCTTCCAAAATGGACCTATTGGGGGATAGGGCTTACAAGGCTTTAAATCTTACCAGAGCAGGAAGTCTCATCTTTCTCTCAAAGAGTAACTGATAGATTTGAACTACTGATTTTGTGGTTAGCAGGCCAGTTTATAATCCACTACAATATCAGTTCCTTGGAGGAGCTGATACCTACATGGAAAATAGAAGCTGAATTGTAAACCCTAATTATTTTGAGCAAGAGGTGGGAGCAAAAGTGAAAACTCTTGAGATCTTTGAAGAAGACTAGACTTTCAGGGTCTTGAAATAATTTAATCTACTCCTATCAGTTATTTAATAGACAATTCCTTTGAATGTGCAGATTAAATGAAATGGACTCAAGTCCTAGTTTTGTTCCTGCAATTTGCTAGTTTTGTGATATCATGAATGTTTCCTAACTTTTCTAATACTAATATTGAGTTTCTCCTGAGTATTTATTATGTGTCAGTAATATTTCACCATCTTATCTAATTTTATCTTTAATGACAATAATCTGAAGCAGTTACAAGTATTATCTCATTTCACCAATGACAAACTTGGAGTACAGAGAGAATAAATAACTTGCCCAAGTTGACACAGATAGTAAGTAGAGGAGTCATAATTTAAACTGAGGTTGTCTAAATCAAACATTTGGCATTTAATCATTTCCCAGGACTACTTCAGTTGTCTTGCCAGTAAAAATAAAGAAAATAATGCTATTTAATTCATAGACTTTAAAGAAATAAATGAAAGGCAATATATATAATATGCATGACACATAGAAAGGTCTGGGAAAAATTCAGCTAAAGTGATTTAAACATCTTTTTTCATGTTGGCTGCTTTTAAATATGGAGCTGTACTTAGCTCGTCACTGCAGTTAAATAATTGCTTAGATGCTTTGGCTTTCCTGCAATGATTTTATCACAGTCTAGTGTTCTAATTGCAATTTGCTACTTATAAAAAACATTAATGGTTTCTTATAATTAATAACAAATCATCTATGTTACCTGTAATGTATGTTCTTTTTGAAAGTTAGTTGCTATAATTTTATATAAATTTGGTCCCAATGACTTGAAAACCCTGATGCCAAAACAACAAAATATTTTTCTAGATGTACATAGAGAGCAACTAAAATATTCAAATCAGCAAACTTTTGTTTTGTTTATACATGCAATGGATATGTCATACATACATTCATACAGACATACATATATATTGGATTTATGCATTTCAATGTTATTGTTGTTGTTGTTGTTAAGTGTCATAGAGTTGGTTTTGATTCAGTGACCCCGGATAGGGTTTCTGAGGAGCAGCTGATGGGTTTGAATCGCTGACTTTGCAATTCAAACTGATCTTGTGGTCCAGTGTATTGTCCTGAAGCACCACAACAGAATATGTTGTAGTTGTTGTTAAGTGCTGTTGTTAAGTTCTGACTCACAGTACCCTGTATAGGATTTCTGAAGATTAGCTGGTGAGTTTTAGATATAAAACTTCCAGTTCAAATTGACCTTGTGGTCCAGTGCTTATCCTGCAGTGACATACCAGGACTCCAATATATTTGGTTAGATATCCACCACTCACCTGTCAGTTTGTTTTACTGTGGTGACTTGTGTGTTTCTGTGATGCTGGAAGCTATGCCACTGATACTTTAAATACCAGCAGGTCACCTATGGTGGACAGGTTTTAACTGAACTTTCAGACTAAGGTTAGGAAGAAGAAGAGGCAGACTACTTTAAATGTTTAAGACTGAAAATCTTATGAATTACAGTGAAACACCAGCTAACACCAGAATATTGAATATTGGAACATTATGAATAGTACCAGAATATTTTCAGACTTGGTGCCAGAACATAAGGCCCTCAGGTTGGAAGGCACTCAAAATGTGAGTAGGAAAGACCTGCCTTCTCAAAGTAGAGTTGACTGTGATGATGTGAGTGAAATAAAGCTTTCAGGACCTTCATTTGCAGGTAGGGCACAACTCATGGTGACGAGAAACAGTTGTAAACATAATTGGAAAATGGAATGTAGGAAGTATGAATTTAGGAAAATTGGAAGCTGTCCAAAATGAAATGGAATGCATAATGATTGATATCCTAGGCATCACTGGGCTGAAATGAAC
>NW_006408821.1:822621-824918 GCF_000296735.1 Chrysochloris asiatica
TCAGGGAAGAGCTGTCACCAATTCTACTCAAATTATTCCAGAATATAAAGGAGGATAGAAAACTTCCTAATACATTTTATGAAGCAAGCATAACCCTCATGCCCAAATCAGGAAAAGATGTCCCGTAAGCACACGATCCACTTATTTATTCCTTACCTGAAGCTCAAGAGTCCCAGGACCATCCTCTGAATCTGTCTTGTCTGGTTTTCCATCTTTTTGCTGCAGAGGGTTTCCACTGTCTTTCTGCCTTGTCTGCCATATTGCCACGGAAGCTAAACATCTTTATTATAGTCTCTGATTTCAGCAATAGTGACCAGGTGATAATAAAGGGCATTCTTTTCTAATTTGTGTTCACAAAGGGAATGCTTTCAGTTTCACTCCACTGAGAGTATTGTTGGCTAATGAATTTATATATATGCCCTTAATTATGTTGATGAATTTTCCTTCTATTCCTATTTTATTGAGTGTTTTTACCTGGAAGACATGTTGGATTTTGTCACATGACTTTTCTCCATCAGTCAATATCTTCATGTGGTTCTTTGACTTTGTTTTATTTGTGTGGTGAGTTATATTGATAGTTTTTATAATTTTGAACCATCTTGCTATATGTGTTATGAATCCTATTTGGTCATGAGATATTACTTTTTTATATGCTGTTGAATTCTATTGGCTAGGATTTTGTTGAGAAGTTTTGAATCTGTGTTCATGACGGATATTGGTCTTCGATTTACTTTTTGAGAGATGTCTTTGCTTGGTTTGGGTATGAGAGTTATGCTTGTTTCATAAAATGTATTCAGGAAATTTTCTGTCTTTTCATAAAAAGTTTGTGTCAAATTGATGTCAGTTCTTCTTGGAATAATTGGTAGAATTCACCAGTGAAACCATCTGAGCCTGGTCTTTTTTTGTTGAGAATTTTTTAACTACCTGATCAACTTCTTTTGTTATTGTTCTGTTCAAGTTTTCTACTTCTGGTTAGGTTAGTTTAAGTTGTTGTTGCTAAGTGCCATCTAGTCAGTTCTGACTCATACTGACCTTGTATAGGGTTTCTGAGGCTGTAAAATTTTGCACATGCAGAAAGTCTCATCTTCCTCCACACAGTGAGTAGAGGGCTCGAGCAACCTTCTTGAGTTAGCAGTCCAGTTCTTAACCTTCAGTGCCACTGTTCTCCCCAATCTAAGAATCAAGCTATAATTTTTCTCAGAGGAATGGAAAGATTTTCTGTTTATTGCTTGTTAGTGTAGAAAAATAGGTATAAAATAAGTGTCATAGTCTTACTGTATATGTGCTCATAGCCACTCAAAGGTATATTGTGCCAACTACAAATTCTGATCCTTGTTCCTTACAATTTTATTTTGCCACTAGGAATCAAGGATGCATTTCAGAATAGAAAAACTACTTAATTCACATCATGGAATGAAAGACCAAATGCCAAACTACATGAAAAGCAAGCTAATACCTTTATAGGCTGTACATTTCACATAACCTATCCATAATTTTAGAAAATGTCAAAATTGCAGGCCAGGAGCAGAGGCCCCTGGGACCATCAAGGGATAAGAGCAGAATGTGGAACCCTACACAGAGAAATAGTGAAGCCAGAGATGGAGGCAGAGATGATGACGTGGAGAGATGCAGCAGCTGGGAATTCTAGACCCAGAAAGGGAGAGGGGCTATGTGCTAATGATGAAGGGGCAGGCTTTTCAGGTATACCCTTTGTTTGGTTGATGTTGCATGGAGGGGATTGTAACCATGGCAATGTACGACATACGATAGGATGAATGTAAAGCTAATTTTCTCCCATGTAAACTATTACATAATTCACAATAAAACACTTTAAAAAAATGCAAACTGAAGGCATAAGAGAAGAAGCCTCAACATAATAAAGATATGATTGGAAAGAGGCAGACTCCAGGCAATAAATCTTACTGTCTATCAACTTAGCTAACTTGTTCCCCTTCCTTCATGGTAGAAACAAACAAACAAACAAAGGATCTAATTACTTCTCCTAGAAATGTACCCAGAGAAATGGATTAACTTTTGATGCCTGCTCTATCCCCTATTAAAGCTAGACCTTTCAAAAAAGGAACTATATTTGTGTCCAATGGAAAAAAGAAACCCTTGCATTAGTACCCCTTGGCATAAAGGTAATCCAAGGGCATCTAGTGTCTGGAGTATGGAAGGAATGTAAATACTTGGTAATACCCTTCCACCTCACACAAAAAGCCTTTTCCCCAAGGGCTGCTGAGAAAAATCCTGCAGGACTCTGGTACTTTCTGTCAACAGCAGTGTTGTTGTTGTTG
>NW_006408821.1:826868-827795 GCF_000296735.1 Chrysochloris asiatica
AACCATAGACCTTGCAGTTCAAATGATTTTGTAGTCTGATGCAATAGCCCACAGCACCACACCAGGACTCCAGTGGACTTGTCTTCATTTTCTTCAGCTTCAGTTTGAATTTGCATATGAGCAATTGATGGTCTATTCCACAATTTGCCCCTGGCCTTGTTTTGACTGATGATAAAGCGCTTTTCCGTCTTCACTTTCTGCAGATGTAGTCAATTTGATTTCTGTGTATTCCATCTGGTGAGATCCATGTGTATAGTATTCTCTTATGCTGTCTAAAAAAGGTATTTGAAGCCACTAATTAAGTGCCAGTATTTCACATCCTTTCAGCCCGCCCCTCTCCATCCTCCCAGTTTGGTCTTTCCTGGTTAGTTTCTAGGCCTAATGATTAGGAAGAATGATCAGAATAACAAGGACTGCCTTCATCTTCCTAGTCTCAATCTCACAGTCATCAAAGGGTGGTGGTAGTGGTGATGATGGAACAGGAAGGTAAAGAAGGAGTGACAGACTTCCCTAGTCCTCTGTGGTAACCACCCACTAGTGGCCACAGGTAGAATGAGATAACTAAATAAGGAGACAAAAATAAGAAAAACCCATGAGGTATGAGAACATCAGAGGTGGACATATAAAAGAATAAATACCCTTATACCATCATGTTCAATGAATATCTCATGGGCTTTCAGTGATAGACCTGCTCACCTATCAATCAAATGTACTTTTTTTTTTTTTTTAAATTTAAGGTTTTATTGTGGATTGAGTGAAAGTTTACAGGGCACATCATCAGTTTCACATTCGACAATTCATATAACTTGTTTCATTACATTGATCATAATCCCCTTCATATACCATCAGTTAAAAGTATTTCTCTTTATCCACTTTAGTTTTTTTTTTGAAAAAAACACACAAACAAAAAAACCCACTCAGGCATAT
>NW_006408821.1:829083-836948 GCF_000296735.1 Chrysochloris asiatica
ATTTTATTCTGTTCTTGACTCTTTCATTTGTCGACTGAGTTCAGGTTAATGCTCCCATGTACATCATTCTGTAGTTGTTATGTGTTCTTGCTGGTTCTTCGAATGTACTTTTGCTTTCTATTAAACTCTTCCCTTTGCACTTCTGTTCCCTGGCCTGTGTCTATTTCATTTATTTAGTCTCTATTCTTAATTATTTCTTTTTTTCTGGTGGCAGTAGCTTTTATTTCTGGTTTTTGTTACATTAGTATATTGATTTTGGTTCTTTCTTCTCTTAGGATGTTTTATTGTTATAAATTGCTATCTAAGCATTGCTTTTGCTGTGTCTCAAATGTTTTGATATTCTGGGATGTTGTTTTCATTTAATTCAAATAATTTATTTCATCTATTACTCAGTTGGAGTCCTGGTGTGGTGCTGTAGGATAAGCACTTAACTGCTATTCACAAGTTGATGTGGCCAGAACGGGTTCTGCAGGTCTGGAGCAGGCCTAACCTGAATCCAGATACTATGGCTGGTGCTTTGAGAGTTCACAACTCACATTGATGAGGCTCACAACTGTGGGACTCACCACCTTGTAGTTCTGACCACCTGGAGAGCAGAAGCTTCACTGGGGGTGTACACTGGTGGAGGCTGGCCATGCCTTTGGTCACCAGGGTAATGTAAGACACAAGAAAAAAAAAAGTTGCCCATTTCTCTCTGCTAGTAAATTGTATGCCCCATGCACCACCAAGCTACCCTCTATCTTCAAAAGGCAGCTCACAAAAATTCAAAATGGTTGTGCCATGACTGGCTAGCCAGTACAGATCACTTATGTGTCTCTTTTATCTTTCCCCCAACCTTCCACTTTTGTTCAGCTGCTTCTTCTAATCTAGGGCTGACAACTGCTGGCTCTGCAGGTTTGAAGCATGGTTCACTTGAATCCTGGCAGATAGCTTTCAACGCAATTAAAGGGGCTCACGAATGTGCAACTCACCACTATATGGTTCAGATTTACTGGACAACAGGATCTTCACTGGCAGTGTACTCAGTAGTTGCTGGTCATGCCTCTGGTCACCAGAGGAGTATGGGGAACAAGAAAAAAAAATTAGTCTTTTATCTCTCTGCATCACTGATAAACCTCTGGACCACCTAACCTCTGTCTTGTCTTTAAAATTGCTCACCAACTCTTAAGATGGCTACACCATGTCTGGTTGGCTGGCACAGTTCACCTTGTGTGTCCCTTTTTTGGTGGAATCTGGTCAGCATTCTTTCTTAGTAAGCATTCCATCTACTTCCCTATCCCTACATCTGAAACTCAGGATTTCAGGACTATTGTTTTCATCTGTTTCATTTGGTTTTCTATATGTTTGTTGTAGAGGGTCTGTGTAGCATTTCTGCTAGTCTGACATCTTGCCTCCTCAAAGCAAACAAACAAACAAACAAACAAACAAAACAAAACAAAACACAACCTTTCTATGTGAATTGAGTAAAGGCTTACAGAGAAAATCAGTTTTCCATTCACACATATTTTGTTTCATGTCATTGATTGCAGTTTTACAACATTATATTAGTTATCCCACTGTCTCCCTGTATTTCCCATTTCTGTTGCTTCTTCTTTCTTAGTTCTTCTTGCATTCTGATATTTGTACTTGGATAAATTCTGCCTTTTTTTAAAAAAAAAAATCTCACATTATTCTAAGGAGTATGTATCTCTCTAGTGTTATTGTTCATCTAGAGACCTACCTATTAAGATATAGCTTTTTGGATTTCCAGAACAAGATGGTGGAGTAGGCAGATGTGTTGAGAAGACCCACTGTAACAATGACATGGGAGACTAAGTGAAAGAGATATAGATGGTGGTCCTGGAACCATGAGCTTTAGAGGATAGAACAGAGAAGTGAACTGAGTGATGAAAAAAAGAGGAAGCTGAACAGAAGCAATGAAGAAGAAGAAAAAAATGGGTGGGCAATTGCCTACCTTGGAGCAGTGCTGCCATTTTGAGCTTTTGCAGTGGACTATTGATATAGCAGTCTAGAGGTACAAAATGTGGCTAGATGTTGGAGGTAAAGCAGGTGTGGTTTTTCCTTGTTCTTTGTACTCTCACCAGCTCAGTGGCCAGGGGGACCATCTCCTGTACAACCTCTGCTCCTGGGGTCAGATGTTAAGTATACCACCATGGTATCTGGAGGGACATAATCTTCCTCCACCACTCTTTCCCCAAACTACACTACACAACCAGCCAACAGAGAACTGTGTTCACACTTCCAGTCTCTATCACATCCACCATTCAGAACACATCAATATCCACTAATCAATTAAATATAAATGTGATGACACCACAAAGTTTCAAAGACAATAGACAATTTCAGTTTGCAAGAAGAAGCAAGACAGAATACCTCAAACTAGTGACCAAAATACAGGGTCAGAAAATATAATACCATCAATGGTATCAGAATGATTTGTTAAGGAATTTAAAAGAATGATATTTAGAAACCTTCAAGAGACTGAGAAAATGATCAAGAAAACTGCAGATGAAATCAAGGAAACCACTGACAAAACATTACAAGAATTCAGGAAAACACAAGAACAAAGTAACAAAATAAGTGAAAAATTGGAAGCCACACAAAAAGAACAATTAGAAATCCAGAAGATTAATACTAAGAGTCAGAAATGGATAGTAAATTGAAAGGGCAAAGAAGTAGAATAGAATCAATGGAAGACTGAAGTAGTGTGCTTGAAGACAAATTTCCCAATATTCGTCTGCTAAGAAAATAATCAGAAAAAAGAACAAAAATATCTGAAGAAAGCCTAAGATATATGTGGACAGTATCAAGAGGAATAACTTACATGTGATTGAAACTCCAAAATTGGAAGAGACAACACAAGCAAAAAATATAGAGAAAATTGTCAGAGTTGTTGGAAGAAAAAATCCATAACATCATGAAAGACAAGAAGCCATGCATTCGAGAAGCTGAACAAACATAATCAAACTTTTCAACACCAAAGACAAGGAAAGAATCCTGAGAGCAGCTCAGGAAAAGAGAAAAGTTACTTTAAAAGGCGAGCATATATGACTAATCTCTGATTTCTCAGCTGAAACCATGCAAGCAAGAAGACAATTGGATGACGTACATAAAACCCTGAAAGAAAAAAAAGAAAACTGCCACCAATAATCATATACTTAGCAAAATTGTCCATCAAATATGATGTCAAAATTAGGACATTTCCAGATAAGCAGGACTTAAAATAATTTGTAAAAACCAGACCAAGAGTATAAATAATACTAATGGGAATTCTTTTGACAGATTACCAACAGACAACAACTTGAGATTAACATACATGACAATACAATCTAGGACTTAACCCAAATATAAAAGCATTCAAAGTAAAATATGCTGGGGACAGCATACGCAGACCCTGGGTTGATCAGTGGCAGCCCATTAAACCACCTCTAAATATAATCAGTTTAACCCAGATGCTCTCCTTCCTCCTGAAAGTATATAGGAATATTAAGAACAATGTAGCATTTTAGGTATAGATAAATGAAGCCCGGTGTCTGAGATCTTGCTCACAAACAAAAGTTTGCAAACTGTACAGAGACAGCTTGGCTCCTTTCAGGAACCTTGCTTTATGTTAAGTATCCTTAAGAAACCGTATGTCACTGCTCTAGATTATTTAAGCCTAAAAATTACTATATAACAGCTTGATTAAACCTTTTTTTCTGTAAAAATAAAAATGTTAGATTGTTAAAGAAAAAACTATGAAAATATCCTAAAAGTTGTTCCTGTGAATCATTATGTTCTGTTTTGAATGATTAATCACATTTCAGTTCCGTATCCTGTCTTAATCACATCCTCCCTTTGTGACATCCTCCCTGAGTGAATTACATCCTTCCTTTGTAACAAATCCCTCCCTAAAAAAGAGAATAAAAGGCTGAGGTAAAGTGAGTTCTGCATGCAATGCTGGGCAATGCTAGGCAAAATGTTTGCAGATCTGTCTACCTGCCAGCTTGCATCATATCTGTGTGTCTGTCTTTTTTGTATATATTTCATCTCTCTCTTTCTCTATCACTTTTGCTGCCAGATCTCCCTTCTTTGTGACACCCACACTTCCATGTCGAGGCGGGACCCCAACATAGGACCTCGACAAAAATAAGCCTTGCTGCTGTTGTTGAGTGCCATCAAGTCGGTTCTGACCCATAGCAACCCTGTATAGGGTTTCCGAGGAGCAGCTGGTAAGCTTGAACAGCCTGCCTTGTGGTTGAAACAAACTTTGCAGTCCAGTGCATTATCCCACAGCACCATACCAAGACTCCAAAATAAGCCCATAAGACTGAAAATAGGGAACTAGAGATACCAGTTTGCAAGGTAAACAAAAAAGCAACCATAAAGTAAAAAGAGGGAATAATGTCACAGAACATCCAAATGAAGATGAAAGCAAGTATATTTCAAGAAAAAGAAACAAAAGAAAACTTAACTGTAACCCTAAATGTTGACGGAGCCTTTTCCCAACCCTTATCCTTAACACTGACCTTAGTCCTAACCATAGGCCTAAAACTAAACAGAGTTCTCTTCTTGTTGTTAAGTGCTGTTGAGCCAGTTCTGAAACATAGCAACCTGTATAGGTTTCCCAAGGAGAGACTGATGAGCTCAAACTGCCAACCTTGTGATTCAAACTGTTGTTGCAGTACAGCACATTAAACCACAGTGCCACACCAGGAGTCCTTGCTCTAACCTATATCTAGCAATAGTCCTAACCCTAACTTCTTACTCCTACCCTCTTCAAAGAAAAAGAAAGAAAGAAAAAAAAAAAAAAAAGACTTACAACATTATAAATCCCATGGGGAAGCTGTACTCTGTTCTATAGGATCACTATGAGATGTAACCAACATGTGCCCACCCTCAAAAAGATGAAGCTTTATGATAACCTTTTATGGGTGGTAGACCTAGAAAGAGAAGATAATAAAAAATAGTTTTTATGATGAATCTTTGGTTTGATTCAGTTCACACTCTTCCTTAAGGATTTTCTACAAGACATCTTTCCTCCATAAGGATGCATTTGTGACATAGTCACATATGGGACCAAGGAATGGATGTAAAATTCACTATGATAGATTACGCCTAATTTAACTAAGATGTCAAATTTGCTTGAAGTTAAAAAAAAAAGTGAATTCTATAATTGGCTCAATGAAGTTTAAACTGGAACAGAGGTAAAATTTCAACATTAGAGAGAGAACTCCTTTTGGAGAACTATCAACTATTGGTATTAATTATTAGCCTTCTCTGCAATTTTTGAATTGTGGAGGAGAGGCAGTATGGGGTTTCCCCAAATTAGGAAACTTATGTTCTTAGTTGTGTCTTAGTTTGGTTTTCTTCAAACACAAATCCCAAAGAAGGATCTGATGATGGAGTGGAGAAGTGAGACAGGGAAGGAAGTGAAGTTGAGCAATACTGTGTTTACGAGCAGGTTACTGTTTTAGTCAGCCAGGTACTAATCCTACAGGGGAATGTTTAAGACTCATTTTAGAACATACTTCAAGATTGTCCCGGTGAGAGAATAAGAAGCTAATGTATTTATCCTAGATATTGTCTCTTATTAGTAAAGAATTGCTCCTGGGTATCTTATTTCTTCAACACTTCTCAGCTAAGAATGCTCTTGTGGCCAGAAAAAGACTCAGGCAGAGACACAGAAGCTCCAAGTAGGGAGCTTTAGTTATGTATGAGAAGTATCCACCAAAGCTGCAGGTGACACTGTCAGTGAGCTGAGGTGACATAGGTAGGACACCAAGAATATATGCTCTATTTTTTCTTGAAATTGAAATCTGCAGTTCAGTGAACCAGGGTCACATATTTTTATGAGATTTTTTTTTTATCAGAGAGACTATGTAACTTGCTCAAAGCAGTGACATTTTCCAAACTCCCCTGAAAATAGTGCTGGAATCTAGATTAAATCCAAGTAGACTGCATGTAGAACCCTTAGTACTCTAGCTAATCTTTTCTTTTTTTATATAAACTTTTTATTATGAATCAAGTGAAGGGTTGCAGACAAGGTCATCAGTTTTACATTCAACAAGCAAATCTCAATGACTGCAATCAACTGCATGGAAAACCAGTTACTCTACTTCCTCCCAGTGGCTCCTATTTTCCTTCCATTCACCTTCCCATCCCTTTTCAACTGTGTCCTTAGGTATGTGTTGTACTTTTGATTTTGAACAATTGACCGTTTCATTATTCATAGTGAGCACACCTTACTAGTGTTGTTGTTCTCCCTGTATACCTATCTTACTGCTTGGTTGAAAGTTGGGCCATGAGTGAGTTCCTTTTCAGACTTGAAGGTTGGTTGAGGGCCATAGTCTCAGTTTCTCCAGTCTTTTTATGACAAGTAAGCCAGGTCTTTTAAAAAAAATTTTTTTTTTGAGTTTTGTTCTACATATTCCTCCACTCTTTCTGGGACCTGGTATAATGCTGTAAGAAAAAGCACTGGACCAAAAGGTGGTTCAAGCTCACAAGCTGCTCCTAAGAAATCCTACATAGAGTCACTATGAGTTGGAATCGACTTGATGGCACTTCACAACATAACAACCCCAAACCTGGGACCTAATGTGATTCCTTACAAAGCAGTTGGTAATGGTAGCTAGCACCATCTAGTTATGATCTCAGAGTTGTGGAGACAGATATTCACATTTTCCATTAGTCCATTGGACTAAGTGATTACAAGCTTCTTCTGTTCTCATTACTCTTGTTTCTTCTGCACATGGAGATACCAATGACTGCACCTTAGTTGACCTTTCATGAGCTTTTAATATTCCAGAACATCGTCTATGTAGACTATGCTATAACAGTTGACCATGGTGTTTTCTGAGACTATGGTCCTAAGCCCCAGGCCCAAGTATTCATTACCTTAAGATGTTTAATAATATCTGAGAAGTTTTCATCATTTTACTTGTTGTATACTCCACCACCTTCATAGTTGTGCTTGCAGGAAAAGTAAATACTCATGTATCAATATCGTGTTTCAGACTCTTAGATATCTGAAGTATATATACATAAATGAATGAATGAATGAAGAAAGAACAAAAGAAAAAAAATTCCACTCTTACTCCATACCCACTCAGCATGTATCTCTGTCAATATATCTACCCACCAAACATTGTGTTCCAATGTTGTATATATACCTCTATCATCTTTAGTCTTTATATACTTCCCTGTGTCATCACCTGTCTTCATCATTCTTCTGCCAATCTCCCTTTTCTTGTATATTGCCCTCCCTGTCACCTCTAGCCATTGAACTACTCTCCTTTCCTTCACACCCCTAGCAACCATCTAAGAATACATCTTTTATTTTCTCTCTTTCAAACTTCTATAGTTATGGGAAAGTTCAAGATAGTCCCACTGTGCCTCTTTGACCTATAACAAGTCATTTTGTTTTTCCTTTTCTCTACCCCACATGTCTATCCAACTGCTTCTCATAGTGAGAGCTAACCCTGATCTGGCCAGCATCCACTTTGCAGATTTGAAGTATGACTTGCTGCTGTCTCCTCCCCCGTCATTTGTGCATACAACCATGGGCTTCATGCAGTTCTGCCTTGCTAGAAAGTGGGACCTTCCTGGGGGTATATACTGATAGAGGTCTTGCCTCTGGTCATCAGGGGAATGCAAGAAATCATGTGGTCAACATGTTGTTGCTGTTAGGTGCCATCGAGTCGGCACTGACTCATAGCGACATTATGCACAGAAGAATGAAAAAATGTCTGATCCTGGGCCAACCTCACTACTGTTGCCACACTTGAGTCCATCGATGCTGTCACCTGGACAATCCATCTCATTGGGGGTCTTCCTCTTTTGCTCTGACCTTCCATCTTACCAAACATGATATCCTTCTCCAGTGA
>NW_006408821.1:839926-845129 GCF_000296735.1 Chrysochloris asiatica
CAAGCCACCACAGTATGACAGACAGACGTGTGGTGGCCGTTTAATTTTATGTGGTCAACATAGATGCCCCCAATCAGAAATCAACTCCTTGTTTAGCAACCCTGCTCACCTCTTTCTCCTGGCAAACACTCTGTTCATTTATTTATCCGTTTACCTGAAGCTCAGAGTTCTAGGATCATTCTCTGGATATGTCTTGTCCAGTTTTCTATATCTTTGCTGCAGATGGTCTGCATAGCCTCTCTGGCTAGTCTACCATCTTGCCCCACCTTCTTCTCTCTCTAATTTTGAAAAATCACCCATTTTCCAGTTTAAACTTTTACTGAAGTAGTTTTAGAATTAAACTTTAAAAAATTTTAAACTTCAAGCAAATTTGATATTTTATTAAAATTAAGCATAATGTATCATAATTGTCCTTGTCAAATTCAATTTTTCTCCATTTATCATGATGTTGCTTATTGGTCTAGTTATGAAGATTTCATTTTAATTGAATCTACAATCAGCATTCATGTAAGCAACAGTCAAAAAAATCAAATGGTGTATTTCATAGAACAAATCTGTTGTAAAAGACTTCTTTGAAATATTACAGACTAAAGATGTTCCTTTGATGGTTAAGGTACACCTTACAGAAGTCATGATATTTTGAATTGTCTTATATATATATATATAGGAGCTCTAGTAGCATAGTGGTTACGAGTCAGGTTGCCAACCTCAAGGTCAGCAGTTTGAAACTACCAGCAGTTCTGTGGAGATAGATGAGGTGCTCTGCTTCCATAAAGATTTACAGCCTCAGAAACCCTGTGCCAGGTCACTATGAGTCGGTACTTAACAAAAACAACATATATATGTGAAAGATGGATAATGAATAAGTAAGATTGGAGAAAAACTGATGCGCTTGAATTATGTTGTTGGTGAAGAATACTGAAAATATCTTGGTCTACAAGATGAACAACCTAATGTATCTTGGAGGAAGAACAGCCAGAATGCTCTTTAGAAGCAAGGATGGTGAGAATTCATTTCACATACTTTGCTATCAGGAGGGAACCAATCCCCAGAAAATGATATCATGCTTGATAAAGTAGAGAGACAGCAAGACAGAGGAAGACCCTCAATGAGACCACAACAATGGTCTTAAACATAACAATCATTATGATGATGGCAAGCCATGGTTTGTTCTATTTGTACATAGGATCACTATGAATTTTTATCTACTTGATGGCAACAGCAGATCATAATTGTGATTTTTCTTTTCTGGAAAACATTCCCATCTTTCTCAACACTCTATTATTAGCTTTATCATTAGGTTTTCTCCTCAGAGTCAGATTTCATAAGCGTTTCTCTTCCCCATTCCCCTCAGTTTTTGTTTTTTTTTTTTAAATAATTTTATGAGAGTTACTGCATGTTGGAGAAGAAGACGTGAATGTTGAAGCTACACATGGATGGCCAGTTTCTAGGTAAGCTAACTAGGTATCAGGTACTAGATGGCTGATATACTGGTAAGTTCACTAATAATGTGATTTATGACATTCTATCAGACTCATTGACCAAGTGGCAGCATTGATGGACTCACATGTGGCAACAGTAGTAAGGTTGGCCCAGGACCAGGCAGTGTTTCATTCTGCTGTGCATAAGGTTGCTATGAGTTGGTAGCGACTTGATGGCACCTAACAACAACAACAACACCAGACTCATAGGGAATATGATTTAAATTCAGCCTCAACAAAATTAAAAATTATTGTAAGTCATGGAATTTTGGGATTGCTACAAAGTATACGGTGGCACTGTAGAATAAATACTGGACTGCTAATTGCAAAGTCAGCAGTTTAAACCCACTAGCCATTCATGAGAAAGATGAGACTTTCTGCTCCCATAAACATTTACAGTTTCAGAAAGCCTCTGGTAGTGTAGTGGTTACGAATTGGGCTGCGAGCCACAAGGTCAACAGTTCGAAACTACCAGCTGTTCTGCAGGAGAAAGATGAGGCTTTCTGCTCCCATAAAGATTTACAGCCTCGGAAATACTGTACAGGGTCGCTAGGAGTCGGAACCGACTCCACAGTACACAACAACAACAACAGGGCTACTATGAGTCAGAAGTGACTTGATAGTACTGTGTTTCATTTTTAAATAAAGAGTATATTGTTGTTGCTAGGTGCCATGTAGTCGATTCTGACTTCATAGTGACCCTATGAAAAACAGAATGGTCTTGCACCATTTTCACAATTATTGCTATGATAATTTCACAATTATCCCATTGTTGCTGCCATATGTATCAGTCCATCCCATCATGGATCTTCCTCTTTTTGTTTTTGCTGTCTCTTCACTTTTCCAAGCATGATTTTCTTCTTTGGAGACTGGTTCCTGCTAAAAACACGTCCAAAATACAAGAGATGACGTTTTACCATCCTTACTTCTAAGGAACATTCTGGCTGTACTTCTTCCAAGACAGACATGCATATTTTCTGGCCATCTATGGTACTTGAGGAGTTCTGGTGTGGTGCTGTGAGTTAATGTGCTGAACTGCAACGTCGGTTTAAACAACAAGGTCAGTGGTTCAAACTCATCAGCTGCTCCTTGGAAACCCTATACAGAGTTGTTATGAGTCAGAACCAACTTGATAGCACACAACAACAGCACAACATAGTACTTAAAATATTCTTCTACAACAACGTAATTCAAATGCATTGGTTCTTTTCCAGCCTTACTTATTCATTTTCTAACTTCTAACATGCATATGAAGTCACTGATAATACTATTGTTTTGGTCAGACTCATCTTAATCCTCATAATGACCTCTTTGCCCTTTAACCCCGTACAAAGGTCTTTTGTAGCAAATTTACCTAATGCAGTACATCATTTGATTTCTTGACTGCTGCTTCCATGAGCATTCATTATGGATTCAAACAAAATGAAGTCCGTGGCAACATTAATTTTTTCTCTGTTAATCATGATGTCATTTATTGGTCCAGTTGTGAGGATTTTCACTGAGGAACAATCCACACTGAAAACTGTAGTCTTTGATCTTCATAAGTAAGTATTTCAAGTCCTCTTCTCTTTCATCAAGCATATATTGAAAATTCAACTGTGTCTATGAAGTGCAATGCTATTTTTTGTGTTGTCTGTGTTGCTTACTCTTGGTCACAGCCATAGCATTATGATGGAATTTGCTGATTTTTAAGCATTAGGCATTTCAAATGTTCTATTTTATCATGTATAGTTTATGTCTGACTTTATCTATGATGTAAGAAATAGACATAAAATGTTTAAAGTAATTTTTGAGCTGTCTTATATGATAAGAATTATTACTTTGATTTAGCTTTAAAGAATAAACTCATAAGGTTATTTATCTTTATAGTTTGAAATTTGTTTCTGGAATTAGAATCTTATCAACATAGGTCAACACTCTTTATATAGATATCATAAAAGGTAATAACAAAATGGAACTGTGTTTTGATTAGTACCTGACCTCTAACTCACCCACACACAAAAAACTTTTCTTGTTATAGCACAAGGACACTTCTTGTTAAATAAACCTTGACTCCATGTCCCTACTTGAAGTTGAAATAATTTAATGATGAAATCTCAACCTGAGTTTTATTTATGAATTAGTTGTCTATGAAAGATGCACAAGCAGTTGAAATTAGTAATAATGAGAATATATACATATTTAAAAAATACATGGATCATTGTCTTTTTTTTTTTTTTCATGGTTAAAGCAAGTAAGAGATAGGCAACCTCCTACTGCTGCCAGTATCATTCCACATTTCTTTTTCATTACCCATCAAACTTGTATAGATTTAATGATCTGGAGAAGGATCAGTGAAATTCTTTACAGCACTGCATATTTATTAATGGGCTTCTTTTCATTGTGATGTGATAGTGTCAGAATTATGCCAATTGCATTTCAGGATCCAATTAAGGGATTCTTTATGCCTGATACAAAGGAAATTAGCCACTGATCAGCAACATGGGGACAACTCAACACCATAGCAATTGCATGGGGGAAGGAGGAAAGAAAGGGTTACAAAGAGTTTAGGAGACAGAGAGAAGTTTGATGAGTTAACATTGTTGAAGTACATGACAAGCTGTGGCATGAAAGAGGAAATAGTGGAAGAAAGAAAGATTTTAAATATTAATATGAACGGAGGCCTTTGTAATGATTCTTACAAAGTTAGTTCAATTTATTTAATTTTCATTCAAGAAGAACTCTCTGGTCAGTTATTTATATGAGTCTATGGTCCTGGTGTGGCACTATGGGTTAATGTGCTAGACTCTGAAGCCAGCTTGAACCACAAGGTCAGTAGTTCAAGCTCACTACTGAAAACCCTATACAGGGTCACTATGGGTCAGAACCGACACAACACACTTAACAACAATGTTCCTAGTGTGACGCTGTGGGATGAAGCACTAGATTGCAAGGTCAGTTTGAACAACAAGGTTGGTGGTTTAAACTTACCAGCTGCTTTCTGGAAACCCTACACAGGATTGCTATGAGTCATAATCAACTCAACAACACTTAACAACACAACAACAACATAGAGGTCTTTCAGAAGTTGTAAGGGTAATTAGAACTGAATCCCTGCCCCACAACTCTTCTGTCATTTTGTCATAATGTGGTGGCTTGTGTGTTGCTGTGATGATGAAAACTATGCCACTGGTGTTTTAAATACTAGCAGAGTCACCCATGGAGGAGAGGGTATAGCTGAGCTTCCAGATTAAAATGATTAAGAAGAAGGAAAGGCAGACTACTTCTGAATGTTTAGCTACTGACAACCTTATGAATAGCAGTGGAACATTGTCAGATACAGTACCCAAAGATGAGCCCCTCAGGTTGGTAGATATTCAAAATATGACTGGTGAAGAGCTGTCTCTTCAAAGCAAAGTTGACATTAAGGATATGAATTGAGGAAAGTTTTTAGGGCCTTCATCGGCTAATGGGCACAACTCAAAATGAGGAGAAACAGCTGCAAATATCCATTAATAATCAGAACATGAAATGTACAAAGTATGAATCTGGGAAAATTAGAAATTGTAAAAAATAAAATGGAATGCATTAATATCTTTATCCTAGGTATTTGTGAGCTGAAATGGACTGGTATTGGCTGTTTTGAGTCTGGAAATCATATGATTTACTACACTAAGCACAACAAATTTAAGAAGAATGGCATCTCAAAAAGAAAATTTCAACATCTATCTTGAAGAACAATG
>NW_006408821.1:849129-851509 GCF_000296735.1 Chrysochloris asiatica
TGTCCATTCCAGAGAGATGTGACCAAACGGTATGCAGAAATCATTGAACAACATTATTAATATCACATGCAAGTTTTTGCTGAAGCTAATTCAAAAATGGCTGCAACAGTAAATCCACAGGGAACTGCCAGATAGTCAAGACAGATTCAGAAGAGAAAATGGAATGAGGGATATCGATGATATCAGTGGCTGGAAACAGAGCATAGCAAAGAGATGTTTACTCGTGCTTTATTGAGTATGAAAAGACTTTTGGCTGTGTATATCATGACAAGCTATGGATAACATTACAAAGAATGGGGATTCCAGAAGACATAATTGTGCTCCTGATGAAACTGAACCTAGACCAAGAGGCAGTTGTTTGAACAGTACAAAGGTATACCGATTGGTTTAAAATCAGGGAAGTTGTGTGCCAAGCTTGTATCCGTTCACCTTACTTCTTCAATCTGTCTGCTAAGCAAATAATCTGTGAATATGGATTATATGAAGAGGAATGTGGCATCAGGATTGATGGAAAAGACATTAACAACTTGCGATGTATAGATGATACAACCTTGCTTGCTGGAAGTAAAGAGGACTTAAAATACTGATGAAGATCCAAGACTAAAGCTTTCCATACTAATTGCACCTCAATGTAAAGAAAACTAAAGTCCTTTATCATTAGATAGAATCTATGTTTTGTGCAGCGTTAGGTGCCAGAAACATGAGACACAAGTGGGAAGTGAAAATTCAAAGTTTATACAAAAGTGTTTTGTTTTTTTCTTCTCATCCCCAGAAATGGTAAAAGCACAGGGTCAAAATTAATCCCTTGCAATAAGTTGTTCCTGATTATTCAATTATGGGTACTAGACAGTCATCTGGACTCCTGGTGTGGTGCTGTAGGATAAGCACTGGGCCACAAGGTTGGTTTGAACCATAGGGTTGGCAGTTCAAACTCACCAGTTGCTCTTTGGAAACTCTATACAGGATCACTATGAGTTGGAACTGACTTGATGGCACTTAACAACAACAACAACAACAACAACAACAACAACAACAGACAGTCCTCTAAGACTAACAGATAGTCTGATTAGGTTAAAAGCAGGGATATATATATATATATGTATATTTTATATATCAAGTAGACATCACTGGGATTTTGATATGATAGATATTTGGCAACACTAAGTATTTGGTTTCATGAAATAACATTTTGTCCTGGAAAACTAATTTAGGGTTGGATATTATGGTGTGGGGATTCCTGGTGTAGCACTGATTAATTTTGCTAGGCTGCAAGGTTGCTTTAAATCATAAAGTTGGCAATTCAAGCTCACCAGTTGCTCCTAAGAAACCCTATAAAGGGTTGCTTTGAGTCAGAACTACTTGACTGCACTTAACAACAAAAACAATTTCCTATACAGGGTCTCTATCAGTCAGAATGACTCAATGGCATTTAACAACAAAACAACAAAATTGCCTTATATTTCAAAAAATTTTTAGCTATGATGAACTTGCATGTCCCATTAACTCTGAACTATGAAACTTGAGGTACATCAGAAAGCTGGCATGAACTAAGCCAATTTTTGAGACCCTGTGACACAGAAAATTGACTGTCCATAAATTAGGCATGCCCTTCCTTCCATGATGTTAGAATTTTTCCTGCGAAGTGACTGCCCTGTCAGGTGCTACATTTCCCAGCTCTCTGTTATGCAGGAAGTAGCTGTGTAGGTCTTTTAAATGTGTCATTTATGGGCGATAAAGGTAAAACTCTGGATATACCTTCCTCACTACTTTCCAATTTGTCTATAAGATTTTGAAAGGTCAAGGTGACTGACCTTAGAAGCTATGTTCTGAGAATGGTAAAATTTTCATCTGCCTGAGTTCCTGAGTGACTATGCAGAACAGAAAAACGATTCTCTTTTTCTCAGTGGAGCCTATGAAATAAAAAGCAAAACAACTTTTTTAAGTCCTTAGAATTTTAGGATTTATCTATTAAATCAGTTGATGGTAACTTCACTAATTTAGATGCTGACTCTAGGAGACATGATATAGTTTCTTCAACTAAAAAAAAAAAGAAAAGGCAACACACAAACACTCAAAAATACCACTGAACAGAATAATAAAGCCAGAGTTCATTTTTAGACATTTCTTTAACAAGTGCAAACTTTGAACTTTAACTCACAAGAGCATGAAAATTTGATTTTGTATTTAAACTCTTTTGGACTTTAAGGAGGACTTAACCATTTTTATTTATTATTATTATTTTTGTTGTGAATCGGGGCAAAGGTTTACAGAGCAGATCAATTTTCCATTCAACAATTCATACATATTTTGCTTTATACCAATGATTGCAATACTCTCAATGTAACATCACTGTTGCATATACCTCCCAAGTATTATTGTT
>NW_006408821.1:852351-859941 GCF_000296735.1 Chrysochloris asiatica
CTTGGGTCAGGCGCACCTTAGTCCTCAAGCTGACATCTCTGTTCTTCAATACTTTAAAAAGTTCCTGTGCAGCAGATTTGCCCAATGCAATACGTCGTCTGCTTCTGTGAGTGTTGACAGTTGATCCAAGAAGAATGAAGTCCTTGACAACTTCAATCTTTTCTCCATTGATAAAGACCTTCAAATTATTTCCCTTTCAGAACAGCTGTTAGTGGTAGCCAGATATCATCTAGTTCTTCTGGTCTCAGGGTATTGGAGACTGAAGTTCATGTGGTCCATTATTTCCTTGGACTAATTGCTTCCATATAGCTTCAAGTTTCTTCACTCTTCTTTAAGGGGACTTAATCTTGAACTTCACATTTTCATTGGGATTTTGATAAGTAGGAAAGAGTTTATAGTAAAATTTTGGGAGTTTTTAATGTTGTTTATGTTTCATTATTGGAATTTATTTTATTCTAAAGTTATTTAATCCCATTGCAAAACATATGAAATGTTATATTCAGCAGGTAATGGAAAATGGTTGGTATTTGTTGTGGGTACAGAATAGGCTTGGAATTTCTTTAATGAATATACAATTTTGATCTATTTCAGAGATTCCTAGGGGCAAAATCTAATTGTTCCTCAGGGCTTCCTAAGTGAGTAGTGCTTGATATACTGTAGCATCCTTGGGATGGTGGAACCATGGTTGAAGATTACTTTCCTCCTCTTGGGGTGATACCAACTGTAGGATTAACAGTTAAATCCAAATGGGCAAGAGGAAACTGGGGACTATTAGAAAGGAAAATGCTTTTCCAAACTTTTGGTTTCCAAGATGAGGGATTTTCTGTAAACCCACTCCTGGCCCAGGAACCCTCTCCTGGGAAAGTGATATATTCAGAAAGATTAACTGAGCATGTTAGACTCAGTTGCCTTTCTTCTTTATCTTGGAAAAAGCCAGCAGATCAGAAGGCCTTCTTTCCTTTTCCAAAGACAGACAGCCCCTACTCCTAACCCCTAAGAACCTGATAGGGGAAAGGCTGCTAGTAACCAGGATGGTGAATCTTTTTATTTTTGGCCTAAACCATATTCTCCAACTTGCCTTCTTCTGATATTAAAGGTGATGTTAATCTTCCTTCTGCCATTTATTTGTTTTATTTTCCAAATTATTCAATTTGAGAAACCTAGGCAGGGAACAGGCATGTTAATATTTGGCATCCTTCAGAGATCCCAGAGGATACCTAGTAATAAGGTTTGAGGTGAAGTTTTTCCGTCTGGTAGCATAGTGGTTACGAATTGGGCTGCAAACCTTAAGGTCAGCAGTTTGAAACTACCAGCTGTTCCGTGGCAGAAAGATGAGGCTTTCTGCTCCTGTAAAGATTTATAACCTCAGAAACCATGTACAGGGTCACTATGAGTCGGAACTGATTCCACGGCACATAATAACAACAGCAAAGTAGGAACAATGTGCAATTTTTTCTTTGTAACAAGTTAAGGGCATGATGACTAGAAAACTCCCTGTGATATTAATAATTTCTTTATAGTTTAATTGAAGTTCAAGAAAACATTGTTATGTGTACAGTCAGCAAGGTGTCTTATTTTGGGCAGAGCAAGAATATGACGTCAGAGGCCCAGAGCAACATTAGATTTGTGTTCTCTGCCCCTTCTATGTAACTAAGAGTGAAAACATTATATAAATTGTAAAAAAACAGTAATAGCAAATTTGCACAGCCTTTGTTATGTGCCAAATACCCTAAATGTCCTCCATACATTAATTAATTTACTTTTCATAGCAACCCCAAGACATAGGTACTGTTTTTTAAAAAAATTTTTTATTGCTGTTTGTATTGTTGTTAGGTGCTATCAAGTCAGTTCCAACACATAGCAACGTTATTTACAACAGAACAAAACCCTGCCAGGTCCTGCACCATCCTCACAATTGTTACCCTTGAGCCCATTGCTGCTGCCACTGAGCCATTCCTGCTCATTGGGGGTCTTTCTATTTTTTTGCTTACTCTCTACTTTACCTAGCATGATATCCTTCTCCAGAGACTGGTCCTTCCTGATAATATGTCTGAAGTATGAGAGATGAAGTCTTGCCATCTTGGCTTCTACAGAGCATTCTGGCTGTACTTCTTCCAACACAAATTGGTTTGTTCTAGCAGCCCCAAATACTTTTAATATTCCTCTCCATTACCATAGCTCAAATGCACTAATTCTTCTGTAGTCTTCCTTACTCACTGCTCAACTTCCGCATGCATTTGAGGCTATTGAAAATACCATGGCTTGGATCAGTTGAACTGTAGTCCTCAAACTGACATCTTTGCTCTTGAACACTTTAAAGAGATCTTGTGCAGCATTTTTGCCTAATGCACTATGTCATTTGATTTCTAGACTGATGCTTCAGTAAGTGTTGATACTGGATTCAAGCAAAATGATGTCTTTAATAGCTCCAATCTTTTCCCCATTTTTGTGGCTGTTGTTAAGTGCCATCAAGTCTTTTCTGACTCATAATGATGTCTTATGCTATTTATTGGTCCAGTGGTGAGGATTTTTGTTTTCTTTACATTGAGGTGCAACCCATACTGAAAGCTGTGGTCTTTGCTCTTTATCAGTAAGTATAGTACATACTCTTTGCTTCTAGCAAGTAAGGTTGTATCATCTGCATATTGTAGGCTGTTAATGAGACTTCCTCTAATCTTGATGCCACATTCATCTTCATGTAATCCAGCTTCTTGGTTTATTTGCTCAGCATACAGATTGAATAAGTATGGTGAAAGAATACAACCCTGGCACATACTTTTCCTGATTTTAAACCATTTAGTGTCCCTGGTGTGGAGTTGTAGGATAAGCACTGGATTGCAAGGTCAGTTTAAACTATAAGGTCAGAGTTTCAAACTCACCAGCTGCTCTTTGGAAACCCTATACAGGGTCGTTATGAGTTGGAACGACTTGATGGCATTTAACAACAACAATAACAACAACAAACTATTCCCTTGCTCTGCTTGCATATATGTACAGGTTCCTCATGAACAAAATTAAGTGTTCCAGAATACTCATTTCCCACAATGTTGTCCACAGCTTGTAAAGATCCACACAATCTAAAGCCTCTGCATAGTCAATAAAGCACACAGGTAAACACTTTCTAGTATTCTCTTCTTTCAGTCATGACCCGTCTGATGTCAGGAATGATATCCTTCATATCAGGCCCACATCTGAATTCAGTTTGAACCTCTGGAAGTTCCCTATCAATGAACTGTTGCGGCCATTTTTTATATTTATCTTTAACAAAATTTTACTTTCAGGAGATATCCAAAATTTTGTCTGATGATTTCCACATTCCATTGGGTCACCTCTTTTTGGAATGGGTACAAATAAGGACCTTTTCTAATCACTTGGCCAGGTAGCTATCTTCCAAATCTCTTCACATAGATGAGTGAGTGCCTTTGGTGCTACATCAGTTTGTTGATGGATTTCAATTTTTATTTCACCATTTTTCAGAGCCTTGCCAATTCCTTCAATGCGCATTGAACGTCTTCGTTCAGTACCATTGGCTCTTGATCATGAACACTTGAGATGAACACTGGTTGAACATTGGCCATTTCTTTTGGGTACAGTGACTTGTGTATTCCTTCCACGTTCTTTTGATACTTTCTGTATCATCCAACATTTTCCCTATGCTGTTGTTGCTGTTCGGTGCCATTGAGTCAGTACTGACTCATAGAGACCCTGTGTACAAGAGAAAGAAACACTGCCTGGTCCTGGGCTAAGCTCACAATTGTTGCTACACTAGAGCACATTGGTGCTACCATTGTGCCAATCCATTTCACTGGGGGTCTTCCTATTGTCTTCGACCTTCCACTTTACCAAACATGTTACCCTTCTCCAGTGACTGGTCTCTCCTGACAATATTTCTGAAGTATGAGAGACAGAGTCTGGCCATCCTGGCTTCCAAGGAGCATTCTGGCTTGTACTTCTTCAACACAGATCTATTTGTTCTTTTGATAGTCTATGGTACTTTTAATATTATTCTCTAACACTATAACTCAAATGCATCAATTCTTCTACAGTCTTCCATATTCACTGTCCAATGTTCACATGCATATTGTTGTTGTTAAGTGCCATCAAGTTAGTACCAACTCATAGTGACCTTATGCACAGCAGAATGAAACACCGCCCGATCCTAGGCCAACTTCACTATTGTTGCCATGCTTGAGTCCATTGATGCTGCCACTTGGCCAATCCATCTCACTGGGAGTCTTCCTCTTTTTATCTGACCCTCCAACTTACCAAACATGATATCCTTCTCCAGTGACTGGTCCCTCCTGACAATATATCCGAAGTATAAGAGACAAAGTTTGGCCATCCTGGCCTCCAGGGAGCACTCTGGTTGCACTTCTTCTATCACAGATCTGTTTGTTCTTTTGGCAGCCCATGGCACTTTCAATATTCTCCTCCAACACCATAACTCAAACACATCAATTCTTCTACGGTCTTCCTTATTCACTGTTCAGCTTTTGCATGTATATGAGGTTATTGAAAATACCATGGCTTGGGTCAGGCACACCTTAGTCTTCAAGCTGACATCTTTGCTCTTCAACACTTTGAAAAGCTCTTGTGCAACAGATTTGCATAATGCAATATGTTGTTTGATTTCTTGACTGCTGCTTCTGTGAGTGTTGATAGTTGATCCAAGAAGAATGAAGTTTTGGATCTCAATCTTCTTTCCATTGATAAGACTGTTGTTTATGGATCCAGTGGTGAGGATTTTTGTTTTCTTTACATTGAGATGTAATCCATACTGAAGGCTGTGCTCTTTGGTCTTCATCAGTAAATATTTTAAGTCTTCTTCATTTTCAGCAAACAAGGTTGTATCATCTGCATATGACAGGTTGTTAATGAGTCTTCCTCCAATCCTGATGCCACATCTTTCTTCATATAACCCAGTTTCTCAGATTATTTGCTCAGCATACAAGTTAAATGTTGTTGTTGTTGTTAAGTGCTGTCGAGTCGGTTTCAACCCATAGTGACCCTGAACAGGGTTTCCGAGGCTGTAAATCTTTACAAGAGCAGAAAGCCTCATCTTTCTCCTGCGGAGCAGCTGGTAGTTTCGAACTGCTGACCTTGCAGTTCACAGCCCAATTCGTAACCACTACGCTACAGAGCTTCTTACAGGTTGATTAAGTATGGTGAAAGAATACAACCCTGTTGCACACCTCTTTTACTTTTAAATAATTCAGTGTTCCTACGTTCTGTTCAAACAACTGCCTCTTGGTCCATGTACAGAGTCCTCATGAGCATAATTAAGTGTTCTGGAATACTCATACTTCACAATATTGTCCATAGCTTGTCATGATTCACACAATTGAAAGCCTTCTTAGATGATTGAAAATACCATGGTTTAAATCAGGTGCACCTTAGTCCTCAAACTGACATCTTTGCTTTTCAACACTTTAAAGAGGTCTTGTGCAGCAAGCAGCAATATGTCATTTGATTTCTTGACTGCTGCTTCCATGTGTGTTTATGGTTAATTTGAACAAAATGAAGTCTTTAACAATTTCAATATTTTCTCCATCTATATGGATGTTGTTTATTGGCCCAGTGGTGAGGATTTTTGTTTTCTTTACATTGAGATGCAACCCATACTGAAGGCTGTGGTCTTTGATCTTCATCAGTAAGTATTTTAAGTCCTGTTCACTTTCAGCAAGCAAAGTTGAATCATCTGTGTATCACAGGTTGTTAATGAGTCTTCCTCTAATCCTGGTGCCAGGTTCTTCTTCATATAATCAAGCTTCTCGGATTATTTGTTCAGCATACAAATTGAATAAATATGAGGAAAGAATACAACCTTTCCTAATTTTAAACCATTCAATGTTCCCTTGTTCTGTTTTAACAACTACTTCTTGGTCTATATATAGGTTCCTCATGAGCCCAATTAAAATATACTGGAATACTTATACTTCACAATGTTTTCCATAGATTGTTATTATCCACACAATAGGAAACCTCTGCGTAGTCAACAAAGCACAGGTAAACGTCTTTCTGGTATTCTTTTTTCATCCAAGATCCCTCTGATGTTAGCAATGATATCCCTCATTCCATGTCCTCTTCTGAATCTGGATTGAACCTCTGGAAATTCTCTGTCATTGTATGGTTGTAGCTGTTTTTGCACTATTTTTTAGTAAAGCTTTACTTGCATGGGATATCAATGTCATTTTCCGATGATTTCCACTTTCTGTTGGGTCACCTCTTTTTGGAATATGCATAAATACAGACCCTTTCCAGTCAATTTGCTAGGGAGTTGTATTCCAAATTTGTTAGCATAGGTGTGTGAGTGGTTTGAATTTGTATTCCATCAATTTCCTGTTCCATGTTCTTTGCCAATGACTTCAATGCACCTTGAACTTCTTCCTTCAGTGTCATCGGCTCTAGTATATATTCTACCTCTTTGAATGGCTGAACATTGGCCATTTCTTTTTGGCACAGTGACTCTGTGTTTTCCTTCAATCTCCTTTTGATGCTTTCTGCACATCATTCTGTATTTTGCCCAGTGTTGTTGTTGTTAAGTGCAGTTGAGTCGCTTCTGACCCATAGCAACCCTGTACAGGGTTTACGAGGAATTGCTGGTGAGATTGAACCGCCAACCTTGTAGTTCAAACACATGTGCAATCTGTCGCATTAACTCACAGTGCCACACCAAGACTCCGCCCATAGATTCCTTTAACACCGCATGTCGAGGCTTAAATTTTTTCTTTAGTTCTTTCAGTTTGAGAAATGCTGAGCGTGTTCATCCTTTTGGTTTTCTAACTTCAGGTCTTTGTACATTTTATCATAATACTTGATTTTTGTCTTCTCAAGCTTCCCTTTTGAACTTTCTCTTCAGCTTTTTAAAAACTTCCTCATTTACTCTATTTGCTTTAGAGTCTGTTACCTGTAGAGCATATTTAAGAATCTCTTCTGGCATCCATTTTGGTCTTTTCCTTCTTTCTTGTCTTCTGAATGACTTTTTGCTTTCTTTCTGTATGATGTTCTTGATGTCATTCCAGAACTCTTCTGGTCTTTTTTCACTAGTATCTAATGCATCAAATATGTTCTTGAGATGATCTCTACATTCAGACAGGATATGCTCATGTTATGATCCTTGTATTCTTATTTTAATTTTCTTCAGCTTCAGCCTGAATTTGCATATGAGAAATTGATGACCTTCAGCCTGAACTTGCATATGAGAAATTCTGGCTTGGGCTTGTTTTGGCTGATGATATTGAGCTTTTTCACTGTCTAGTGGCACAGATGTAGTCAATTTGGTTTCTGTGTATTCCATTTGATGAGATTGATGTGTATAGTCATCTTTTACGTTGTTTAAAGTAATGTATGTGCAATGAAGTAAGCATTGGTCTTGCAAAATTCTGTCATGACATCTCCAGCATTGTTGTTGTTGTTAGGTGCCATTGAGTTGATACCGAACCATAGTGACATTTATGCACAGCAGAACAAAACACTGCCCGATACTGGGCCAACCTCACTACTGGTTGCCACGCTTGAGTCTATCGATGCTATCACTTGGCCAATCCATCTCACTGGGGGTCTTCCTCTTTTCCTCTGACCCTCCACCTT
>NW_006408821.1:861189-924893 GCF_000296735.1 Chrysochloris asiatica
AAAGATTTAAATTTTTATTCCATCAGCTCCTGGTGCCTTGTTCTTTGCCAATTCCTTCAATGCACCTTGGACTTCCTCCTTCAGTATCATTGGCTCTTGATCATATGCTGCCTCTTGAAAAGGTTGAACATTAACCATTTCCTTTTGGTACAATGACTCTGTGTATTCCTTCCATCTTCTCTTGATGCTTTGTGCATCATTCAATAATTTGCCCAGAGAATGTTTCAGTAATGAAAATCGATGCTTGCATTTTTTCTTCAGTTCCTTCAGCTTGAGAAATGCTGAGCATGTTCTTCCTTTTTGGTTTTCTGATTCCAGATCTTTGCAAATTTTATTGTAATATTTAGCTTTATCTTCTTGAGCTGATCTTTGAAATTTTCTGTTCAGCTCTTGGATCTCCTCATTTCTTCTAGCATTATTGCCATGCGTTCCCTGTTTCCAGTCTTTGCATCCCAATCAACATTAATTATCCATACATCTTGATTACATGTTTGATTAATTTTGGAATGGAGTTGATAGATTCTTAAATTTCATTATCTCTAACTTTAGTGATTGACATGTAAGTTTGAATAATAATAGTCTTCCTTTTAGGTGTGTGGATATTATCATAGATAGCATTATACTTCAAGATTCTTCTTGAAACATATTTTTGAAGATGAATGAAATACTGTTCCTCTTCAATTTGTCATTCTTAGGATAGTAAACTATATATGATTGTCAAATTTGAAGTGACCAATACCAGTCCTTCTTAGTCCTTTAATGCCTATGATATGGATCTTTTTGCATCTCATTTCATTTTGCATAACTTCTGATTTTCCTAGATTCGTACTTTGTACATTCCATAATTAATAGATATTTACAGTTTTTTTCTCATCATTTTGAGTTGTATCCCATCAACAAATAAAGAGCCTGAAAGCTTTACTCCATTTGTGTTATCATGGTCAGCTCTACTTTGAGGAGACAGCTCTTTGCCAGTCATATTTTGAGTGCCTTCCAACCTGAGGGGCTCATCTTCTGACACTATATCGGACAGTCTTCTGGTGGTATTTATCATGTTTCAATTTTCAACACTCTGGTGCTGACAATGTTTCACTGCTATTGTCAAGGTTTTCTGTGGCTAACCATTCAGAAGTATTCTGCCTCTCCGTCTTTGTAATCTGTTTTAGTCTTAGAAGCTCAGCTGAAACCTGCCCACCATGGGTGTAATCTGCTGGAATTTCAAATACTGAATGCATAGCTTTCAGCATCACAGAAACATACAAACTAGCACAGTATAAAGTGACAAAAAAATTATGACTAGTTTTTGTTGGTTGTAATAAAAAATAAATCCTATTTAAAATTTTTATTTTATAAGACAAAGAAATATAACTAGTTCATGTTAGAACTGACAGTCAAACTTAGATTGATGGATATCAGAGTTCATGCTCTTAACCATTATTCTATATTGCTGCTAATAATAAAATCCCATCCATGAAATATATGTAAGAATATTCAACAAATATGTTTTCCCTTCTAGCATAACTTCATTGATCCTTATTTTGAAATGTCACATACCAAATCCTATAGAGCTTGCTCTCTGTGTGTCTCTTTCTCTCTTGTGCTTTTGCTTTTAGGGTCTTTAAGCATATTCTTAGTTTAGAGACCCTGAGGGAAGACTTGAATTCTTAGCATTGAATATAAATTTTAAGAAAATACAACTGGAGGAACTATTATTGTGGAAAGGTATGTATTTTTTATCACCAAAGCCAAGAGAGAAGAAATGACATTAACCTTTTGACTTCCTTTGTAGAATTTTGAATTTATATTATTTTTTTCCCCCTAATCTGTTAGGAAATTTCTTAAAGATATCTCAACCCACAATGGTGACTGACACTCATGCTCTTAAATGTAAGCCCTTCAACAAATTGTCTTCTATTCCATATAAACAAACAAATAAACAAAAAACATTCATGGAGTCAATTCTGACTCACGGTGTGACCCTATATGTGTTAGAGTAGAACTGTGCTGTGACTGAATTTTTCAATGTAGGTCACCTTTCTTCTGTAGAATCTCTGGGTGGACTCAAACCTCTAGACTTTCATTTATTAGCTGAGCTAAATATTTGTAGCACTCATGGACTCCTTCTGTTTAACAGAGCACATTAAACCAAACCCAATGCTGTTGAGTCAATTTCAATTCATCGAGATCGTATAAGACAGAAGGTTTCCAATGAGGTTCCCAAGAGGGAACTCCCATAGGGTTCCAAGTCTGTAAATTATTGCAGAAGCAGATTGCATCATTTTTTTCCCTGGGAACATTTTGGTTAGCACCTGAGAGCATATACTCTGTGCCACCAGAGCTCCTTTCTATTCTAAGTAATTAATTCTAGTTACTGATCAATTTTTTTAAGGGAACCTAGTAAAGGTTTTATCAGGTTTGATTTGCTAATATCCTTAGTTAAAAATGTAAGTATTCTTTCTGGAGATATAAAAGTTACAACTGCAGTAGATTTATAAAAAAGTTATGAAAGTTATATGATATACAGTATTTAGGAACATTTATCTATATGTTGGAGTTCTAGTGTGGTGCTGTTGGATAAACACTAGATCACAAGGTCAGTTTGAATGGCAAAATCGATGGTTCAAACCTACCAGCCACTCCACAGAAACTCTATACAAGGTTGTTATGAGTCAGAACTGACTTGATGACACTAAACAGCAATAATCTATATCTTACATCTTTACCATCTATTCCTATAATTTATTCCTTACTTATTGGCATAGTTAGGTTCCAAAGACTAGGTTGTATGAGAAAATGAGTGCTATGTGAAAATGGTGAAAATCAATTCACAAAAGGGAGAATTATTACAACATTATGTAACTACCAAAGTACATGATTATATAACTGCCAACCAAGCCAATTTGATGCATAACTTTAAAAATTACAAGCAGCATTAGTTAGTTTCAAATGTATACCATTCATGCACAAGATAAATGGATAGTAAATTTTTTACTATTGTTTTCAATATGAAATGTCATATAATGAGATAGTAGATAAGTGACAAGTGGGTGTATCTTTGAAGATGGGTGCAGAGTTATGACTAATTTAATACAGATGAAGAAAAGGTTGTAATCAGCTTTTTTCTTGGATAACACAATTCTTAGGGAAAAATTCTCCAAAATGTCTACTTAATTCCTGCAGTGCCCATAGCATTCCTTTGCCGTGTTAAGGGTTTATTGAATTGTAATGAGTATTAAGGAAAATCACACACTATACTGGAGCCAGAGTCCTTGATTGGGCAAATGGTTAACAGGCTTGGCTGCTAAGTGAAAGGTTTGATGATAAACTTCTAGAAACTCAGCCACTGAAAACCCTATGGAGCACAGTTCTACTCCGACACATGGGATCCAAATGAGTTGGAGATGACTCCATGATAACTGTTTTTTTGTTTTTTTTAGTGGTGGTGTTAGTGCTGGATTATCCACCAGCTAGACTAAGAATGGAGTCAGGCACTGAAAGATAAGCACTGGACTGCAAGTTTGGTTTGAACTGTAAAGTGGTGATTAAAACCCACCAGCTGCTCCTCAGAAACTCTCTATATATGGAGTTGCTATTAATCAGAATGAACTCGATGGTACTTAACAACAACAAGACTAAGAATATTCTTAAAGTATCAGTCACACAAGGGAGGCAAAGAAAGAGAAAGGCACATAGAGAGATGGAGGTAGAAATTGGTTTATAGAATTCCATATGTGGTATTATCAAAATAAGAGTCTTCTCCTAACAGAACAGACATATAGAAGGGCGATGATGTCATATGGGACCCATTGGTTCTATTGGATGTGGTTCTAGTTTCATCACTGTGGTCAACCTGAGCCCCTGATTCCTATATATGTTCCATTTTTCTGTTCTCCACTTTATTGAAATGATTGTATTAATTATTATTATTTTAAGAGATACATCTGTTTTTAGGTTTCAAGCATGATTGTAAAAATTTGTAATATGGGGTCTTTACCATCACCTTGGCTCTGCTTTCAGTCTGTTGAGCTGCAAGCAGCCTGTCCATTAACATTTAGAATACCCTCACTGACACAATGGCTCAGCAGTTTGCAATACAAATGTAATCACATCTATTAATGCCTTTATAGATCAAGTTTATTTCTTCTTTATGGAAAGCAGTTCAGGAGAAATGGTAGATATCAAACAAAGGGTTTGATATGTACTTGGTATAGATGAGGAACTTTTCCCCATTCAATTGCCTCACAAATCATGCTGGACTTTTTTTTTTTTTTTTTGTAACAATAACCTCTTGAGCTGAAACTTGAGTGGAATGCAGTTTCCTTTGGGGGAAGATAAGGATAAGTAGAGAGTGTAGGTGCTTGGGAAGGAGGATGTATAAAAGGAAAACAAAATTCTAGTATAATTTTCTGTGGGGATTTCATGAGACTTCTTGCTGTAGCATTTGCTAACAAGGTCCACTGTCTTATATCAGATGACTCTGAAGACATTTTTTTTTTCACCCCTGTAGGATAAGCACTAGATTGCTAACTACAATGTCTGAGGTTCAAATCTCTCAGTTACTCCTTGAAAACGCTATACAGTGTTGCTATGAGTTAGAACAGACTCAGTGGCACTTAACAACAACAACATGGAGTCCTGAAAGGACCTCTGGTAGTGTAGTGAGCTATGGGTTGGGCTTCTACCCATAAGGCCAGCAGTAAGAATCTACCAGCTGCTCAAGGCAGAAAGATGAACCTTTCTGATCCTGTAAAGATTTATAGCCTTGGAACCTTTATATAGGACCACTATGAGTCAAATTGACTCCATGGCACATTACCACCACCAACACGGAATCCTGAAGTGCAGCTGTAGGATAAACACTGGAATGCTAACCCCAGATTGGTGCTTCAAACCAATCAGGCCCTCCTGGCAAACTCTGTACAGGGTCTCTAGGACTAGGCTTTAACGGACTTAGAAACAACAATTTGGAGGATGGTTTCTCATTGGCACTTCTGTGTGTGAAGGGGAGTCCTGGTGTGGCCCTGTCAGATAAGCACTAGACTGAACTGCAAGGTTGGTTGTTCAAACCCACCATGCTGCTCAGAAACCTTATACGTGATTGCTATGGGTTGGAACCAACTGGATAGCACTTAACATACAACCCACAAGTATGGAGGGTATTGTTACGTTATGAGCATGTGTTAGAGCCAAGTTTGTGCAGAAACGAATAAAAAGAGAGTGGGAAAATAAGTATCAATGCAGAAGAAAGGAAGTTGACTAAGGGGAGTCATTTAAAGTAATTCAGAGATAATTCTATGTATGCATAATTTTGTTGGATATCCATTTCATAGCAGCACTTATCCACTAGAGGTCAGTAAATGGCAAGCAAATGAGAAAGGTTTCCAGCAAGCTGCTTCCCTTGCACCCAGGTGGTTTTCTCTGATTTAACAGGGATGTTAGAAAGTCTATCTTTTAAAGATTACTAAAAGTAGTGTTCAAGGTTTCATGGGAGAAGGAGAGAAAAATAAAGAACTTCATCTCCAAAAAAATGAAACTGTGAGATAAAATGTTTGAAGAGGTCTTATAGTAGCAAACGTTTCTCTCACTGTTGTTATATAAGGGTGATATTTATCTTTACTTTTGGGTAAAAGTTGTCTTTTGGGTTTAGTTTTAACTGATGTAATAAAGCCTGCTGCACACCTCCATGTTTTCCTTCTTTTGTCCAACAGCACATCTTACTTACCTTGATGAAATTTATATCTCATTATTTACTAATTATTCATGACCACATCTTTCTCTTGTATTATTTTGAAAGCTTTTAGATGATAGGAATTTGATCTCAAGCATTTTGAAATTTTCAATGTTTGGACATTGCTTGATTAATGTCCACATTTATGTTTGTTGTTGTTGTTAAGTGCTGCTAACTTGGGTCTGACTCGTAACAACCCTGTAGAGGGTTTCTGAGGCTTTAAATCTTTGTGGAAGCTGAAAGCTTCATCTTTCTCCCATGGAACAATAGCTGGGTTCAAACCACTGACCTTGTGGTTGGCAGTCCAGTGTTTATCATATGAAGCCACCATACTCTCATTGTTGTTGTTGTTGTTGTTTAGTGCCTTCGAGTCGGTTCCGACCCATAGTGACCCTGTACAGGGTTTCCGAGGGTGTAAATCCTTACGGGAGTAGAAAGCCTCATCTTTCTCCCGCGGAGCAGCTGGTAGTTTCGAACTGCTGACCTTAAGGTTCGCAGCCCGATTCGTAACCACTACGCTACCAGAGCTCTTTACTCTCATGTAGGCAGTTGAAATATTTGTAGGAATATATGAATCAAGCCATAATGTTTTCATTATTATTATTTACAAAGCACAATAGCTTGTATATGTGTTTTCCCATTTTTCAGACTATTTAAAGTGGATATACTAGCATTTGTCTCATAAAATTAAGATGATTATGTCTTAATTTTATCTATCCACTTAATTTCTGCTTAAATTTACATCTGAATGTCTTCAGATGTAAAATGCCACAAGAAAATAAGATTATTGTTACTTTAATCATAACCAGTTTTCTTGCACAAAGTCAGGAAGGATTTCAGAGCTTTTCAAATTGATGAGTGTTAGTCTGGCAAGCATTGAATTCTGGCCCTCAATTCTCAAGTTGTCAGACTATTTCACAGTCCTGCTGCATGATGGAAAGCTATTGAATATTACTCAGACATTGACCATTATGTTATCTTCTTCTGGCAAACATTCAGCACCTTTCCGTCAAGATGAGCTTCTGCTGTTTCTCCCTGGTTTTGTATATTTGGAAATCCTATAGAGGAAGTAGGTACCCACACTGAAAACTTTAGTACTCTCATGTTTGGCAACTCTTCTTTCATGGTAGGTGGCTCAACGTGGTGCTTTTGAACACACGGCCCCAGTGGGAGCCCTATTATCTGCTAAGTATTTCTAGAAATGTTTATACAGAACATGGAGCACAGCAGGTTTCCCCTCACCCCTACACTGACAGCTAAGCCTTTGAAATGGCAAATGCATAGACCTCCTGAGCATCTCCAGTTGGCCCCTGCTGTTGACATTTTCAAAGTTAACATATAAAATGATTCCATTGAAATAATATTTTTGAAGAAATTGCTGCCCAAACTTTATTTATCAAGGTTCACAAATTAGCTCTAGAATGACATTTGACTTAGGTAGAAAGTGTGAGTTTAAAATGAAAATCCGATAGATTATGTTCAACTAAGTCCTATGATGGTGTCCAAAATGTGTTGTTAAGCTTCAGCTGAGGCTGGATATCAACTTTCTTGTATAATTTCCAAACATGTGGCATGATATGTTAGAGCTAGCTGCCCACTCAGAGAACTTCTTGAAGAATAATACCTTTACTTTATTTCCTATTTCTTTCTTTATTTTTTATTGTAGTTTGGGTGAAAGTTTACAGAGCAAATACATTTTCCATTCGACACCTCAGATATATTTTCTTTTGTGACATTAGTTGTAACCCTCTCAGTGTAATAGCACCTGTTCTAGTCTTCCCTGTTTTCATTTGTCCATCTTTTCTGCCCCTTTCTTCCTCTGAATTTTGTTTTTGGGTAAATATTGCTCTTTTGGTCTTGCATAGTTGATTGTACTAAAGAATATATTCCTCTCTGTTAGCACTTTTACTTTAGAGGTAAAGCTCTTGGAAGATATTTGAAATAACTCCAGAGATGGGATATTTGAACATCATTGGGGTGACTTTTTCCTCAATAGTTTAATTAATTCATTTTCAGTATGGTAATTGTAAATGATGTGAGCAGTCTGACTATATCAGATCATCCAGAGGCCATGGTGGATAATAAGACAGCTGTTTATTTGATATGCAGGTTGTTGCTATTGTTAGTAGTCTCAAGTCAATTAAATTCATAGCAACCCTATGTGAGCAAAGTATAACTGTTCCATAGGGTTTTCAAGGGTATGACCTTTCAGTAGCAAAAAGACTTGTCTTTTGAGGTACTCTAGCTAGAGTCAAACCACCAACCTATTGGCTGGTAATTGAGTGCTTAGCTATTTGTGCCCTCCAGAATGAATGATAAGAATTTAACCAAAAAAATCAAACCACTTCCATTGAGATATGAAGATAGGTATAGTCAATTGCAGAGTGGGGAGAATTATATGCACCATTACGATTACAGTCATCCTCCCTGCTCTACCTTTTCTTTTTCCTTTCTAGTATTAAAAGGAGGAAAATGTGGGAAAAGAATCCATGATATGTATTAAAAGAAAAAAAATTAAAATTTGTCAGATTATATACAAGTTAGTGGAGTCTGGTTCTAATATGATTCTAAGCACTATAGGATAAGCACTTGTCTGTAGGTTGGTTTGAACTGCAAGGTCGGTGGTTCCAACTCACTAGCAGCTCCTCAGAAACCCTATACAGGGTCACCATGTGTTGGAACCAACTTGATGACACTTAACAACATCAACATATGCAAGTTAAAGTTATTAGCATAATGAGTAAAAATGGGTTCCTCTACAAAGTCACCTTCTTTAAAGCGTCTCCCAACTACATAAAAACTATCTGCTCCCTCCTAGCACAGGAGCCAAAAAGAGTTAAACTTTTTAGGTAATAGCATAAGAGAGGTTACTTTATTTTTGGTGTTAAAAGTCATCTTAACCCAAAATACAGGCAGTGTCTCAGTATCATAGATAATGCAGTATCCATTAATTTCAAATTAAAAAAAAATATTGATCAAGTGCCCACTTTTTTCCAAACCAAGCTTGTTGCTGTTGAGTTGATTCTGACACATGACAATCCCTTTATGTTTCAGATTAGAACTGTGTTCCATAGGATTTTCAATGGCACTCAGAAGCAGATTGCAAGTCTTTTCTTCTGAAGTGCCTCTGAGTGAATTTAAACTGCCAACCTATCAGTTAATAGCCAAATGCTTTGGCAACATGTGTCATACAGGGACTTCTTGCTATGTTCCAGGCATTGAGTATAAAGCAGCGAACTAAACAGTCTTTGTTCTTTCATAGTTTACATTCTTACAGGAGGAGATGGAAAATTAATAAATAAATTAAGAAATTAGAAGTGCTAATGAAGAATAATTAAACAGGATGAGGGAAATAAAGTGTTGGAAGTGATGGGTGATGTGGTGATGTTTTGTAATTGATGGTTAGCCTACGTATTGCAATGTTGTTGTTGTTAAGTGCCATCGAGTGGATTCTGACCTATTGCGACCCTGTATACAGCATTTCCCACAGCATCTGTTGGGTTTGAACCACCGACCTTGTGGTTTTCAGTTCAGTGCTAATCATACACCAGAACTCTGGGCATTGCAATGAGACTTGAAGTCTGCCCAAGCAGCTTCAACATTGCTCTTGTTTTTTCTGGAGAACAGTGTGTCCTCATAGACAGGCAAGTCGAACACTAGTTTGTGTGCCATTTTGTCAGTTGCTTGTGCTGGCCAAGATCTCAGCCCTCAGCTTCTACAAGAAACCATTTATCCCATCTTGTTAAAATGTCAGCGAAAAGATGGAGATCCCCAACAAGATGGATTGGCACCATGGCAGCAGCAATGGGTTCAAGTAAAGCAGCAATTGTGAGGATGGAACAGGACTGGGTGGTGTTTCATTCTGTTGTACAGAGGGTTGCTATGGGCCAGTATCGACTCAACAGCACCTAACAACAATAATAACCCCATCTTGAAGTAGACTTCTATAGTTCTTGTTATAGCTCTGGCTTAGCTTTGCATTTTTTGGTAAGTCAAATTGAAGAGACTTTTATTAAAAGCCTTTATGGAAAAAGAGTATCAAACAATAGTTGAATCTGGTTAAGAACCTGGTGGATAACCTGGAACAACAAGAGTACAGGCAGCACATCTTGATTCTTTTGTTCATGTTATTTGAGTCATTCTTTTTTTTTTTTTTTTCCCTTCCAAAGCAAGTTCTTTATTGTCCAACCAATCACCAAGTCTTTAATGAGGCCTAGCACTGCATGAGGTACATCGTACTAAGTATGATACAAAAGTACACAACACAGTCCCTGCCAATTCAAGGTGTACAATCTAAATATTTCTCAAGAATTACTCCATGGTAACAAATCACATCTGGACTTAGTTGTCAGTATTGCAATGAACATTCTTTAAAGGAAAATATTTAAACAAAAACATTACATTCTACTTATCAAGGTATGAAAGTTTTCCCTAGGAATTTCAATTTTCTTGTTGTCAATAAGCAAGGTTTATCCCTCCACATTCCTCCACCTCTGAAACTTGGATACAGACTTTTTAAAAAAGGAATTTAAGGTTTAATAGTGAAAGTGCTTAGGTACAAATCTGGACACCAATTGTCTGTGCAAGAGAACGCTAGCTATAGAGCAACCCTAGACCCTAGCATTGCTCATTCTTATGAACATTCTGAGGACAAGAGAAAGCACGAATGCTGGGAGTTCAGAAGATGTTATTGCCATCCCAAAGAGGAAGCCACAGAGACTGGTCTAGACTAGAGAGGCATTTTTCATAACAAAATAACTTGGGGGCCACATCAGGGGATATGGAGACTCTCATTCCCCACATCTACCTCTTGATTCTGGCACAAACACCTCAGAACAGGTGTGTGTTTCTGGGAAAGAGAAGCTAATCAAAACTCTAAGTTGGACTAAGATCACTGTACAGGGTACTGATTCCATCCTGGGAGGGGCCTTCCTGCTTCAAGTTTAGCACATTCAGCACAGAGCAGAGAAGTGGGAGCAGCAGCCTCATGAGCCTGACCTGAGATGGCGACGCCAGGACACACACATGACCTGGCCCTTCACGTCCTTAACAAGACCCTTTGCTCGACTGTGGTCATCCTTGTTCACTTATACAAATGGTTTCCACCTTAGAGAGATGAATAAAGGGAGGAATTGGTGTTAAGGAAAGGACTGGAGAATTTTCTAGTGTTAGGGAGTCTTGATACTCCATGTAATGAAAAATATTGCTGATTCCTTTAAATAAAGCATGTTGAACCAGGAAGTCTGGGTAAAAATAGAACTGTGGGAAAAGTTCACACTTGCAGCAAGCAAAGCCCTTTCCCTTCTGGAGACTCACATGCTATAAAGCCCTGGAAAAAGAGCTGCCATTCTGGCAACAATGGGAAGAATTTCACCAAAGACCTTTAGCTGGCAGAGATAGAAGACAAAGGGCTGGCCCACACTCCTCTAACAACTGCAAAATGATCATGAAAGCTATTGAAATGGAAGGTAGCGTGTAAAATATAACACTGGTTTTGCTTCAAATATAATATTAGTTTCCTTACAACATGTATAAAGCACGGTGTGAGAAAGCTGCTCCCACTCCCAGCCACACACCCACACTTGGCTCCTCACACGCACACATGCATACAGAAGAGGCCGGCAGATTTTGCCTTAATGCACAGAGAATGGACCACTGCCAAATGATCACTTCCAGTTTTGAGATGGTTGGAGAATCAGTCCGGGCCTTCATACAGCCCATCTCCACTTGCAGCACAGGTAGCCTGAATATACCAGTTTCTCTGGCTGAGGAAATGTAAGCCAAGCTTGTTTGTTATCTCAACTGCATTCACAGCATTGGGAAGGTCCTGTTTATTTATAAACATCAATGAAACTGCATCTCTGAGTTCATCTTCTGCTAACATTCTTGTTAGTTCTTCTCGGGCCTCATTGACCCGCTTTCTGTCATTATTGTTTAGCACAAAAATCAGACCTTAGGTGTTCTGGAAATGATGTCACCACAAAGGTCTGATTTTGTCCTAGCTGCCAACATCTCAGACTATGAAGCTGATATTTTTATATTCTACTGTCTCCACACTGAAACTTATTGTGGGGATGGTGGTCACAATCTCACCCAGCTTCAGTTTATACAGGATAGTGGTCTTTCCAGCTGCATCCAAGCCCACCATAAGAATTCTCATCTCTTTTTTCACAAATAGACTTTTGAACAACTTTTCAAAGATGTTCCCCAATGTAACTTGCTTCTTTTACTTGTCCCGGTTCTGAGGATACCTACACCACGGCCTCTAAGATTCTGGTTCTTCTCAGCACAATGGAGACAGGTATCTTGAGTTATTCTTGAGATTGGGAGTCTAATGGGTAAAGACTTCCTTTTATGATTAGGTTTTCTAACTGCAGCCTAACAGCTAAGGAATTTGTCAAGGAAATTAGGCATTCATTAAACAAAAATTGATGTATTTTCACAGAATTTGTGGGAAAAGACTTTGATTTGATTGACTTTTCATATAGATCAAGTAGGCAGTTCTTAGAAGTATAATTTTAAGGACAATGAAAAGTTCTGCTGTCTTCCCAAACAACTTTCCTATAGGATGTTGATTTATTCTTCATGTAGTGGACACACTCATTCAATAAATGTTCATTCAATAAGCAACTTACAACAGCTATTGTTTTGGGCAGATTCTGTCCCTTGTTAAAAATCATGACGTTCTAGAAAGTGTCAGACATTGTTACCAGTTTTTTACTTTATGCTAAGATTCAGATTTTTGTCTGTTGCTACAGCATTCAGTAGAGGAATAGAGAGGTGAACAGAGCTTGATTTTACAGAACATGAGATGGAACAACGAGTAGGCTCATTGGACAAATTCCTAATTTTGATGAAGGCCAAGACTGACTGTTCTTTTGAAAGTTACTCTCATAGTAATTTAACTTATGCCTCTTCTAGGTGGGATAGAAAAAATAGTCCCTGGGTAGTGCACAGCTAATGCAGCACCCAGCCATCAACTTGTGAAAAATCAACCACTGAAAGCTCCATGGAGCATAGTTCTCAGAAACACATGGGATCACCATGAGTTTGCGTTGATTCACTGGCAGCTTTTTTTTTTTTTTAATGACAAAACCAACCAATTGAGAATAAATACTGTAAATCCTTATTACTGCTGGACCATTGGGGACCGGATGAATATTAGTCTGCCTATATTCAACTTTGGAGTCCTGGTGTGGTGCTGTGGGTTAATGTGCCAGAATGCAAGCCGTTTGAATTTCAAGCTCACCAGCTGCTCCTTGGAAACCCTCTATAGGGTCGTTATGGTTTGGAACCGACTTGATGGCACTTTACAACAATAACAACATATTCAACTTTGATTTCCTGGTTATCAAATAACTTGAGAAGGACACCAAGGAATAAACTCATTAAGAATCAAAATAAAGTAAATAAAATGACCTTAAGTAATGAAAACCCGTAAAGATCTACAGTCTCAGAAACCCTGTGCTGGGTCGCTACGAGTCGGACCAGACGCCACAGCACACCATCACCACCACCAAGTAATGAGATATATCTTCTTGGCTTTAGTCATTAGGTGTGCTGAGTTGATCAACTTCATGTTTTCATGGCAATTTTCTTTCTTATGCTTGCTAATTTTAAACTCATGACTGTCTTTTTAATAACTTGATGGTTTGTTCTTGGTATAGAGCAACTACTTTTATTTTTAATAGAGTTTTCAATCTCAGAGATCTTAAAAAACTTACTGCATATATGTAGAATTGTATTTGATTTGCATTTAAGAATTATGATGTATTCCCAGTATCACTTTTCTATGAGTTTAAGTACTCAATATAATTTCATCTGACATTATGTTAATTATTTATAATCATGCTAGTTAGTACCTTGACGTTACCAAGAAATTGATGCTTATCATTAAAGTGTATACCAAAAAAAAAAAACCACACACACAAAAAAACAAACTCACTGCTACTGAGTTGCTTTTGACTCATAGCAACTCTATGTAGTTTCTGAGAATGTAAATCTTTACAGGAGTAGAAGACTTCTTTCTCCCGTGGGTCAGCTGGTGGACTTGAACTGCTGACGTTGTGGTTAACAGCTCAAAATGTATAGGAAAGAAAATACACCATTTATCAGAATGCACATTTTATATGCTCTTGGAATAATAATATGGAAATTACTATTTTCTTGTTTTCTTCGTCTGAGAAACAGTGCTCTGTTGTGAAAAGTTTAAAGGCTTAGGAGACCATGGATCCTTGCTTGGTATTGGCTTCATTCTGGATTATGCCCCTTCTCTCCTCTGGTTCATTGTTTCCTCATGTGTAATATAAAGGATTAAACTAGATGGGTTTCTAGGATCCCTTTTAGATGTAATCTACTAAAAAAAGAAAAAAGGAGGATTTGGCCTCATCATATTTAAGTTATTCTATAATGGGTAGCAGGAGCTTTGGTAGCATAGTGGTTATGAAATGGGCTTCAAGGTCAGCAGTTAGAAACTACCAGCTGTTCCGTGGGAGAAAGATGTGGCATTCTGCTCCCTTAAAGATTTACAGCCTCGGAAACCCTGTACAGGGTCGCTATGGGTCAGGACCAACTCCATGGCACACCACCAGCACCACCGCCTCCATAATGGGAAACAATGGTACACCAAGATATCCTAATTATTTTTGTTGTTAATAAAGGCATGCTACCTAGTTTCATGCTCATTTATGAATAGTTTGAATATTGTGAACATGTCTTGATTTGTCTGCTCATTATCATGCCTGTGGCTTTGGAATGATTGTAGTTATAGTGTCCTGTTTCCTTGCCACAGTGATGGGGAAATAATCTAGCCTATTCCCCTCCCCTGGCAGTGATTGGTTTAGGGTTAGGCACATGACCCTAAATGTCCTATTAGATTTGTTTTGTGGAATTCAAACATGGAAGATACTTTTTTGGGGGGTTGTCAACCTGGAAAAGTGTAAATTTAGAGTTTGTTGTGGCCATTACTGTGGAAATGGTTTGCAGACTTAGAGTTTAAAGACACGATGTTGACAGTTATAAGAACTTCATTTAGACATCGTCAAATATCTTCTGAGGTCATAAACCTACTTAAGTTGAGAATCACTGTTGTAGTTCAACTGAAGGAATAGAACATCCCCACTCCTTTATGGTTTCTCTAGGTCATGCTTGGGACTAGAACCAGGCTGTTTCTGTCTTACTCACCTCTGAATTCCTGGAATCTGTATCAGTGCTGTTATATAGTAGGCATCAAGTATCTATTGACAAGTCAGGTGACTCTTTTATTCTGACAACCAATTTTTAATAAACATGTACATATATTTTATCACTACCCTTGTCTCTGAATAAGTCCTGAAAGGTCCATTCTCTTTCTCTTCACATCCATATACATCACATGTGTTAATCCTTTCCCTCTTGGCACAGGACAGCACCTCCTATGACTCTTCTGCTTCAGGTGCTGATGGTACTGGCTGTTCTGGGGTACCGATGGGCTCCTGGTTCTAGGGAAGTGGCAGTTTCACATGATTAAGAAACAGTCATATCAACAAGGCCAGCCAGGTTCCAGGCATTTGCAACCAGTCTCTGCTACCAGTACAGCTCCCGTGCCAGACACCCAACCTTAAGCAATAAGGTCAATTTCCTGTATCCAGGGGATACAGCTCTTGGACTTTGTCCAGTGGCCTTCTATAAGGTTTTAATATAATGTTATTTACAGGAATTTAACTAGATGTACATGGATATCCTAGTGTGATGATGTGTGATAAGGCTGCACGGTCGGTTTAATCCACAAGGTTGGTGGTTCAAACTCACCAGCCACTCCTTGGAAACCCTATACAAGTTGTTATGAGTCAGAACCGACAAAGTAGCACTTAACAACAGTGTATATACAGATGTGTATCATAGTGGTTGTGCTACTAACCTCAAGGTAAGTAGTTCAAATCTTCCAGTCACTCTGTGCGAGAAAGATGAGGCTTTCTGCTCCCATAAAGATTTATAGCCTTGGAAATCTCATACAGAGTCATTGGGAGTTGAACTTACTCTTAACAAACACTTGGCACTTAACAAACAACTATGGATTGTAAGGACATCGCATGTATATAATGTGATCACAGTGTTCAAATCAAACAATGTCCTATTTCACAGACTGTATCATGGACATGAAGTGGTGCATGTTGTTACTGTTAAGTGCTGTTAATTGGTTCCCAGTCATAGTGACTGTATACGGTTTTTGACATTTGTAAATATTTGTGGAGTAGAAAGCTTCATCTTTCTCTTAAGAAGCAACTGGTAAGCTCAAACCACAGACCTTGTGCTTAGCAGTCCAGTGCTTATTCAGCAAAACCACAGCACTCTAAGAGATGCATACCTGTATATATATATATGGGGGATTTCAAAACATTTGTGGAAAATTCCAGTATTTTTAAATTCCATTTTCCACTAATTAAAAAAAAATTTTTTAAGTTATTTTTTATTTTATTTTATTTTTATTTAATTTAATCCACTAACTCTTTGAAGCTCCTTCTTAGGTATGTGTTTTATGTTTGATGTGTAAGTGTATATCTACCTATATCAAGACAGGTCCTTACAACCCTGTCACACACCTTTCTTAATTTTAAACTATTCAGTGTTCCCATGCTCTGTTTGAACAACTACCTCTTGGTCCATGTATAGAGATAAAATTGATGCTAAAAAAAAAATAAAACCAACCATGTACATATATTGCTTTTGTTAAGGGTCAATGAGTTGTTAAAGGTCATAGTGACCCTGTATAGGGTTTCTGAGGAGCAGCTGGTGTGTTTGAACCACGAAACTTGTGGTTAACAGTCTAGTTGATCCTAAAGAAATAAGCATGTAAATACATACAACTGTGCATATGTACAAGTTATATACATGGACATGCTCACACACATAACATATGTTTGAAAGAGCTTCAAAAAGTTCATGGAAAAAAATAAGTTATCCTTAAATTCCATTTTTCCATGAGCTTTTAAAAAGTTGTTTTGTATATGCACATATACACTTGCATATATGTATGTATTTGTTGTTGTTATGTGCTGTGGAGTCGGTTCTGACTCATAGTGACCTTGTACAGGGTTTCTGAGGCTGTAAACCTTTACGGGAGCAGAAAGCCTCATCTTTCTCCGGCAGAACAGCTGGTAGTTTCGAACTGCTGACCTTGCGATTCCCAGTATACACAACCCCTTTTAATTTCCCATTAATTTGTTTTTCTTCTATCATTCCACCAAAATTATACTTGACAAGGTAATTTAAAACCTTCATGCTGCTAAATGCTATGATCATGCACTTTCCAGATTTACAAGAGGCATTTGACATGATTATTTCTTTTTTCTTGAAGTCCTTTCTTCACTTGTCTTCCATGCGCCACAATATCCTAATTTTTTTCTTGATCATTCTGTTAAAAATTTTTATTGAGATATGATTTACATACTATAATTCATCCATTAAAAATGTACACTTTAATGATTTTTAGTATATTCACCGATATGTTCAACTATCACCACAAGCATCTTATAATAATGAGATAATATAAATATTATACAATGACACTGGTGATCATTTTATAATATTTATATCATCACACCATCACTCATCTGTCAGTTTGTCATACTGTGGTGACTTGCTTCTTGCTGTGATTCTGGAAGCTATGCCATGGGTATTTTTAACACCAGTATGGGTGGCGCTTTAAGGAGCTCTGGTAGCGTTGTGGTTACAAATCCGACTGCTAACCTCAGGGTTATCAGTTCGAAACTACCAGCTGTTCCTCGGGAGAAAGATGAGGCTTTCTGCTCCTGTAAAGGTTTACAGCCTCGGAAACCCTGTACGGGGTCGCTATGAGTCGGAACCGACTCCACGGCACATAACGACAACAACAACAACAACAACAACAACAACAACAACAACAACAACAACAGGAGTGGTGCTGTAGGCTAATGTGTCAGACTGAAAAGTCGTTTGAACTGCAAGTTTGGTGGTTCAAGCTCGCCAGCTGCTCCTTGGACTCCCTGTACAGGGTCTCTATAGATCAGAATCGACTTGAAGGCACTTAAGAACAACATCAGGGTCAACCATGGTGGACAGGCTTCAGCTGAGTTTTCAGACTACACAGACTAGGAAGAAGGAGAGATGGACTATTTCTGAGTAATATTTAGTCACTGAAAACCTTATGAATAGTAGTGGAACACTGTCAGATAGATCAAGAATATTAAATATTGAAATATGATGAAGAGTACCAGAATATTGTTAGATATAGTGCCAGAAGATGAGCCCTTCAGGTTGGAAGGCATTCAAAATGTGTCTCGGTAAGACCTATTTCCTCAAAATAGAGTTAACCATGATGATGCGAATGGAGTAAAGCTTTTGAGACCTTCATTTGCTGATGGGGCACAACTCAAAATGAAGAGAAACAGCTGTAAAAATCACAATTAATAAGGAAGACCATAGAAGAATTGATGCATTTGAGTTGTTGTGTTGGAGAAGAATATTAAAGGTACCATGGGCTGCCAAAACAACAACAACAACAAAAACCCAAACCAATCTGCGTTGGAAGAAGTACAGCCAGAATGCTCCTTGGAAGCCAGGATGGGTCAACCAGACTTCATCTCTCAGACTCTGGCTATGTTATCAGGAGGGTTCAGTCCTTGGAGAAGGATATCATGTTTGGTAAAGTGGAGGTTGGGAGAAAAAGAGGAAGACCACCAATGAGATGGGTTGGCACAGTGATAGAAGCAATGGGCTCAAACACAGCAATGATTGTGAGGTTGGCGCAAGACCATGTTCTGTTAGTGCAGGATCAGGCAGCAGTGTTTCATTCTGTTGTGCATAGGATCGCTTTGAGTTGGTACCGACTCAATGGCACCTAACAACAATAACATCATTACAAAAAGAACCTATGTACCCTTCAGCTATTCTCCCCATCCCTCCATACTTACTAGCCCTAAGTAACCACTAAACTACTTTAGATCTCTAATCTGTCCTGTAGGGTCACAATCAACTAGATGGTCAGAGGTTAGGATGTTGATATAAAAAAAATCAGACAGTAAGAAGTATTGCCAAGGAAATTGGAACTCTCATATGTATTGTTGTTGCTAAGTGGCATTGAGTTCATTCTGACTCATACCACTGACCTTGCAGTTCAAACTGACTTGTGGTCCCATACTTATCCTACAGCACCACACCAGGATTCCACTCCTTATATTTCTATAGATTTCCTTTTTCTAGATGTTTTATGGAATCCTCACGTGGCACTGTAGGATAAACACTGGACTACTAATTGTAAGGTCAACAGTTCAAACCCACTTGAGTCAGAACTGATTCAAGTGGCACTTAACAACAACAATAGCAACAACAAAAACAGGTTTATTCATACCTTAGGCTATTAGTATTCGTTCTTTTTTTCCTGGAATCCTCCGTACTTAGAATGTCACACAGACCACTCTTAGCTTCCTTTAGTTTAGAGGCAGCAATTTTTTTCTGAAAAATATCAGAGAGTAAATATTTTAGGGTTTGCGGTCATAAGGTCTCTGTCACAATTGCTTAACTTTGCTGTTGTATTGCAAAAGTAAACAAAGACAGTATTTGATTCAATGAGCATGGCTGTGCCACAATGAAACTTTATTTATGGACACTGAAATTAGAATTAAAAAATTTTTTTTGGCATGAAATGTTCATATTTTGATTGTTTAAAAACAAATTTGTTTAAAAATGTTTTACACCCCCCCCCCCCAAGTTTAGTGGATTATATAAAAATAAACCATATCACATAAGGAAAAGAGAGTCCACACCAACTCTAATCCATAGTCATTGGGTCAAATTTATCACCAGCTTCTTGTTGTTGTTGTATGTTGTCAGGTGAGTTCTGACTCATGGTGACCCTGTATAGGATTTCTGGAAGCAGCCGGTGGGTTTGAGCTGGTGACCTTGGGGTAGGCAGTCCAGTGCTTTCCTACAGTACCATACTAGAAGGTATATTTAAGGAATGTCTTTAGACAGAAGGAAAATAATTCTAGATAGAAAGCTAAATGTATGCAGGGAATACAGAACACTCCCATACAAACATCCAAAGAACCCTAACAAAAATGAAACCACTGCTGTCAAGTCTGTTCTGACTCATAAGAACCCTCTGTTGTTGTTATGTGCCGTGGAGTCGGTTCCGACTCATAGCGACCCTGTACAGGGTTTCCGAGGCTGTAAATCTTTACGGGAGCAGAAAGCCTCATCTTTCTCCCTGGAACAGCTGGTAGTTTCGAACTGCTGACCTTGCGGTTCCCAGCATGATTTGTAACCACTACGCTACCAGAGAACCCTCTAGAACAGAGTAAAATGGTCCCATAGGGTTTCCAAGGCTACAAATCTTTATGTAAGCAGAATACTTCGTTTTTCTTCCTTGGAACCGGTTGCTGGGTTCAAACTACTGGTCCAGAACCACCAAGACTCCTTAAAAGAGTTTTAGCGATATTAATATGTGAATATGCATCTCATTTTAAATATTTAGAGAATCAGTAAAGACATATAAGACTTGCACAACACCATCAGCCAACCAACTTGACCCAATTAATATTTACAGAAATTCCAAATTTTCTTTAAGTGAATTCAGAACGTTTGCCAAATATTCTGGACCATGGAATAAGTCTCAGTAAATTAAAAGGGATTGAAAACAAAACAAAACAAAAAATAGGCCATAGGCTGGATTTGGACTGTGGCTCACAATTAATTAACTGAGCCAAACTTTAAATCCTTGATTAAACGTCTTTACTCAGTGATGTTTTCCTTAATCATATTATTTGACATCCCACCTCTCATTTTCTATCCAATGCCCTGCTTCATTTTTCATTACATAAATGATCTTTTAATGCACTATATAATTTACCTATTTATCTTATGTTGTCTGTTTCCTCCTAGTAGAATGTGAATTCCATAATGTTTAGGAATCTGGCTAATTTTTCCTTCTTCTGTATTCCTTGTTGTAAGAAGCCTTGGTGGTGTATTGGTTAAAAGTTCAGCTGATAACCTAAAGGTTGGCAGTTTGAACCCAGTAGCCACTACATGAGAAAAATATGCAGCAGCCTGCTTCTGTAAAGATTTGCAGTCTTGGAAACCCTGTTGTGGAAATTTTGCACAGTCTTACATATAGGTTTGCGCTATGTCAGAATGACTACATGGTAGTACGTTTTATTGATTGATTGATTGTTATTAGGTGCCATCTGTATTCCTAGAAAAATGTCTGGCTGAAAATGAATGCTCGATAAATATTTGTTAGATGAATATTTATGACTGAATCTAGGGCTCAGATCAATCATGTCTTCCATGAAGACTTCTCCAATTGCCTGAGCTAGAAATGATTTATTTCTCTTCTTATTTCCCACTGGAATTCTTCTTCTTCTTTTTTTTTTTTCTGTCTTGTTCTATTAGTTTTCTTGAAGATCTGGTGTGATCCTGTGGGTTAACGAACTGGACTGCAAGGTCAGTTTGAATTACAAGGTTGGGGGTTCAAGCTCACCAGCCGCTCCTTGGAAAACCTATATAGGATCACTATGAGTTATAACTGACTCGATGGCATTTAGCAAAAACAATGAATTTTCTTTTGAATGTACAATGCTATCATCTCAACTATATTTCTTTGATTTACAAACTGTTGGTAGCGAGAAGTTGGAATTCGATGGGGAAATGGCAAAAATTGGAAGATCTATTGATGGTTGAGTTGATGATGATATAACCTAATGTATTGATAACAAGAATGGAAGAAAAGGGAAGAGAAAAGAAGCATAATAATAGAAGAGTTAATAAGCCTTAGTGAGGAATTGGATAAAGGAAGGTAAGGAGAAAGAAGAGTCCTAGCTAACTTTTGATTTTAAGCCTTTGAAGAACTAGAGCTATAGGATCTGGTCTCATTCACAAACTATGGTACACTAGCAAGACTGTCTTAGTAATGAAATATAAGTTAATATTGAAGGTTTGGTTATTGCTTTGAACATGGTTGGGATTTGAACATGGCATGGGTTCAGCCCACAGTCACACAGTTAGTAATTGGCAGAATCAAGCTCAGGGAGTCTGGCACTATCTTACTAATCACAGCACTGTTTTTCTTCTTACAATAAAAGAGATGAGGAAAATAATGCTTTGCAAATTTTAAAGCTACCTATAAATATTCCTTTGAATGAATAGTAATAGAAGTTTAGATCTTTGTAATGAGACACCAAACATTTAGGAAAAGTCAGTGGCAGAAGAGAAAGGCTACAAAGGAAAATAAAGAGATATCAACTGGTAGGTGAATCCACGAAGTACAATGAGCGGTCTAAAGAATGGAAGGTAAAAGAGGAATAGTACTGTCAAACAGCCAGACCAAATTCTTTCCCAGACATTTCATGATGATGGTAAAAGGGAAAGCTGGAGAAGGGCATTTACTACTAGAAATTTGATCCCAGAGTTTTCTCTATACTTTGAAGCATAGAGAAAAAGATAATGACTTGGGGTTTGTGACTCAAATATCTCTTCCACCTGCTCCACATGCATGCAATATTCTCAGACCAATCAGGTTAGAATAATGACTATCCCAGAACTTGCTAAAGGGTGCTCTACCCTTGAAATTGGTTCTAAGTGTTTAATAGGAAGCTATCTTTTGTTTGAGCTGTAGTATGTAAAAGACAAGAGTCCAAGATCCATCACTCAAAATGCAAGCTATATCCTTAGAGAATATCACAGCATAAGTAGAATGCCCAAATATAGAGGGCAAGGATTGTGTCTGGCACATCACCACAGAAGGACCAAAAAGAAAGCAGTTGGCAATCAATACTGTTGAAATGCAAATTCAATAGGGAGCAAGCACTATACCACTGCAGAGGCATTTCTTAATTAAACAATTCAGATTTGCTTAAATGAAATGAAGGGCAGAGAGAAGACAAATGGATAGTATATAGTGTTAAATGCCATGACTTGGAAACCACAGGTTGCTTTAGCAGTCTGAACAGGGTGAAAATGATGAGAGAACAGTGTGGGAGGAGGACAGAGGGAAGGAAGCTAGAGAAGGAAGCAGGACCAGACCATTTAAGTCATGCTAAGGAATTAGGAGGAGTCTCTGTGGAGCACGAATAGTTAAGTGCTTGGCTACTATCAGAAAGATTGGCAGTTTGAACTCACCCAGAGGTACCTCAAGAAATAGGACTGGTAATCTACTTCTGAAAGGTCAAAGCCTTGAAAACTCTGTGGAGCACAGTTCTAGTTGCACACATGGGGTCACTATGAATCAGAATAGATTCCATGGCAATTGGTTAAGAAGTTAGTATCTTATCCTAAGGTAGGAGTCCTGGGGTAGCTCTGTAAGATAAGCACGGGACTGCTAACTGCCTGGTCATAGGTTCAAACCCACCAACTACTATACAGAAAACTTATGAATCAGAAATGACTAGGTAGCACTTGACAATAATCCTAAAATAATTGGAAGTGACTGAAAGGTTAAGGAGAAATGGCATAATAAGATTAGTTTTGGAAAGGAGGAAATAATTATTTGGGGGTATGAAGTTAAGAGGTTATTGCAATAATCTCTTTAGGAGATAAGGATGGCTATCACTTGTTGTTGTTGTTAGATGCCATCAAGTTGTTACCAACTCATAGCGACCCTATGCACAACAGAACGAAACTGCCCATTCCTGTGCCAACCTTACAATTGTTGCCATGCTTGAGCCCATTGATGTTGCCATATTGCCAGTCCATCTCTCTGGGAGTCTTCCTCTTTTTATCTGACCTTCCACCTTACCAAACATGGTATCCTTCTCCAGTGACTGGTTCCTTTTGACAATATGTCTGAAGCATGAGAGATGAGGTCTGGCCATCCTGGTGTCCAAGGAGCACCCTGGTTACACATCTTCCAACACAGATATATTTGTTCTTTTGGCAGCCCATTGGTATTTTCAATATTCTCCTCTAACACCATAACTCAAATGCATCAATTCTTCTACTATCTTCCTTATTCATTGCTCAACTTTCCCATGCATATGAGGCTATTTAAAATACCATGGCTTGGGTCAGGCACACCTTAGTCCTCAAGCTGACCTTTTTGCTCTTCAGCACTATAAAAAAGTCTTGTGTAGCACATTTGCCTAATACTATATGTCATTTGCTTTCTTGGCTGCTGCTTCCATGAGTGTCGATAGTTGATCCAAGAAAAATGAAGTCTTTGACAACTTCATTCTTTTCTCCATTGATAAGAATGTTGTTTATTGGTCCAGTGGTGAGGATTTTTGTTTTGTTTCCACTGAGATGCAATCTATAATGAAGACTGTGGTCTTTGATCGTCATCAGTAAGTATTTTAAGTCCTCTTCACTTTCAGCAAGCAAGGTTGTATCATCTGCACATCGCAGGTTGTTAATGAGTCTTCCTCCAATCCTGATGCCATGTTTTTCTTCATATAATCCAGCTTCTTGGATTATTTGCTCAGCACACAGGTTGAATAAGTATGGTGAAAGAATACAACCCTATTGCACACCATTCCTAACTTTAAACCATTCGGTGTTCCCGTGTTCTGTTCAACAAATTGTCTTTTGTTCTACGTGCAGGTTCCTAATGAGCACAATTAAGTGTTCTGGAATACTCATACTTTGCAATGTTGTCCATAAATTGTCATGATCTATACAATCGAAAGCCTTTGCATAGTCAATATAGCACAGGTAAACATCTTTCTGGTATTCTCTATTTTCAGCCAAGATCCATCTGACGTCAGCAATGATATCTCTCATTCCACATTCTGTTCTGAATCTGGCAATGAACCTCTAGAAGTTCCCTATCAATGTATGATTACAGTCATTTCTGTATTACCTTTTGTAAAACTTTACTCACATGGGATACTATAGATATTGTCTGATGATTTCTGCATCCCATTGGGTCATCTCTTTTTGGAATTGGCTATCATGAAACTACCAGCCGCTCTGCGGGAGAAAGATGAGGCTTTCTACTCCCATAAAGATTTACACCCTCGGAAACCCTGTACAGGGTCACTATGGGTCGGAACCGACTCGACGACACTTAACAACAACATCACTTAACTAGCACTTAATATGTGTCAGATACTGTTTTAAATGCTTTTGACTATAACAATCCACTTATCCATATGTATATGAGGGAGATGCTGACATTATCCCCATAATATAGATGAGAAAACTGCAGTACCGAGAGATTAAGAAATATGCCCAATGTTATACAGTTAATCCTGGAACTGAAATTTGAGTGTAGGCTATTTGATATCCACATTTATTCTCTCAATCACCACCATGTAATGGCAGAATTAAGGCAAACATCACAGATTAAAAAGAAGTAAACAGTCAAAAGTAATTAAGAGAATCAAGGCTTGAATATTTGTTCAATTTTGGTTAATTGGATGGATATTTTTGACATAGGAACATTAGAACAAACTATGGTTTTGTGGAGAAAGGGTGTACAGAGGGCTAGGAAGCAGTGTTGGAACTTGGGGGAGTAGGAGAATCACCATCAGCATTAGCTCAAGGTCAATTCTTACGAATTACTATCTGCTTTCCTCCTTTACCAATTTTGACACCAATTATCCCTCCCACAGTTTCTCCACTCTGGGTTTCATAATTCATTGCAGCAGTCACATAGAACTCACAGACCATACTCATGATTATGGAGTCTGTTAAGGAAGTAACAGGTTGTGCTTTCAAGATCTGAAATGATCAGGATACAGTTCTTCCAGTCAATAGCTGCTTTCCTTAGCCATGCCTCTCTCTGGTTTTCATCCACTCATGTCCCCTCAGTCACATGGTCCCTTGGCCTCTGCCCTGCTCAGGCAAATATTACCAAGCTCTTTTAGTGCTTCCTAGAAGTATCCAAAGGGCATGCTACCCTGCCATACATCTTAGCCAGAAGTCAGTCTGCCCTAGCTCCATGAGTCATCAAACATAGCTTCCCCAATTAAGTGCCTGTAAGTATCCCACTTCACAGGGAACTTCCTGCTCAGAGGCACTCAATTTTGTTTGTTCCATAGGCCAGGGAGTCCACCGCTTTGCTTTGTCTTCTACTCTGGGTTCTGCTGCCTCTACCACCACTGTGTCTCTGCCACTTTACCAATGCTTCTACAGTGCCATAGCCCTCTGTTTCTTAGACCAAAGAGATTCATTACAGGGATCTCAGGGTCCAAATGATGTGCTCCATTCCTGACTCTTCTATTTCGATGATAGTGAGATTCCCTTCTTCTGATGTGGTTCATTTAAAATCCAGCAGGATGGCAAACTGACCAATCTATTTAATAAACAATGCATGGTCCCACCCAGTCATTTACACCACTCATCTGTCAGTTTGTCACAATATAGTGGCTTGTGTGTTGCTGTGATTCTGAAAGCTATGCTACAGGTATTTTAAAGCCATCATGGTTACCCATGGTGGATAGGTTTAAATTGAGCTTCCAGATGAAGACAGACTAAGAAGAAGGAGAGACAGACTACTTTAGAATATTAGTCATTTAGAACCTTAAGAATAGCAGTGAAAAACTGTCAACACCAGAATACTGAATACTGAAATAGGATGAAGAGCATGAGAATATTGATTGTCAGTTATAGTCCAGAAGATGAGCCCTCAGGGTGGAAGGCTCTCAAATATGACTGGGGAAGAGGTGCCTCCTAAAAGTAGAGTTGACTGTGATGACATGAATGGAATAAGCCTTCAAGACCTTCATTTGCTGATGGGGCACAACTCAAAATGAAGATAAACAACTGTAAACATCCATTATAATTGGAACATGGAATGTTCCACAGTAGGAATCTAGGAAAATTGGAAATTGTCAAAAATGAAGCGGAATACTAAGCATTAGTGAGCTGAAATGGATTGTTATTGGCCATTTTGAATCTGACAATCACATGGTTTACTATGCCAGGAATGACAAATTGAAGAGGAATGACATCATAGTCATCATCAAACAGAACATACCAAGATCTGTCTTGAAGTTCAATTGTTGCTGTGATAGGATAATATTCATATGCCTACAAGGGAGACCAGTTAATACCACTATTATTCAAATTTACACATAAACTACTAAAGTCAGTGATGATGAACTTGAATTCTACCAATTTCTTTCAGTCTGAAATTGATCAAACATGCGATCAAGATGTACTTATAATTACTGGTGATTGGAATACAAAGGTTGGAAACAAAGAGGAAAGATCAGTAGCTAGAAAATATGACCTTGGTATAGAAATTATACTAGATCACATGATAGAGTTTTGCAAGACCAATGACTTCATTGCAATTTTCTTTCCTAAACAATATAAAAGACGACTATACACCTGGACCTCACCAGATGGAATATACGGAAATCAAATTGACTACATCTGTGGAAAGAGATGGTGGAAAAGCTCCATATCATCAGTCAAACCAAGGCAGACTGTAAAACATACCATCAATTGCTCATGTACAAATTCAGGCTGCAGCTGGAAAAAATTAAGTCCAAATGAGCCAAAATATGACCTTGAACATATCCCACCTGAATTTACAGATCACTTAAAGAACAGATTTGAGGCATTAGACACTAAAGACCAAAGACCAGTAGAGTTGTGGGATGATATCAAGAACATCACAGGAAGAAAACAAGAGGTCATTAAGAAGACAAGAAAGAAGGAAAAGACCCAAATAGATGTCAGAAGAGACTGAAATTTGCACTCCAGCATAGAGATGCTAAAGCAAATGGAAAAACTGAGGAGGTAAAAGAGCTGAACAGAAAGTGTCACAGGTCAGCTAGAGAAGGCAAAGTCATAGACTATAATGAAATGTACAAAGACCTGGAGTTAGAAAACCAAAAGGAAAACCAGGCTCAGCATTTCTCAAACTGAGGGAACTGAAGAAAAAATTAAAGCTTCCATTCACCATATTGAAGGATTCAATGGGCAAAATATTGAATCATGCAGAAAGCATCAAATAGAGAAGAGGAGGCTGTGCAGTGCCAAAACTGTTGTTAGGTGCCATCGAGTTAGTTCTGATCCATAACAACCTTTGTACAACAGAATGAAACACTGCCAGTTCTGCATCATCCTCACTTGAACCCATTATTGCTGCCACTGTTCCAGTCCATCTCTTGGGGGGTCTCCCTCTTTTTCACTGTACCTCCACTTTACCAAGCATGATGTCTTTCTCCAGGGACTGGTAACTGAAGATTGTTGTTGTCAGGCGCCATCGAGTCGGAACCGACCCATAGCGACCCCATGCACAGCAGAACGAAACAATGCTCGATCCTGGGCCAACCTCACCACCGCTGCCACCCCCGAGTCCATCAATGATGCCACCTGGCCGATCCATCTCGTTGGAGGTCTTCCTCTTTTTCTCTGACCCTCCACCCTACCCAGCATGACATCCTTCTCCAATGATTGTTTCCTCCGGACTACATGTCCAAAGTAGGAGAGACGAAGCTTAGCCATCCTGGCCTCCAAGGAGCACTCTGGCTGCACTTCTTCCAAAACAGATCTATTGGTTCTTTTGGCAGTCCATGGCACCCTCAGTACTCTCCTCCAACACCACAACTCAAAGGCATCAATTCTTCTACGATCCTCTTTATTCACTGTCCAGCTTTCGCATCCATATGAGGCTATTGAAAACACAATGGCCTGGGTCAGGCGCACCCTAGTCCTCAAGCTGACATCTCTGCTCTTCAATACTTTAAAAAGTTCCTGTGCAGCAGATTTGCCCAGTGCAATACGTCGTCTGATCTCTTGACTGCTACTTCCACAAGTGTTGATAGTTGATCCAAGAAGAATGAAGTCCTTGACAACTTCAATCTTTTCTAGAGAAAACTGAAGATAATATATCCAAAATATGGAAGAAGAAAGAAGTCTGGTCATTTTGGTTTCTAAGGAGCATTCTCGTTGTATTTCTTCAAATACAAATTTATTTGTTTTTCTGGTGTTTCACGGTACCTTAAGTATTCTTCTCAACTCAAATGCATCAATTCTTCCTTCTTTGTCCAACTTTCACATGCACATAGGACTATTGACAATATCATGGCACAAGTCAGACGTCCTCTAGAGCTCAAGCTGACATCTTTGCTTTTGAACATTTTAAAGAGATCTTGTGCAGCAGATTTGCATAATACAATAAGTTGATTGAATTCTTGAGTGCTGACTCCATGAGTGTTGCTGATAGATCCAAGCAAAATGAATTCCTTGACAACTTCAGTCTTGTCTTCATTTACCATGATGCCATTTACTAGTCCAGTTGTGAAGATTTTTGTTTTCTTATATTGAGGTGCAACCCGTACAGAAGGCTGTGGCCTTGATTTTCATCAGTAAGTATTTTAAGTGCTCTTTGCTTTCAGCAAGCTTGTACCATCTGCATATTGTAGATTTTTAATGAGTCTTCCTCCAGTCCTGATGCCACATTCTTCTTCATATAATCCGTTTTCTTGATTGTTTGCTCATACAGATTAAATAAATTTGGTGAAAGAGTACCTACCATCCTGGTGCACAACTTTCCTGATTTTAAACTATTCAGTATCCCATTGCTCTGTCAAAGGAAGTGCCTCTTTGTCTATGTACAGGTTTCTCATGAGTCCAATTAAGTGTTCTGGAATACACAGTGGTGTCCATAGCTTGCTATGATCCACACAGTTGAAAGTCTTTGCATAGTCAGGAAAGCACAGGTAAATCAAACCTCTTTATGGTTTTCTATGCTTTCAGCTAAGATCCATCTGACGTCAGCAATGATATCCCTTGTTCCACATCTCTGAATCCTGGATGAACCTCTGGCAGCTCCCTGTCAATGTACTGTTGCAGCGATTTGTAAGTTATTAAAATTTTATTTGGATGTGATGATTATGATATTGTCCAATGATTTCCACATTCTTTTGTGTCAACTCTCTTTGAAATGGATACAAATATGAATCTCTTCCAATCAGTTGGCCAGGTAGCTGTCATCCAAATTTCTTGGCCTAGATGAATGAGTGCCTCCAGAGTTGCATCAGTTTGCTGAAAAATTGTAATTTGTATTTCATCAATTCCTGGAGCCTTGCACTTTGCCAATGCCGTCAGTGCAGCTTGGATTCCTCCTTCAGCACCACTGGCTCTTGACTATATGTTATCTCTTGAAATGGTGGAACACAGACTATTTCTTTTCAGTACAGTGACTGTATATTTCTTCCATCTTATTTGGATGCTTTCTTCATGATTCAATATTTTGCCCATAGAATCCTTCAATATTGAATGTCGAGGCTTGAATTTTGTCTTCACTTCTTTCAGTTTGAGAAAAGCTGAGCATGTTTTTTCCCTTGGTTTTCTAACTCCAGGTCTTGGCATATTTCATTATAATATTTGACTTTGTCTTCTTTAGCTACCCTTTGAAATTTGATGTTCAACTGTTTTATTTCCTTATTTCTTCCATTTGATTCAGCATCATTATGCTGTAGAGCAAGATTAAGAGTCTCGAGTCTCTTCTGACATTCATTTTGGCCTGTTCTTTCTTTCTGTCTTCTTAATAATCTTTTGCTTTCTTCCTGTATGATGTTGTTGATGTCCTCCTACAATTCTTCTGGTTTTCTGTCATTGTTGTTGTTGTTGTTGTTGTTAAGTGTCGTCGAGTCAATTCTGACCCATAGTGACCCTGTATAGTGTCTGTTTAATTAGTGTTTGATTAATACATCAAATCTGTTCTTGGGATGATTCCTAAATTCAGGTGGGATATATTCAAGGTCATATCTTGGCTCACATGGCTTTGTTTTAGTTTTTTTCATATGAACAATTTACATTTTTTTCCATAATCTGCCCCAGGCCTTGTTTAGAGCTTTCCCACCTTTTCTTTACACAGATATAGTCAGTTTTACTTCTGTGTATTCCATCTCACAAAATCTATGTGTATAATAAATTTTATGCAGTTTAAAAAGACGTATTTGCAATGAATAATTCATTGGTCTCACAAAATTCTATAAAGTAATCTCCAACACAATTTCTATCACAAAGGCCATATTTTCCAACTCTTCATCTTTTCTTTGTTTCTAATCTCTGTATTTCAATCAACAGTAATTATCAATACATCTTGATTGCATGTTTGATCAATTTCAAACTAAAGAAGTTGGTAGAATTCTTCAGTTCCCTATCACTGGCTTTAGTGGCTTATGCATAAATTTGAATATTAGTGGTATTAACTTGTCTTCCTTGTAGCATATGAGTATTAACCGATCACAGACAACATTATACCTCAAGGTAGATCTTGAAATGCTCTTTTTGATGATGAATGTAACACTATTCCTCTTCAATTTGTCTTCTCTGGCATAGAAAACCATATGATAGTCATATTCTCATTTTGAGCTCACTAATGCCTGGTGTGGCACTGTGGCATAATGCACTGGACCATAACTCTGCATGTCTGACAGCAGTTGCTCCTTGGAATACCTATCCAGGGTCACTACAAGTCAGAACTGACTAGAGCACACTTAACAGCAACACCAATGCCTAGATATTGACGTTTATGGGTTCCATTTCATTTTGGACAACTTCCAGTTTTCCTAGATTCATACTTTGCACATTACATGTTTCAATTTATTATTGAATATTTGCAGTTTATTTTCCTTATTTTGAGTTGTGCCCCATCAGCAAATGTAGGTCACTAAAGCTTTACTCTGTTCATATTATCATGGTCAACTCTACTTTGAGGAGGCAGCTCTTCCCCAGTTGTATTTTGAGTGTCTTCCAACCTGAAATGCTCATCTTCTGGCACTATAATTGACAATATTTTGCCTCTATTTATCATGTTTCAATAATCAATACTATGGTACTGTCTGACAATGTTTCACAGCTATTCGTAGGGTTTTCATTGACTGAATATTCAGAAGTAATTTGTATCTCCTTCCTCCATGTCTGTTTTACTCTGGAAGCTCAACTGAAACCTGTCCACCATTGGTGATACTGCTGGCATTCAAAATATTGGTGGCACTGCCAAAAGAGGAATTGAAAAAGTAATAACTAATTAGTCACAAATTCATATGCATTCATTTAACTTTTTTCCATATGAATTTGGGGTTTAGATGGATGTTTATTTTTGATATGTCCCTTCAGCAATTCTGGAGTAACTTTTTACTAGGTACCAGCTACTGTAGAGTTGTCTCCAAGTCATTGCAATTCCATGTGTGCCAGAGAACTCTGCTTCATAGGGTTTTCCATGTCTAATTTTCCAGAAATAGATTTCTAGGCCTTTCTTCCAAGGTGTCTGTGGGTGGACTTGAACATTCAGTCATTCAGTTATCACGCAGGCACATTAACCATTTGTACCATTCAGGGAGTCTAAAGTAGCATTTATATAATGATAATAATAATGGCTAACATTTATTGCATTATTTCCAGGTGCCATGTATGATACGAAGCACTTCACTACAGCTCTGTGAGATGTTGTTGTTGTTGTTATGTGCCGTGGAGTCGGTTCCGACTCAAAGCGACCCTGCATAGGGTTTCCGAGGCTGTAAATCTTTACGGGAGCAGAAAGCTTCATCTTTCTCCCGCAGAACAGCTGGTAGTTTCCAACTGCTGACCTTGCGGCTCGCAGCCCGATTCGTAACCTCTACGCTACCAGAGCTCCTTGCTCTGTGAGATTGATAGTGTTAAAGAAAGGAAAACAAAGTTGTGAAAGGTCAAGTCACTTGCCTATAGTCATATTAGTAGGTATGTAGTGAAACAGTTTTAGAAGACCTGAGTTCCACACTTAGCCATTCACTATGACTTGTTTCTGATTCTAAGAACATAGACAGCTGGGCATTTAGAACTAGTGTTTTGTCTGTGGTCGTCTCATTTACCATATCATGAGTACAGTAAAACAAAAACAAAAAACTAAGTTGTGTTTTGTACACACAAATAAAATTTGTAGAAAGAGCTAAAATATATTATGCATTAAACTAAGATTTCCCCTTCTGTATCAGGAAAAAGACATGGTAAACACTGACCTGGCATTTTCTTTTCATTTTCTATTGCTATTCTGTGAAAGTACAAGATGGGTTTCTGACCTCTTTTTTCTTGACTTCTACTTAAATAGTATCCTTTGACTGCCACATAGAGATTAGTCAGTGTAACGAAAATCAAAGCTATTTTCTATTTGAAAAGGTTACTAAGGGAAATTATTTCTTCTCCTCTGGAGATCTTTTAAACAAACAACACACACACACACACACAGCACAAATAATCATTTTAGAAAAATTAGTACCCTCTGGAGACCTTTAGGCCAGAATATATTCTCTCACTTTCCCGAATGTTGAAATCAAAGCAAATCATCTTTGTTCTAGAATCCTGCTGTTTTTTTTTTTCTTTTGTAGAGGTTACTGACCAGTTCTGTGGACAGCACATAGAATTGCAATGTAAGACTTCAGCTTCTGTGCTGAGCTCTTTGTTCAGAGTAATGTTCTTATGCATGTATTTGACTTTTGGAAAAAGAGAAGTTAGCATTCCTAGGTTGTTGTTGTTAAGTGCTGTTCAGTCAGATCCAACCCATAGCGACCCTATACAGGATTTCCGAGGAGCAACTGATGAGCTTGAACCGCCGATCTTGCAATTCAAACGGCTTTGCAGTCTGGCGCATTAACCCACAGATCCACACCGGGACTCCATTCCTAGGTTAGGGCTGTGCATTTTAAAGAGTCATACAAAGTTGTACACCCTCTGTGGTTGACTTTATTTCTTTGGGAATAAGTTAAGATCTGTTGTTGTGAAGTGCCGTCTTTTAGAGTATGGTTAACTAACTGTTTGGAGTGACTATGATAATAGGAAGCAGTGTTCTTACTGAAGAGCACAATGATATACAATTTGCCCAAACTAGTCTTATTTCTTCTTTAAATAGTGGAGCTAATTCAGATTATCTCACTAAGTTTTATTTGCTATTGTTATAAACAGAATAATGGAAACTCTCCCCTCCTCTCCAAAAAAATGAGTTCCATATCTTAATTATTGGTACCTGTGAATATGTTACCTTACAAAGCAAAAATAGTTTTGTAATTATGACAAGTTGTTGTTATTAAGTGCCGTCGAGTTGGTTCTGATTCATAGTGACCCTTATAGGGTGTCTGAGGAACAGCCAGTGGGTTTGTACCACCAACCTTGTGGTTAGTAGTCCAGTGCTTATACTACAGCACCACACCAGGACTCAACAACTTAAGACTGTAGAAATAGGGATATTATCAAGATTATTATAAGGGTCCTTGTAATTGAAAGGAAATCAGGATTATGAGGTCAAAGCCAAAGAGATTGGAATATGCTATGCTTCTGTCTTTAAAGATGAAGAAATGAATTAAAACTGAGGAATTGAGGTGGTCTCTAGAAGTTGGAAAAGACAAGGAAATGGATACTGTCTTTAAAAGTAATAATGCATCTCCGCCAATAGTCTTAACTTTTAGACCATTAAGACACATGGGGTTGCTATGAGTGGCTACTGACTTCACAGCACTTAACAACAACACTGCACATTGGGAGCATTGGTAGTGCAATGGATAAAACATTCTGTTGTTAACCAGGAGGTTGATGGTTAACATCCACCAGCTGCTCCCTGGGAGAAAAATATGGTAGTCTGCATCTGTAAGGAGTACAGCCAGGGAAACCCTACAGGGCAAGTCTACTTTGGGTCTAAGGACTTGACAGCAATGATTTTTTTTTTTTCAAGACACACTATAGACTTCTTACCTTCAAAACTGCAAAATATTAATAAATTTATGTTGTTTTAAGTTACTAGACATTTGATGATTTATGACAACAATAATAGGAAACAAATATGTTGTTGTTAAGTGCTGTTGAGTTAGTTCTGACTCAGCAAACTTGTATAGGGTTTCCAAGGAACAGCTGTTGGATTTGAACTTCTAACATTGCTGTTAGCAGTTCAGTGCTTATTCTACAGCTACACACCAGTTATCATGAATTGTAATGTTGTTGTTGTTAAGTGCCATCGAGTCAGTTCCAACTCACAATGACCCTGTATAGGTTTTCCTAGGAGTGGCTGGTGAATTTGAACCACAGACCTTACGGTTCAAACTGACCTTGTGGTCCAGTGGACTATCTCACAGCAATACACCAGGACTCCATATGAATTGTAATAGTGGCTATAAAATAGGTATTAAATATATAATTTTGGGATCAGCATAGAATCAAGATCCTTGAAAATAATTTGAAGTATAGGAATGATCCTTTTGATGCTCAAATCAGAAAAAATGCTTATTTACAGAATATTGTACTTGTTACTCTTACATTTTTGCATCTTTGCTGACATGAAAAGTCTGCAGTTGCTAAACCACCTGAAGAGGGTGTAATTGTGTCATCATCAAATACTGGAAGACAATCAAATGGAGAGAGACGGGAAAAAGGAAAAAACAATGTTGAAAATGTTTATTTAGAATGATTAATTAAAAGAAAAATCAGTTGTGCACCTTGCAATTTTAGAAAAACTTTAGATAATATATGTTTCTAGATATAAGTTTTCTGAGATTCTTAACTACCTAACAACTAAATGTGAATATTTAAAAATATTGTGTTCTTTGTTACCTGAGACAGCCTTAATCAGAGCATTATTTATTAGTGCTGTACATACACCCACAAGTGTAACTGATCCTCATAATGATGTTTCTGAGAAACTGTAATACATTAATATGTTCTCTAATCATGCTAGAAGGTAAAATTGTGCTTAGTACACATGTAGTGCTGAATGCATTGTACTGATTTTAAAACCATAAGTTGGCAGTTCAGATCCACCTGCTGTTCTTTGGAAACGTATACATGGTTGCTATAAGTCGGAACCAACTTGATGATTCTTAATAACAACAATAACAATTATGTTCTGAAGGCATCACAATTTTGGAAACACAAGCCCTGAGTTTTAAAGTAATTTTTAACATCTGGGCAGTTCTTACAGTCTTATAGGATGTTGGAATAAAAAAAAAAAAAAATCAATTTAGCTCTTTCCTCTCTTAGATGAGGATCACCTCTCTGAATCTATTTTTTCATTTGTAAAAATGACATTACACTTACTTCTTACCTATTGATTTGGTTAGATTCCAAAGTTGTCATGCAAAAATGGAGTATTTGTCCTTTTCCCCCCTTGTTTTTAGACTATCCATTTTTCTTAGTTATTTTTATTTAGAAAATATGATCATAAAAATAATAAAATGTAAGATTTATTGATGTGCTCATCACTGATGAGTCCAGTTATGGATTACTCTTCTGAAGAGAAGGAGGTTTGGAGGAGACAAGCCTGGATAAATCTGGGCCACAGCTTAACCACCTCCTTCCTGTGAAGGTCAAAGCTTTCCTCTCAGAGTGACCTTCTGATTTCCACTGCCATCCCTGTAAGGCCTGTGTTCATGACCTTGGAACCTGTTCTGCCCTCTGAGTCTGGGAGCTATGAGGTGAGGTTTCAGCCATGGAACCTGGCTGAGTATCCCACCAGACTTCAGGTCTCGTTATGCTCACTGTGGGTGTCTGTCTAACAATTTCTCCTGCTCCTCTTTCTATTCCACCTTTCTGTTCTTCCCACCTTATAGCAATTTTAAGCTGAAGGCCACAGAAACCAAACCTAAACTCACTGCTGTCAAGTTGAATCTGACTCATACTAACCCCATAGGACAGAATAAAACTACTCCATAAAGTTTTTCAGGCTACAAATCTTTACAGAACTAAACTGTCTCATCTTTTCCTCATGGAGTCACTGGTGTGTTTGAACCATTGACCTTTTGGATAGCCTTATAGGACCTTTGTAGTGAAAAAAAAAATCAACTTTTCTCCTTGTGTCTCACAGATGTTGGTGGTCTTTCTGAAATTTTCCATCTATAAAATGGAGTTGAACCTACTTCTCAACTATCGATTTGGTTAGGTTCTAAAACCATGTTGCTAATGAAAAATCCACATCATGGGAAAATGGAGGCTTTATGTTTTTTTCTTGTTGGTAGAGGTAATTTTGCCAAAACCACAGAGCTGAAAAGCTAAGTGTCTTTGAGTTAAGGCCTGCTGGCAGAATGGGTTTCCTTGGGCATTTATTGGTAGAGCTAAAGAGCTTTGTAACACTTGCCTGAGAAGGGCAGTGGCTAAGATGACTCAAGAGACCTGAGTGACTGAGGGACCAAGAGGCTAAGGGGTCAGGAAAAAGAAACTAAAGGGACAAGGAACATGGGAAGCAGAGTTGCCTTAGTCTCAAAGAGTAGAGCCATGGCCTCAGGGACTTTAAAGGGTGTAACCACTATTGTGCGCTGGATTTTGAATGGTGGCAGCATAGCCTTCTAGATTTCAAAGACTCAGATCTCCACCCAGATGGTTCTGGAGTGTGGGATTGCCATTCATGAGTGTCAGAGGAATGGGACCAGATCCAGTGCCCAGAGCTGAGGGTGTGGGAATGCCAGGGATAAGGGAGAGAAGTTGCCATTTAGTTGGACTAGGAGAATGGGGCTAGCTAGAGTGGAGGGAGCAGAGTTGCCATTATAGTGAGCCTGGAAGGTGGAGCTGAAGTCCAGGGTCAAAGGACCTCCATCCAGAATCCTGAGTGTGGTCAACACTCTGAGTCTGGAGGACATTGCTGTTGTCCAGATGGTCTCATAGAAATTCTTGCTTAGTGCCTGCTATTTCTTTCATTATTAATGGAAGTGTTTATTTTGTGCCGGTTCCACCACTATATTTTGGAAAGAGATAGCTTGTATTTTTGATTCCACAGTTTCACAGACTAAGAGGAATTTTGCCCAGATTTTGGGCTTTAGAGTTGATTAAGACTTTGAAGATGATATGATGGGTTGAATGTGTTTTACATGTGTCAAGGATACGAGTTGAGTTTTTGGGTGGATGGTCTGAATTGAGTTTTGTCTCTCCAAAAATGTGTCAATTTGGCTAGACCACAATTCTCAGTATTATGCATTTATTCTCCATTTTGTGATCTGACATAATATTATCCTATATATTGTAAATCAGAACCTCTATGATGTTAATGATGAGTGATTAGTGGCAGTTATGATAATAAGGCAGGATATAATCTACAGATCAGAGGGAACTACTACCACCAAGAAAGGAAAGCTGGGAGTGGAGCACATCCTTTAGACCTGAGGTCCCTGGACTGTGAACCTCCTAGACCCAGATGAAGATTGATTCCAAGACACATGGAGATCTCCACAGAATGCCAAGCCCACACATAGTAAAATAAGACAAGGACATTCCTTTCAAATTGTGAGTCAACAGAGAGAGAAAATCTGCCCCTAGAACTGGTGTTGTTATTATTTAGTGTTGTAGAGTTGGTTTAGACTCATAGTGACCCTGTATAGGGTTTCTGAGGAGTGGCTGCTGGGTTTGAACCACCAACCATGCAGTTAGCTGTCCAGTGCTTATCTGATGGTGCTACACAAGGACCCTTGTACTTTTAGCCTCCTAAACTGTAAGAGAAAAAATTTCTGTTTGCTGAAGCTATTTGTGGTACTTCTGATATAGCAGCACTAGTTAATTAAGATGGGGACCAATGCTACTGAATATCTAGTCCCTTTTCTGGCTATATTTAGCTCCAATTTGCCTTGCATTAGAAGTTCATAGGTGTATAGCTGGTTTAGCACTCAGCTACAAATCTAAAAGTAGATGGTTAGAACCCACCTAGATGTGGTGATCTGCTTCTGAAAATCACACATGGGGTCATCATGAGTTAGAACTGACTGGACAGCAGATGGTTTGGATTTTCTGTTTTTGCTTTTTATTGACAGTCTTGATGATTTCTTTTTTCTATCTAGGAGCTCTGGTAGCATAATGGATTATGAGTTGGGCTGCTAAGCACAAGGCCAACAGTTCAAATCTACCACTTCAAATCCACAGAAGAAAGAGAAGATTTCTGCTCCCTTTAAAATTTGTTATTGTTGTTGTTAAGTGCCATGGAGTAGACTCTGACCCATAGCAATCCTGTATAGGGTTTCCAAGGAGCAGCTGGTGAGTTTGAACCACTAACCTTGCTATTCAAACCAACCTTGCAGTCCAGTGCTTATTTTACAGGGCCACAGCAGGACAGCCTTAGAAATCCTACATAAATAAGGTCATTATGAGTTGGAACCGACTTCATGGCACACAACCATTAACACCATCACCACCATTTAGATAGTATAAACATGTATACTATGACCGATGTCATCTTTTCTTCTTTCCTTCATTTCCTTATTATAATCATTGGAGCAGGAGTACAGTTGTTTTATGTCTTGGGGATGATTCTACCCTTCCTCCTATAATAAGTACAAGCGAATATGACTTCAATATCAGAGTTTTTCTTTAAAGACAACTTTCATTAATGAATTCTGTTTATTTTATGGAGAAATATCAGTATAATGTTTCTGCTCTGTGCTAAGCATTCCAACTTGACGTCTATTGTTTGTTAGTTTAAATTTTCTCATTAACCTAACACTTTTGAATGAGCCATAGAGCTAAATTATTTCAGTATCTGAAAATGAAGATACTATCTAGTAAGTTGCTGCTCTAGCATATTCTAATGTCTTGAAGCGGCTAATGTGGTTTCCAAAGGTGCCTATTTAGAAAAAGCTAAATGGCCACAGGCATCTAGCACAAGGAAATGTGTAATACAAAAACTAAAGTGAAAAATGTGAACAATCAATAATAATAATAATAATGAAAGCCCCACAGAAACATAAGTTTAAATTCTTGAGACTATAATGCAGATTTTACTATAGAGGCTTATGGGTCCTTAGGTGGCACAAATGTTTAAGTGGCCGATTACTATTGCAAAGACTGGCAATTAGAAATTGCTTTGGAAGACAAACCTGGTGATCTGCCTTGAAAATCCTATGGAGCAGTTCTACACTGCACATGTGGGATTACTAAGACGATTGACTTAATGTGACTAACAACAACATGGAAGGCTTAATGAATAAATCTCTGCTTGGAAAATTGTGGAAAATTTAATTCCATCCACAGATTCTTCCTTAATCTTTACTATTTTCCACTATCAGTCTCTTCCCCTTTGCCTGTCCCTTCAGTGGAATCATAGCCTTTAGGTCTAGCCTGATCTACTACATCTTTACTCTTCAAGGTCTTTTTTTAATGTTATCCATTCTCATGATGTAACTAAGATCACTCTTTGTCCAAGTAATATCCAATCACTCTTCTTTCTTAGTGGAAACCAATTTTATACAGAAAATTAATTGGCCCAGATAAAAGATTAAATTTCCCTATCTCTAACCACAAGTTTGGCAGTTCAATCACATCACCTTCTCTTTGGAACCCGTAACAGGATTGCAATGAGTATGAACCTGACTCGATGGCACTTAACAACCACAACAATAACAATCTTGCAAGATGTGACCATTTATTTAAGATGTGGACAAGGAGCTACAAGCAGAAGTATGACTGTTATGCAAGATTTGGGAAATAGAACTGAAACAACCCTCTTGTATCTTTTCCTCCTTCTCTTAGCTGCCTGGTATGCAGACATGATGAATCGATCAGTTGAGAAGACACATTGGATCAGGAAGTTACCTTGAAGATGGAAACTATGCATCAAGGATGGTGATGTAGAAAAGTAGGAGTCTGGGCTCCTGGTAAAGGACTTCTGGTGGTGTGGTGAAGCACTTAGCTGCTAACTGAAATGTCAACAGTCTGGACCACCACAGATGTTCCACATGAGGAAGATGTGGTATTCTGCTTCTGTAACAAATATAGCTTTGGGAATCCTATAGGGCAGTTTACTCTATCCTATAGGGTTGCTCTCAGTAGGCACTGACTTGAATTTTTTGGGTTGATGGGTGGGGGAGGGTGATTTTAGGTTCCTGGTAACAGCTTGGAGTCATTATATCAGTTGACCTAGATAAATAAAAGTTTATTCTGTTTCAACTGGTTGTATTTTAAGTTGTTTTTTTTTTTTTTTTTTTTTTTTGTTGTTGTTGTTGTATCAAAGTAAACATAGTCTTAATTGGTAAGCACAATTTTTTGGTCCTAATAACTACGTATTTTTATTTCTAACCTTGTTTTCCTAAGTCTCAGGCTCAATTGTTTAAATAGTTAGTGAGTATTTCCTTATGACTGTCCCATAAACATTTAAAAATTATCTTTTTTAAACTAAGCTCATAATTATCTACCATCTGTATATGTCCCTCCCTAAACTGGCCCCATTATATTTCAAATTTTGTTCTGAGTCTAGTTATCTAAGAAGAAACCATGTAATAATATTGAATTTTCTCTTCTTCCTCTGTCTGCCAGAATATTTTAAGAGCTCTGAAGCAACAAGTCCCTTATCTTGGCATACAGAGTCATGATCTGTCCATCTTTATCTCATCACTCTTGCTGTCTGTCTCATAGTTCACACTCCAGTACTTTGTAGTTCCTATGCCTCTGTGTTTTTATTCATGATGTTTCCTATGTTTACGACTCTCCTACCTTACTCTTTTCTCTCACACAGCTATTTTTTTCCTATATAATTCTTATTTATCTTGACTCACTTTGGTCTTGGTGGGGGTGGTGGTGTGCCATGGAATAGTGACCTTGCATAGGGTTTCTGAGGCTGTAAATCTTTACAGGAGCAAAAAACCCTCATCTTTCTCCTGTGACTGGCAGTTTTGAACTCCTGACCTTAATGTTAGCAGCCCACCTGGTAAATCTTCCTTAACTACCATCCACACCCAGCTAGACTGAGTGACTTACCTGCCTCCTCATGCTCCTATTCACTACGCCAGGAGCTCCTGGGTAGCAGAAACCCTTATCCTACTGTCTTTGTGCTTCCAGGGCCTGGCCCATAGCTCAGTTTAATTAAAGTACACTGAACTGAAATCAGGTTTCAGTGTGAAAGGAGTTGGAGGAAGGGGGGAAAAGAGGATAGGGGTTTCATAGACAGATAGAGGTTTCACAGTTAGATTTAGCGAATTAAAATTGCATATACAATCAAATTTGGATTTTAAATAAACAATATATTTTCAGTGTAAATACATGCCATGAAGTTTTAGAGTCCTGCTGTGGCACTGTAGGTTAAGCACTGTACTGCAAAGTCTGTTTGAACCTCAAGGTCAGTGGTTCAAATCTACCAGTTACTCCTTGGAAACCCTATACAGGGTCCCTATGAGTTGGAAGTGACTCAACAGCAATTAATAATGACAACAACAAATGAAGTATTTGGGACATTCCCCTAAAATTATTTGTTGTTTATGTAAAATTCAAAGGTAGTTGAACATGCTATATTTTACTTGACAAACTTATGCCAAGAACAACCTTGTCATACTTCTTTTTTGCTTGGATCTCTTTAGAGCTTTATTGTTGTTGTTAAGTGTCGTTGAGTCGATTCTGACCCATAGTGACCCTGTATAAGGTTTCTGAGGAGCAGCTGGTGAGCTTGAACTGCCGACCTTGCAGTTCAAATTGCTTTGCAGTCTGGTGCATTAACCCACAGTGCCACACTAGGCTAGACACATGAAAATGCTGATTACACAGAGTTAATCAGTTTTAAACATCAGGATTAACCTGACTCTAGACCTGTTTCAGAAATGCTCCCTGGAAAACAAAGAGAGAGGCTTTTCTAAGAGGGTAGCAAAGCTTGCAAGAGCATTCACTTCCTTGACACACAACCCTTACTTTTCGGGTATGGGCAAGTTGAAAACTAATCATATTTTTGTCTATCAGATATTAATTGAGCTGTGAAAGTGCTATACTGAATCATTATAGACTTGTTTATTATTCTAATGAAGAAGAAAATACATTCTCAACTCAACTTTCTTAGCTTCCAGAGCCTCAGTGATCCCTTCAGAAGGCCATGGGGAGTAGGAACATAGGGACTAGATATGGCTCCTCCTGACAATGGGATCGCTGAGAATTTTTGTCACAGAGCACAAATGAGCTGTTTCCTTCAAGGGACAGAGAGGGAACTGATATTTTGTGATCACATATCATATGACAGTCTATACCTTCCATTTGCTTGTTGTTGTTGTTGTTAAGTGCCATCGAGTCGGTTCCAACCCATAGCGACCCTGTACAGGGTTTCCGAGGGCGTAAATCTTTACGGGAGTAGAAAGCCTCATCTTTCTCCCGCGGAGCGGCTGGTAGTTTCGAACCGCTGACCTTAAGGTTCGCAGCCCGATTCGTAGCCACTTCGCTACCAGAGCTCCTTTGCTTAATGTTCCACAAATCCATTTTCGGAAATTTCGTGTGTGGGTCTGGTAACTTTATGTTGAGAATTAGGTCATGCTCTGGTAGAGTAATGGTTACGAATCGGGCTGCTAACCTCAAGGTCAGCGGTTCGAAACTACCAGCGGTTCCGCGGTAGAAAGATGAGGCTTTCTGCTCCAGGAAAGATTTGCAGCTTGGGGGCTGTGCAGGGTCACCATGAGTCAGAACCGACTCCATGGTACTTAACAACAACAACAATAACCCTTTGATTATACAAGATTTCATTGAAACTTTACAAAAAGCTCTATAAATATGCGTAAGAAATAAATATATCAGTAAATTGCACTGAATGTTCCAAAGCTTTATAAATAAGAATTTAAAAATAATGAGTGGCGATGAGAAGAAATTGGAGTGATTGACTTCTAGGGCCACACTTTGCCTGGTTATATTAGATGAATCTAGGCACGTCCACTGCAAACTATACATTTCCTTTATCTCTGTGAATGAATTATTGCTAACCCACAGTGTCTCTGCATTAGGTCTGCTCAGTCACTTGCTTCTCTCCCTCTTCACAGCTGGAATCTCAACAGATGGGGTTATTGAATGTAGAGAAAGAGATGAAATTAACACAGGTAATGAGCAGTAGTTTTACTGATGATAGACTTTTAGTTCATTTGGGAAAATTCCAGACGCTGAAGACCTGCAATAAGATAAATCAAAACCTAGTTTTGGGAAATAAAAGGGATATAGCTGTTATTTAACATTTATCCAGAGCCAACATCATACTTGGCATGGTGTGAGGTAGTGGGGCAGCTTTGGCATTGGCCTCTACATTTCTAGTTTACTGTTTAAGAAAAAAGTTTTTGGAAGTTGAAACTACTTCATAATTTTTAATTGATTCATATGGGCATTTAAAAAGTACTTCTAGTTAATAGGATGCCACTTGTTTCTTTAGAGGCTGATGGTTGCTATTTATCTAGATCCACTCAGGAAGCAACGGGGTAGGCTTATACCACCCACAACTTAAATGGCATAAACAAGCCAGATGTTTTCACACTGAGAATGGAACTAGTGGAACTAATGATCCTTGCAGCCCTCTTTCTTCTTCCTTCCTTTCTCCCTTCTATATTTTCTGTATTCTCTTCCTTCTTTTGGCTCATTTACTTGCCTTCCATAGTATTTACTGAGTGCCTACTTAGGGGGTTAGCAATATTCTCTCAGTGCTGGAAATAAGAGCAATGAACAAAATGGCAAAAAGTAGCTCCAGTCCTAAAATTTCATTGCTGTGCTACCTTGAACACATGCTATAGCATCACTAGGTCTTAGGAGCCTCATCTATAAAATGGAAATAATTTCTTCCTCCAGGTTTATTGTGGAAATGTTCTATGTAAGCCATAAATCATCCTAAAAAATAGCAAAACAGTCTATGTAGGAGTTGAAAAAAGTTATTTAGCAAATGAGGAGCAATTGTAACAGAGTAACCGGTTTTTTAAAATAAAAAAATGATTGTATTCTATGTCAAGAATAGCTCCCTTGGTATGCTGTACGATAAGCATTGGACTGCTAGTAGCCAAGTTGGTAGTTCAAACCTACCAGCTGTTCCATGAAGAAAGACAAAGCTTTTTGTTCTCATAAAGATGATGGTAGGTTTGGTTTTTGGTTGGTTTGTGTCAAGTATAACCAAAATAGTTTGTATTTTCTTTGATAAACCAAGAATAAATCAAGTTTTTATGTATCTAACATAGCATGTGCATAACTCTGGCTATGAGTGTTTATATTTACACTCTAAGATCTAATTAAAGGGAAACAAAATATAAATATGCAAAAATTTTAAATTGAAATTTTTTTTGTTATGTGGGCTATAGTAAGGCAAATGTTTTCTATAACTAGTTTGCAAAATTCAATACAGCTAAAATCATTATACCAATTTCTTTTAGTGTTATATATCCTTAGTGTAATATATTTTAAAAAATCATTAAATACTCATTAGCAGTGTCTCATTTACCATGCACTTAGGTGGAGAAAGTCAATTGTTTTCCTAGTTCTGGGATCCAGGCCTGAGATTTACAATCCTGCCTCTGTCAGAAAAGTTAGAATGAATCAAGACTGCATAGGGAATATAATTCTGGGAACTTGTGTCTTAGAAATAGAAATATTACCAAAGGACAATAGAATCAAGACTGCTAGACTAATTTCTGCTTCTGCCAACTAACCTATGCAGTTCATTAAAACCTCATTCTTAAAGTATCCATAATACAAAGTCAGGAGGCAGAAGGTATCAGATACCTGGTAATTACACATATAAAGTCACCTTTAGCTTCGAGAAGAGCATTGAACCATTACACAGAAGATTCTTTTGACAATTGAGAATGCTGAGCTTTAGTTTTACCCCCGTAGCTCTGGAATTATTAAGAAAGTACCTTTAAAGATAATTTAAGAACATTGCAATATTGGAGTGACCAGTTAGAAAACAGAAAGTCGATCACCTTTTCTGTTTTAAACCCCAATTTTTCTTTCATGCACATCCCTATCACCTATTGTCTGACTTCATGGACCCCTCTCCCCCGCCCCCAGCAATGTGCATATCCTTCTTGTATCCATCCTCTCTTTTTGACTTTCCTAGACAGATTTTATTATTATTATTATTTCCTTTAAAGTTTTAATGATGGAGAATAGCTTTTGAATGAACAATTGCATTGTAGTTAATTTTTAGCAGCTTCTTTAGTGCCTGGAATTTAAACAGTGCATGTGCTCAATGTGTGCTTGTCAAGTTGTGCAAAGGACAATTACTATGTTTTAGAGTCAGTGGTGCTGATTCTTCTTTGTTGCTGTAGTTGTTAAGTGCCATCCAGTCGGTTCTGACCTCTACCCCTCATGACAACTATGGACAACATTGCAAAGTATGAGCATTTTGGAACACTTAATTGTGCTCATGAGGAATCTGTACATGGACCAAGAGGCAGTTGTTCAAACAGAACATGGGAACACTGAATGCTTTAAAATTAAGAAAGGTGTGTGACAAGTTTGTATTCTTTCACCATACTTATTTAACCTGTACGCTGAGCAAGTAATACGAGAAGCTGGGTTATATGAAGAAAAACATGGCATCAGGATTGGAGGAAGACTCATTAACAACCTGCGATATGCAGATGATGCACCCTTGCTTGCTGAAAGTGAAGAGGACTGAAAACATTCACTGATGAAGATCAAAGAGCACAGCCTTAGGTATGGATTGAATCTCAATGTAAAGAAAACAAAAATCCTCCCCACTGGGCCAATAAACAACATTCTTATCAATGGAGAAAAGATTGAAGTTGTCAAGGACTTCATTCTTCTTGGATCAACTATCAACACTCATGGAAGCAGCAGTCAAGAAATCAAGTGACATATTGCATTAGGCAAATCTGTTGCAGAAGACCTTTTTAAAGTGTTGAAGAGCAAAGATGTCAGCTTGAAGACTAAAGTGTGCCTGCCCCAAACCATGATATTTTCAATAACCTCATATGCATGCTGGACAGTGAATTGATGCTTTTGAGTTATGGTGTTGGAGGATATTATTGAAAGTGCCATGGGCTGCCAAAAGAACTAACCGATCTGTATTGCAAAAAGTGCAGCCAAAGTGCTCCTCAGAGGCCAGGATGGCCGAACTTCATCTCTCACACTTCGGACATATTGTCAGAGGGACCAGTACTGGAGAAGGATATCATGTTTGGTAAGATGGAGGGTCAGAGAAAAAGAGGAAGCCCCCCAGCGAGATGGATTGTCAAAGTGGCAGCATCAATGGCTCAAGCTTGGCAACAATTGTGAGGTTGGCCCAGGATCGGGCAGTGTTTCATTCTGTTTTGCATAGGGTTGCTATGAGTTGGTACCTACTCGATGGCACCTAACAACATCAACAAACATCTCAGTTAGAGAGTTCATCACAATTCAGTGCTGTCTTATTAATGCCTTATATATTCTGCCACTCTTTGGACCTTGGTTCAGTAGAATGACAATGTACTTTTTTTAAACTCCAAAGGAATGTAAGAATTAGCTTGCAAATTTTTACTTTTCATTGTGTTAAGGAACAAATGACAACACTGGTGGCTGTATTGCTGTTTTTGATTTTCTGTATTTGCCCCAGAGAAATACTGACCCTCCTGAAAACCTTATGTTTGTTTGATCTTGTTTCACCTTTTTAATTGCATTCTTTACATTCATTGACATTTTTATAGATCCATGAGAAATTGTGACAACTATTAAAACACGAACATTTAAAAAAAAACACACCAACTCCTGTCCTCCACCCCCACCCCCCAAAAAAAAAACCCCATAACATCAAGGCGGCATATTTCCTACTAATTAGTGATTTTCTTTTGCTTAAATTATGTATTTTAGTACAGATTCTCCATTTCTAACAGTAACACATGGCAGAGTCATCCCTCGATATAGACCAAAGGCATTTATGGGTCCCTGTCTGGGCATATAATGGAACTGATTTGAACTTTAGGTTTCTTGTTTGAAAGAGATCCAAAATGCTTAATAAAAACTTCTGTTACAGCATGTTACATGGCCCCTCTGAGTGTAGAAAAGTAATATTCTCATCGATAAGACAAAGAAAGGAAATGAAGACATTGAAAATGGGTGGCTTGCCCAAGGTCACTGAAGGACTCACTATTCGACTAACCAAGTTGTCTTGAAAGACTAATTCTTAAACAAGGGTTAGCTCCAAGAATGCTCTATTGCCAGCTAGCTTGTCCGAGGTACTACATTGGTGCAATTTTATTATTTGTTAGCAGTAAACATCGACAAGTATTGGATAGTTTTATATTGGCTGTTTTAGTACTTTTATCTCTATTTGAGATCAGTAATTACCTAATAGGATGCTCAGGCATATCTGGGCCAGTTTTGTGATCATCATATGGGAAAGTGCAATAATAATAGCTAAGGATTACCTTCCCTTTGATTCTTATGTTCTAATTTCAAAATATGCAGATGACACAACCTTGCTTGCTGAAGCACTTACTGACGAAGATCAAATATTACCATTTTCAGTTTGGATTACACCTCAATGTAAGGAAACAATAATCCTCACGACTGGACCAATAAACAATATCATGCTAAATGGATAAAAGATTAAAATTCTCCAGTATTTCACTTAATTTGGAATTGGTAATCAATGTCCATAGATGCAGCAGTCATGAAATCAAATGATGTATGGCATTGGGCAAGTGTGCTATAAAAGACCTCTTTAAGTATTAAAGAGCAAAGAAGTCACTTTAAGCATTAAGGTGCACTTGGCCTTACTTCAACCACCTCATATGCATGTGAAAGGTGAATAATGAATGAGGATTGAACAACCTTGGGGTTGTCAAATAATATTGAATGTACCTTGAACTCCCAGAAGAATGAACAAATCTGTCTTGGAAGAAGTACAGCCAGAATGCTCCTTAGAAGCGAGGATGATGAGACTTATCTCATGTACTTTTAACCAGTTCCTGGAGAAGAACATCATACTTGGCCAATAGTGGGTCAGTGAGAAAGAGGTAGACTCTCAACAAGATAGAATTACAGAATAACTGCAACAATGAGCTCAAACATAGCAATGATTATGAGGATATTGCAGTATTTCGTTCTGTTGTATATAGGGTTGCTGCAGGTGGAACTGACCCAATAGCACATAACAACAATAACAAATTCAAAATGTTACTTAGAGAAATGAAGACAATTTGTTATATGCACTTTTCACAATTAGCACAGATTTTCTAGCAGCGTAGTGGTTATGAATAGAGCTGTGAAGCTCAAGGTCAGCAATTCGAAACTGCCAGCTGTTCTGCGGGAGAAAGATGAGCCTTTCTGCTCCCATAGAGTTTTACAGCCTTGGAAACCCTGTACAGGGTTGCTGTGAGTCGGAACCAACTCCATGGCACATAAGCATCATCACCAACTAGAGATACAGACTTTGCTGATCTCAGGCTCTTTACATGAGTGTTCTCTTTGGTAAGAAATCTCTACATCCAGTAAGTTTTGAAGAGGTATGCACCCAAACAAGCTTCATTTGTCATGCTATGACTCAGGGCCACCCAATGCTTAATAACCAGAATCTTTAACTGGAAAGAGGTAGTTTTGACTAACATATCTCATGAGCAGCCACTACCCTTCTGCCATTGGAGACTTGCAAATTATAATAATGAGTGAGTTTCATTGGAGCTCCCAGACTAAGGTGTACTAACAAGAAAGACCTGGTGGTCTAATTCCAAAACATCAGCCAGTGAAAACTATGGATCACAGCAGTCCATTCTACAACTCATTATGTCAAAGCATTAGACTATGAAACATTTTGTTCTATTGTGCATGGGGGTACCATGAGTTGGGTACTGACTTGGAAGCTAATATAACAACAGCAACATGGATGAAGCTTTTGGAAGTTTCAACATTTAGTTCCAAACAGGGAGCAAAACCTAGGGTTTTCTATCCTCAGCATTTCAAAACCTGAATGTGATGATAAACAATTAAATCCCACCACAATAATTTAAGTCAAATTTTAAAAGGTAATTATGTAAGACGCAGTCATGTTAACCAATAAACAAACCCACTGCTACAGAGTCAATTCCGATTCACAGCAACTGTATAGGACAAGTAGAACTGCCCCATAGAATTCTGAAGGTTGTAAATCTTTATAGAAGCTGACTATTGTTGCATAAACCCAAGTAGGGGTGACCGGAGATTAGAAATAAAAGACAAAAGACACAATTGAAATAAGTTAAATTGGGACCAGGTGAGATGCAACACTCTGCTGGAGATACTGCAGCTCCAATCTATGTTCACATGTTTATTATATATACAAATCAAAGAAGAGTGCTGGGGGCTGGAAAAGAATAACATCTGGTGTTAATTGATGCAAGCAGTAAGCAGGATTTTATCAGAAGAATGTAGTTGCTAGGGAAATAGAGATAAGGCAACTAGATGTTTTTGCATACTAAACTGAAGGTCATGGCTGAGTACAAGGAAAGACTTTGCAAATTCCTTGTTCCCTGAGGCAGGCTTTGCAAGTTCCTCAGGGGGCAGCCTGACCTGGGAGCAGCCCGATTTTCTGGACCACAATTGTTTAGTTGCAATCCTTCAGTTAAACTACCCCCAATTCTGAGACCTTCAGTTTAGTTGCTCCCAACAGACTATCACATGTTTCTCACACAGGTGTGAACCACTGACATTTTGGTTAGCATTGGAGTGCTTAACCACTGCATTGCTGAAAATCTATCCATGAATGTGGTGGCACATAAAAGGGGCAAAGTTTTGAATGTTTCTTAGATATAACCAAACACCTTGAGGGAATAAATCTCTGAGCCTAGGGGCTCAGATCCATAGTTTTGAGGCACACAATCATCAAATAAAACAACACAGTTCACCAAGACAATATTATTTATCCTATTTTGGTGAGTAGTGACTGGGATTTTAGAAGCTTATGGGTGGTGATAAAAGGCGCAACTCTTTGTCTTTCCCTGTAAAGGGGAAAGAAGAGTGATGGAAAGTGAAGATGCATGAAAAAAAAATTCATCCAATGGACTAATAGATCACATTAACATCAGTTTCCATAACCAGGAGACCAAAATAAATGGATGGGGACAGGCTACCACTACTGGTGGTATACATGGAACAAAACTGAAAATTAAGAAAAAGACCAGAATTATTGGTCAGATAGAGACTGATGGAACTCCACCACTATGACCACTAGTCACCCTTACAGTCTGGAACTGAACTCACCATATTGTTGTTGTCATTAAGTGCTGTTGAGTCGGTTTCAACCCATAGGGACCCTGTATAGGGTTTCTGAGGAATGGCTGGTGAATTTGAACTGCCGACTATGCATTTCAAACTGACTTTACAGTCCAGCACATCAACCCACAGTGCCACACATCCAAACAGTGTTGTTAGGTGCTATTAAGTTAGTTGTGTCACATAGCAACCCTATGAACAAGAGAACTAAATACTGCCTGGTCCTGCACCATCCTTACAATTGTTGCATTTGAGCCCAATGATGGGGCTGCTACGGTGTCAGTCCACCTCATTGAGGTCTTCCTCTTTTTCACTGACCTGCTTTTCCAAGAATGATGTCTTTTTCCAGGGGCTAGTGCCTCCTGAAAACATGTTTGAAGATGAGAGGCTCTGGTAGCGTAGTGGTTACGAATTGGGCTGCGAACCTTAAGGTCAGCGGTTCGAAACTACCAGCCGCTCCGCGGGAGAAAGATGAGGCTTTCTACTCCCACAAAGATTTACACCCTTGGAAACCCTGTACAGGGTCGCTATGAGTCGGAACCGACTTGACGTCACTTAACAACAACAACAACTAGGAGCATTCTGGCTATATTCCAACATAGATTTTGTTTGTTCTTCTGGCTATCTATGGTACTTTTAATATTCTTCTCCAACACCATAATTCAAATGCATTGATTCTTCTGTGGTCTTCTTTATTAATTGTCCAACTTCCACATGCATATGAAGTTATTGAAAATGCCATGGTTTGGATCAGATGCATCTTAGTCCTGAAACGGATACCTGTGCTCCTTAATATTTTAAAGAAGTCTTATGCGGTAGATTTGTCTAATGCAATGTTATTTGGTTTCTTGACTGCTGTTTCCATAAGTGTTGATTGAGAATTCAGCAAAATGAAGTCTTTGTCAAAGTCAGTCTATTCTCCATTAATCATGATGTTATATATTGATCCAGTTGTGACGATTTTTGTTTTCTTTACATTGAGTTGCAATCCATAGTGAAGGCTGTGGTCTTTGGCCTTCATTAGTAAGTATTTTAATTTCTCTTTACTTCCAGCAAGCAAAGTTGTATCAAATGCACATGTTGTTGTTATGTTGTTATGTGCCGTGGAGTCGGTTCCGACTCATAGCGACCCTGTACAGGATTTCCGAGGCTATAAATCTTTACGGGAGCAGAAAGCCTCATCTTTCTCCTGCGGAACAGCTGGTAGTTTTGAACTGCTGACCTTAAGTTCGCAGCCCAATTCATAACCACTACGCAGTTGTTAATGAGTCTTTCTGTAATCCTGATGCCATGTTCTTATTAATAAAATCCAACTTCTCAGATTATTCATTCAGCATACAAATTGAATAAGTATGGTGAAAAGATAGAACCCTGGCCCACAACTCTTGATTTTAAATCATTCAGTATCCCCTTGCTCTGTTCTAGCAACTGCCTTTTGGTCTATGTGCAGGTTTTTCATGAACACAATTAAGTGTTCTGGAATACCCATTCATCACAATGTTATCCGTTGTTTGTTGTGACCTACACAGTTGAAAGCTTTTGAATAGTCAATAAAGCACAAATAAACATCTTTCTGGCATTTTCTGCTTCCAACAAAGATCTATCTGATGTCCACAATATCTCTAGTTTGACATTCTTTTCTGAATCTGGTTTGAATTTCCGGTAGTTCCTTGTTGATGTACTGCTGCAACCATTTTTGAATTATCTTTAGCAACATTTTACTTGCATAAGATATTGTTTGATATTTTCACATTCCATTGGGTCACCTCTACTTGGAATGGGCACAAAGATGGATCTCTTCCAATCTTAGCATGGTGCTGTTGCAGTTTGTTGAAAGATTTCTATTTGTATTCCCTTAATTTCTGGAGTCTTATTTATCACCATTACCTTTAGTGCAGCTTGGACTTCCTTCCTTTAGTACCATGTTATTGTTGTTGTTAAGTGCTGTTGAGTCAATTCCTATCCATAGCGACCCTGTATAGGGTTTCCAAGGAGCAGCTGGTGAGCTTGAACCACCAAACTTGCAGTTCAAATGACTTTGCAGTGTGACACATTAGCCCTCAGTGCCACACTTGGTACCATAGGTTCTTGATAATATGCTACCTCTTGAAATGGTTCAGCATCTACCATTTCTTTTTGGTACAGTGGCTGTGTATACCTTCTATCTTCTTTTGATGCTTTCTGCATCACTTAATATTTTGCCCATGTTATTGCTGTTTGTTGTTAGGTGCCATCGAGTGACCCCATGCACAATAGAATGAAACACTGCCTGGTCCTGCACCAACCTCACAATTGTTGCTATGTTTGAGCTAATTGTTGTTGCCACTGTGCCAAATTTTGCCCATAAAATCCTTCAATATTGCAACCTCAGGCTTGCATTTTTTCTTCAGTTCTTTCAGCTTCAGAAATGTTGAGTGTGTTCTTCCCTTTTGATTTTCTAGTTCCAGGTCTCTGCACATTTCACTGTACTACTTGACTCTGTCTTCTCTAGCTGCCCTTCGAAACTTTCTGTTAAGCATTTTGCTTCTTCATTGCTTCCATTTGCTTTAGCATCTCTACGTTGGAAAACAAGTTTCAGGTTATTTTCTAGCATCTATTTTGGGCTTTTCTTTCTTTCCTGTCTTTTTAATGATCTTTGGCTTTACTCCTGGTAGATCTATTGTTGTTAAGTGCTATAAAATTGGTTCTGACTCAGAACAACCCTGTATATGGTTTCTGAGGCTGTAGATCTTGGCAGGAACAGAAAGTCTCGTCTGTCTCCTGTGAAGCAGCTGGTGGGCTTGAATTGTCAAACTTGTGGTTTGCAATCTTGAGATTACTGTACAGAGCCACTATACTCTCTGATCGATCTATAAGAGAAACAATAGTACTAGTAAGTTACACACACCTTAAAATAATCAACCAATGAGATTAAGAAATGCAGCATTTTCCCAAGGACAAACTTCAGAAGGGAAAGGGAGGGAGGAGTGATGGAAACAAGAACACTGAGGTTATTGCAATCACTGAGATGAAACAAAATGAGTATGAAGCTCTGCTCTGTAAACCTTCACCAATTTAACTAAAATTTTTAAAAGATCAAGTTTTAATGAAATACTGTAACATTAAAAAACCCTGTAATCTTTTCTAACCCTTGATATCTTAAAATGGACGTTAAAGGAATTTATAAAAATCCTTTCTATCTTTGCAAGCTTTTAAATCTATTGTCTTAATGCAAAATCCTATTTCATATATCAATCATGGAAAATAAACTTTTTTCTCTTGGTATTCATTCTGCTTAATTCCCAATCTTGTCTCTAGACACACATGGATAACTTTGGTTAACTTAAAAGAAGGTCACTTATTTATTTTTAAAAATATTGTCCTGCTACACATGCTAATTTACTAAATTTCTCCCTCATACACCTAATTCATATGTTCTAAGTGTATCTAAGCTGAGTATAGGTGGGGACAGAAATGATTAATTGCTAATAAATGATAATATTTAGTGAGCACTTAGAAAACAATTTTCTAAATGTTTTGAAATGCACAGTCTTAAGTAGTCTAATCTGTACAACAAGCCTGAGGTGAGCAGGTAATGCCATATCAATTTGACAGATGAGGGTTGTGCATGTTTCCTAGAATATAAAGCTAGTATGTAGCAAAACTCAGATTTGAAGCTGGGTGCTGTATGGTAGCTCTAACTTCAAATTTCACACTCTAAATTTAACTCTATTATCAATGGTCTACTTCTATAGCTAGTTCAAACTTTTCTGAGTCCTTAAGGAAAAATAAAATCCAAGAGTATTGTACAATAGAGGGATCTTGGTAAGTATTTTGAAATACTAATCATACTTAATTATTTGTCTTTATTTCTCTTCTCTCATTCATACCTAACCCAATACCCACTAATTTTCAACTATAGTACTGCTGAAATTGCTCTTGTCAAAGTTGCAGATGACTTCCTTGTACCTGAGTTTACAGATTCTTCCAGTTCTTACCGTAGCTGTTTTCTTCAAAACATCTGACACTGTTACTCATTGGATAAGCACTGGCCTGTTAACCACAATGTTGGTGGTTCATACCTAACAGCTGCCTTTCTTAAACCCTATACAGGGTCACTATAAGTAGGAACTGACTTCATGGCACATAAGAACAATAACTCTCTTCTTGAAATGCTTACTGACGAAAAAAACTTTAGTAGGGATTTCATCTCAATATAAAGAAAACGAAAATTCTCACAAGCGGACCAATAAATAACATCATGATAAATGGAGAAAAGATTGAAGTTGTCAAAGACTTCAGTTTGCTTGATCCACAATCAACATTCATGGAAGTAGCATTCAAGAAATCAAATGATGAACTGCACTAGGCAAATCTGCTGCAAAGACCTCTTTAAAACGTTAAAGAGCAAAGATGTCACTTTGAAGACTGTGGTGTACCTGAGTTAAGTCATGGTATTTTCAATCATCTCATATGCATGTACAAGTTACATAATGAATGAGGAAGACCATAGAAGAATTAATCCTTTTGAATTGTGAAGGTGGCATAAAATATTGTAAGTACCAGGGACTGCCAGTAGAATGGACAAGTATGTTTTGGAAGAAGTACAAAAACTATGCTCCTTTGAAACTAGGATGGTGAGACTGTATTTCTGGACTTTGGATTTGTTTTCAGGAGTACATGTATTTTGGACACAAGGAAGACCTTCAATGAGGTGGATTGACAAGTGGCAGTAATAGTGGACTCAAGCATAAAAATTGTGAGGTAGGCACAGAACTGAGCAGTGCTTTGTTCTGTTATGTATAAGGTCATTATGAATTAGAACTGACTTGATGGCACCTACCAACAGCAACACTTCCTCCTCCACAACAATGCCCGCTTCTCAGTTAAATTGTGTCATACTGAATTTCTTGCAGTTTCCAGAATGTGCTATAAATTCTCTTAACAGGTGTATATCTACATATTCTGTTTCTTTTGTCTAAAATACCTTTTCCAACACTCTTGCACTTTCTATGACTCAGTACAAGAATTGCTACCTTGGGAAAGATTTTCCTAACTTATCCCACCACCAGTATGGATTATTTAACTATTCCTTTATTTCCCTAACATACTGATCTTAAGATCTGTCTACCACTTGCAACACAGCACTCTAATTGTGTGTTTACTCATGTTTCTTACTAGACTGTTAAGAGATGTCTTGGGAGAAAAGACTATTGCTTTAGTTATTATTGAAAACTTGCCATCCTATAATTGGCACCAAGTTGGTGCTCAGTAAAAAATTGTTGAGTCAATCAATGAATCCCATATTTGTTAGTAGATCAAAATTTAGATTAGAGTTGGATGCTGGGGAATATGTATCTTAAAAAGATCTGTGCAAAAATATATAATCAAGATATTTCATTGTTTTTTGATGTCTACAGCCACACAATCTGTTTCTTAGAATAGTTTCTCCATAGATCTTGGATAAAATTAGTACTATAAAAAGGGTGATGTCATCTAGATGGCATTTCTTTTCTCATTAGCAATAATCTACCGTTAAATCAATTTTCAGTTTTGGAATCTTTTGCATGTGTGCTTGTATACGTATTGTTTCTGTTGCATATATGAACGTAAATTACTCAAGTTCATGATCACCCTTGAAGTCATGAAATCTTTTGCCATCTTATTTTAATTTCTTAGGGAAAATTCTTGTTACTGATATCTTTCCCTTTGCATAGAACTTATTCTTTTGGTCTTATTTAAATTTTATTAGTACTCGAGTACAAACTGGCAAGCTAGGATGGAAAAATAAAACAACTTATGAGTCAGTGTAGAATTTACTACACTTTATTTTCAAGAGAGGCTATTGTATATAGATTGGGAGAGAAATGTTTGAAAACAAGAGAACCAATTAAACAGAAGTGGCTCCTTAACTTATGAAACCACTTCTGATCTGAGAATACCATTAGAATAGCTCTGGATATACTGAGTCTGAGGATGGCATTTTAAGCAGACATCCTTCAGCTGGACTACAGAGACCATGAGAACTAAATAGCTAATATTTTGATGGATTTGATCAATTGACTCTCACGTTTGGTGCTCACTTATTTATGTGACTTTCTTTATTTCACAGTTTGGAACATTAAAATATACTTCCATCAATCTATTGCAGTTGGAATTCTAGTGTGTGCTCAAGAATTAGAATGTTGCAGTGAGGTCATATTCTTGCAGCTTTGATACCTGACAACCAAGTTTAGGAAGATGTATCAAGGAGCAGATTGAGTATCTTTACTCAGTGTTTCAGAATCTAGTCACTAGCTTTGTAGGTATTGAGGGAGAATTATGGAGGTGGTTGTGGCAATTTCTTGATTTCTAGATGATTCTTAAGCACTGTGTCACTAACCTCAAAAGTGACATCATCATGACTCCTGATATTCTAACTTTTATGGTTTTATTGCAAGTATCTGATTCTCTTATTAACTTCTAGACTGCTTGAAATGCTGAATCTGTTTCTTGGACTTAACTCTGATTGATGGGAATTAGAATTTGTTATTTAACCTGATTAGATATGAAGGCAGTGATAATTTTGTTACTATTAGAAACCTGAGACCTGATAGTCCATGGGAAACAATGGCAAATAGGTTGTTTAAATGGTCATATATGGTTCCTAAGAACAAAGTGCCTATTGAATGCAAATTTTTGGCAGACAAAGGGACTACTATAAAGTATCCTTAAGGTAGGAATAAGCAATTTGAGTGACCTGTTGTCACTCCACTAAGAATCTCCTATCCCTGAAGGATGCGTGGCTGACAGTCAAAAGCAGATCCTATGAACAAAACAGAATACTCTCAACTGGAACAATAGAAAACGTCATAATAGACTGAGAAAGTATTGAAGTTGTGCAAGATTTTACTTGGATCCATATAAATGCCCATGGAAGCAGCAGACTAGAAATCAAATGGCATATTGTACTGGGCAAATCTGTTGTAAAAGTATAAAATAGCAAAACAGACACTTTGAGGACTAATGTGCACCTAACTCAAGTCAAGGTATTTTCATTTGCCTCATTTGCATGCAAAAACTGAACAATGGTATTGACAATGACTATTGGATATAGCAAAGCCTGTCAGAAACATAAACAAATCTATCATGGAAAATTGTTGTTTCTATGAATAAGAACTGACTAGATGGCATCTAACAACCACATCATGGATAAAGTATAGCCAGGCTGCTCTTTGGAAGTGAGGATGGCAAAATTTTGTCTAATGCACTTTGGACATATTATCAAGAGGGACCATCATGATTCATAAAGTAGATGATCAGTGAAGAAAAAGGAAGCACCTTCACAAGATGTACTGACATACTGACCGCAACAATAGAATCAAAATAGCAGCAATTATGAGCATGACATAGTAGCAGGCATTGCTTTATATAGGGCTGATTTGATGGCATCTAAAAAAAGGAGCTCTGGTAGCAGTTATAGATCAGGTTACTAATCTCGAGGGAAGTAGTTTGAAACTATCAGAAGTTCCACAGGAGAAAGATGAGACTTTCTGCTCCTGTAAAGATTTACAGTCTCAGATATTCTATTCAGGGTCACTATGAGTTGGAGCTGGCTCCAAGGCACATCACCACCACCACCAAAAACAATTCTTTACTAAATTGTAACATAAGATGAATTCCCAAGATTTTTTAGTGGATGTTTACACATTGATGTTTTGGAAAGACAGGTGCACTATGAACAAGAATTGGGACATTTGGATACATTAAAAATATGAAGGCCCTGAACAACGAAAGTCCTGTAAACTTCCCTTGTCATCCAAAGGAGCTCTTCTTTCCTGTCTAAGAGGCTGATCTTGTATTAATGAACAACTTAAAATGCATGACCTCTCCTCAGTAAAGTGACAGGTCTTCTCATGTTACATCTCTACCATTCTCTATAACCTTGACCTAAATCAATCTTAGCACATCTCAGCAGCAAGAACAAAGTCTGATCCTGAGGAAAAGGCTTATACATGAAAAGAATTGCTCAATATAAGAAAAAACCTGGACAATATTTGAGATTGGATTTTAAGTGTCTACAACAGAAAGGAAGAAATATAGCTTTATGTTGGGCAGGATATAGGGATACGAGCACTCTTACAAGATATTCTGAATTCAGTGTGCTAGTTCAAGAAGGTAGGAATTGTTCTGTAAAAATCTGCAGATGGGCATCAGATGCCACTTCAGCATTGAAGTATAGCCTCTCCTCTGGTGATCAAGGGGTTGGTATCTTAGATTCTTACTGATATAACAACAGAAATACCACAAGTGAATGACCTTAATTAAGCACATATTTTGGTCTTCTGATATTATCCAAGAATATTTTTATGTTGCCAGTTTTGAGTGTGGTCTGAATGAAGAAAAATTCCTTGACTGCCCAAGGCTATAATGAAATCAACTGCCCTAGAATCTCTTCCTCTTGACTTATGGCCTAACAATCAGAGGTCCTAAATGGCAGAGGAGGATGCTGCACACAGAATCGGTTGCAGATCCCTACGGTTTTGAGTGAAGAAAATATTCAAGCCTCAATTTGAAATATTGAAGGATTCTGTGAGTAAAACATTGAGTGAGATAGAAATCATCAAAAGAAGGTGGAAGGAATACACAGTGTAGATGTACCAAAAAGAAATGGTTGCTGTTCAATTCTTTCAAAAGTTAGCAAATGATCAAGCTACAATGTTAATTAAGTAAGAAGTGCAAGCTATACTGAAGATACTGGCAAAAAACAAGTCTCCTGGTTGACCAAATACAAATTGAAATGTCTAAACTCACTCATACATTCCCCTCATTCATCTATGCCAAGAAATTTGGAAGACAGCTACCTTGTCAACTGATTGGAAGAGATCCATATTTGTGCCCATTCCAAAGAAAGGGGACCCAGTGAAATGTGAAAATCACTGAACAATATCATTAATAACACATGGAAGTAAAATTTTTCTGATGATAACTCAAAAACAATTACAATAGTACATTGTCAAAGAGTTGTCAGAAATTCAAGCCAGATTCAGAAGACATGGAACTAAGGATATCATTGCTGATGGAAGATGGATCTTGGCAAACAGTAGAGACTACCAGAAAGATGCTTATTTATTTGTGCTTTATTGGCCATGGAAAGACTTTCAACTGCATAGAACATGTCAAACTATGGAAAACATTGTGAAGAATGGGTATTCCAGAACACTTAATTCTTCACACGAGGAACCTGTTCACAACTGAAATGCAGTTGTTAGAACACAAGGGGATACTGAATGGTTTAAAATCAGGAAAGGTATGCACATAGTTGTATCCTTTCACCGTATTTACTCAATGTATATGCTGTATAAATAAGAAGCTGGATTATATGGAGAAGAACATGACATTAAGATTGGAGGAAGACTCATTAGCAACCTGTGATATGTAGATGATAAAATCTTGCTTGCTAGAAATGAAGAGGACTTAAAATGCTTACTGATGAAAATCAAAAGCTACAACCTTTAGTATTAATTGCACCTTAATGTAAAGAAAACAAAAATTCTCAAAACTGGACAAATAAATAACATCATGTTAAGTGAAGAAAAGATTAAGTTATCAAAGACTACAGTTTGTTTGGATCCACTCACAACACTCATAGAAGTTGCAGCCCAGAAATCAAATGACATATTGTATTAGGCAAATCTGCTGCACAAGACCTCTTTAAAGTGTTCACAAGCAAAGATAACAGTTTGAAGACCAAGGTTCACCTGACCCAAGCCAGGGCATTTTCATTTGCCTCATATGCATATGCAAAAAGCTGAACAATGAATAAGGAAGATCATAGAAGAATCAATGCATGCAAATTATGGTGTTAGAGAAGGATATTAAAGGTATCATGGACAGTCAGAAGAACAAATACATCTGTGTTGGAAGTACATCCAGAATGCCCCTTAGAAGCCAGGATGACCAGACTTAGTCTCTCATACATCAGACATATTATCAGGAGCAACCAGTCCCTTGAGAAGGACATTAAGCTTGGAAAAGTAGAGGGTCAGTGAAAAAGAGGAAGATACCCAATGAGATAGATTGAAGCAATGACAGCAGCAATGGGCTCAAACATAACAACAATTGTGGGGGTAGGGCAGGACCTTGCAGGATTTTGTTCTGTTGTGCATTGACTCAGTATGAGTCAGAACTGACTAAATGACACCTAACAACAACAATAACAGTAACAAGATTTTGAAAGGAGCCCTGCTGATTCTTCAGAATAACACTGGATGTGTTGCTTAAACATTGGTAGTTTAAACCAAGGATTCCTTGTGTGGTGCGGTGGGTTAATGGGCCAAACTGCTAAGCCATGTAAACTGCAAGGTTGGCAGTTCAAGCTCACCTGCTTCTCCTCAGCAACCCAATACAGGGTCACTATGGGTCGGAATTGATTCAAAAGCACTTAACAACAAGAAGAAGAAATTTAAACCCAACAGTTGCTCTTTAGGAGAATGATGAGGCTTTCTGCTCCCATAAGGATTTAGTGCATTGAAATCCTACACAGGGTCAGTCTGAGTCAGAACCAAATAGAAGGTGGTGGTGGTGGCTGTGTGCCGTGGATTCGGTTCCGACTCACAGCGACCCTGTACAGGGTTTCCGAGGCTGGAAATTTTTACTGGAGCAGAATACCTCATCTTTCTCCTGCAGAACAGCTGGTATTTTCGAACTGACTTTGTGGTTCGCAGCCAGATTTGTAACCACTACGCTACCAGAGCTCTATTGTTGTTGTTAAGTGCCGTTGAGTCGGTTCCGACCATAGCGACCCTGTACAGGGTTTCTGAGGGTGTAAATCTTTACGGGAGTAGAAAGCCTGATCTTTCTCTCGCGGAGCAGTTGGTAGTTTCGGACTGCTGACCTTAAAGTTTGCAGCGCGATTCGTAACCACTACGCTACCAGAACTCCTATTAGTGGATTTAAAGTTTAAATCCTCTTTTAAAAATAACTGTTCTCCTCTGAAAAACAATTCCTGACTTACTACGGAACCAAGATGAAGACTGAGTACCTGGTTATGGGTGACTAACTGGTAATTTGAGCTTTTTATATTAAAATAGGCTTTTTCTGAATAAAAGTCAAAATATCTGGGGACATATGGGAGTGCAACCGTCCTTTATTGTACCCATGAGATGCCTCATAAACCTCAAACTCTGCTGGCTTATAGTTCTTACAATGGAAGCATATTTTCACTAGAGAACACAAGAAAAGATTCTATTTAATATAAAAATTGAGATAGTCACCTAACCATTTTGGATCCTCATGCCACTGAGAAAGAAAGGAAAAAAAAACAAAAAACAAAAGAAAAAGATTACTATGTTAGCTGAACGATTGATTTTGATTGTTGTTAAGTTCTGCCGAGTCACTTCTGACTCATAGGGACCCTGTGTAGGGTTTAGGAGGATTGACTGGCAGGTTTGAAGGATAGACCTTGTGATTAGAAGTTCAATGCTTTTTCTACAGTACCACACCTGAACTCCTTTCAACTATTACACGTTTATTAGGCTATTATTGCATTGAGAAAGCAAGGAGTAATATGTGTGTGACCCAAGGCATCCTCTGTTTTGCTTCTGATGCCACCCTACTAAGTAGATTATTGTTGCTGTTAGGTGCTGTCGAGTTGCTTCCTACTCATAGCGACCCTATATAGGGTTACCAAGGAGTGGCTGGTGAGACTGAACTGCTGATCTTGTGGTTCAAACAGACCTTGCAGTCCAGTACTTACTCTATAGTGCAACACCAGGACTTCAAGTAGGTTGTTGTTGTTGTTAAGTACCATTGGGTCAGTTCTGATTCATAGTGACAGTGTATGGGTTTCTGAGAGGGGTTACTGGTGAGCTTGAATGGCCGGCTTTGCAGCTCAAACTGACCTTGCAGTCTAGCACATTAACATCCACAGCATCACACCAGGACTCCCCAAGTTGATTAATTAATGAAAAATTATTGAAACTCAATTCTGGCAGAGCCATCAGTAACTAAGATCCCTCAAAGCTAAAGGTTTGCATCTCCACACCAGGGACAAAGCACATACTAGCTAGTATATGGCTGATAGCAAATGAAAACTTGGAAGTGTAGTTGGGGAAGAAAATTATGAATTCTATACTTATGTCTTGTAGCCAGTTTCACTAGCTCTAGTAGCATCGTGGATTACAAGCTGAGCTGTTAGACACAAGATGAGCACTTCCAATCTACCAGCTGCTCCCCTGGAGAAAGGTTTTCTGCTCCTGTAAAGATTTACAGCCTTGAAAACCATATATAGAGTAGCTATGAGTAGGAACAGATTCCACAGCACACACCCACCAACAACCAGTTAAGTATATGTTTATTAATACATTAATAAATGCCTATCATTCCCTTCCTTTATTATCTATAAGGTGTGTTGACTGTAGTAAAATTTATAACTTATTCCTTAAGTGACAGGATATTAGGTTGGACAGTGACTGACAATATAGGAAGGAACATCATTCAAAGATAGTTTTTACATTCTTCTTTTTTGTTTGTATGATTAATATTTGCATTGTATGCCATGTCATTTGTCTATTGTTATTTAGAATTTCAATTTTATATTCAATATATATGGCACTGTAGGATAAGCACTGGACTGTATACTACATGGTGGTTGGTTCAAACCTATCATCTATTCCTTGAAAACCCTATTCAAGGTTGCTGTGAGTCAGAATCGTTTCAATGGCACTTAACAAAAAAAATTTATATGGATATTGAGAAGCAAAAGAGAGAAACTATGATGGATATTATTCCAAACCCTTCACTATACCTTCCAGATTTGGGGGTCTGGAAAGCTTTAACCACATTTCCCAGACTGCTTTGATTATAGGACTCTAGATCCAAGTAAGACCACACTGAACTTGACTGTGGACAAGAGACAGATTCTTTCTACCACTGTGCAGGTAGGCAACATTATAGAATATGGGATATAAGGCAATAGTAGTAGCCAGATTCAGAGTTCTAATTGTCATTCACTAGTTTATGGATATTGAGAGGCAGTGGAGGCAGTAGTAGCTAGACTCAGATCCCAGGGCCTGGTCGGTAGCTTATGGCTGTTTCAAAACAGTTGTACAAAAAGCAGATGATTCCAGTTCCTGGATTGCAGCTATAGCACAAAGCTTTTGAATTCAGTGGTTCTTTTTTTTTTTTTTCTTAATGTTTTATTGTGAAT